>NC_053039.3:566417584-566722144 GCF_002575655.3 Aegilops tauschii subsp. strangulata | reverse complement strand
CAAAACATTTTTATAAAATACTAGGCCATATTTAATACACAATTGACCAAATGGTTGGGTGTAAAAAATTTTGATCCACCTCTGGTGAAAAAGACAAATTTCCGCCGTTTTAGTTGGAAGCGGGTCAAATTTGAATTGCGGCTGCCTCATAGTTTGCTATTTATTTTTTCCAAAAATCATTTCTAGGTACATAACTATCTATTTAATCAGAGAAACATCAAAAAGTTTCCAAGATTCAACCACTAGCTAGGAACGGTCAAGCCTACCGTTTTGACCGCATTTTGAGACGGGCATAAAAAATTCAAAAAAATCAAAAAATTGGAAAACCTTCGCATTGTGTCATCATACGTGGCCAAGTTCCAGGAAAAATAATAAACTTGTAATACAACAATTATTTTAAAAAAGTGTTCTCAGAAATGAGCTATCATGCGTGAAGATTCATGACTTTCAAGCCAAATGATTAATCTTATGGCCACATTCATGGCATAGTTTGTTCAAATGATCTCATATTATGCACAAGGGTGCATCTTGGAATTCCTAACAATGTTGCCTAAGGGAGTTTTCATTTTCTTTGCACGGAAAATTCATTTTCCATTTTTCGAGTGCCCGAAATGAGGTTTTTTAGTGAAGGAACTACCAAATAATTGTTGTAAAAACGGACCAAATCAATTTTATAAAATACTAGGCCATGTTTAATGTACAATTGACAAAATGGTTGGGTGTAAATTTTTTTATCCACCTCTGGTGAAAAAGACAAATTTCCGCCGATTCAGTAGGAACCGGGTCAAATTTGAACTGCAGCTGCCTTATAGTTTGCTCTTTATTTTTTCCAAAAATGATTTCTAGGTACATAAGTATCTATTTAAGCATAAATACATGGTTTGGTGGTGATACGTTGAGGTTTGGACGGTGGCCCAGGGCCCCAACTCCAAAGCGCGTAGACTCGCATGCCCGCCGCGTGGTCACCGCGTGACCGTGGCGTTGCCATGCGTTCTGGGAAGCCTAGGCATGTCTAGTAGGTTTGGCACTCCCCACGTAGATGATTGGAAGAAAATAACAACAGAAGAATCTCATGAGGAGACCGAACAATGCTCAAACATGAATTAGCACCCAAGTGTTTGATTAGTGGTACGGGAAATGCACATGGCCAATGGGCCTGAGTTTTGGCCGAGGATGATCATCTACTAAGGACACTATCTTGGAAAATTTGCAGCTCAAATGGAGGAGCCTAGGTGTCACTTGCTTTGCAACGTACCATACTGGATAGAAATATGAATGTTGAAGCCACACTCACATGTATTGTTAGATGGGGCTCAAATTTTGTGGAGAGCTATGATTTGGGAATAGAAGATGTGCAAAAATTTAGCTCATTAGGATATGCCTAGCTAGTACTTCCTTCACAACAGTTCGAGTTGAACAAAAACTTTGGAAATTTGCCGAGGAAGATTTACCAGGCAAATGGAGTTGAATATTGTCATGAGGCAACGATTTGGATAGTAAAGAATGCCCAATTTTTTTGGGAATTTTGGGAATGACAGAAATATACGTTGCTTCACAACCTAGGGCAAAAATTGACACATGGACATGACACATAGGCAAAACTGATGAGGTGGCGCCTAGTCATAGCAATCCACCAGAACTTACAAGGTTATGGCCATCTATATTGGTCATGACCAGCTAGAAATAAGGCAGCGGATCAGTGCTGTCTGCTTTGTGACCTTTTCGTGTAAGAAAATTACGACATTTCTGACCAAAATGGTCGATATAGTTTAGTGTTTGGAGCCCCCCGAACAGCTTTTGACCAATTGGTCTCAAATGGTCGTAGATCTATGACCAATTCTTCCAGGGTCACTGACAGAAGGTCATTAGTTGACATATTTCTTGTAGTGTCCGTCTCGGCGATGAGGAGGCGGCGCTCCCGCCTCCGCTGGATGCGGCAGTCCTTCTCAGTGATTAGGCGCGGTGGAGGCGCGAGGTCCTGCGCCTACTAGCGCGTCCACACATCCGAGAAATTCATCTGCGAACGTGGCCTCGAGAGGCACCACACCGCCGCGTCGTATGCGCGGGCGGTCTCAAACGTCCCGAGACCGAGGCGTGTATTATCGGAGCGTATCTCCGTGTAATACACATCGGAGGGAGAGCGCGGACGCCGCGGTAGTCGGAGCTGCTCCGGGCGCACAGCGGCATGCCCGCGCCAAACTTACCGCGCGAGTTGCCGTTTTTTGCGCGAGCGCATTTTTCTTTCCCGCGCCGGACTTTCTAGCGCCTGCTGGAGCATGCCAACCCGGCTCGCGCGCTAAAAACGCATTTTTTTACCCCGCGTGCCATATCTCGCGCACCTGTTGAAGATGGTCTTAGTATTGCTTGACGAAAGCTTCTTGAAATTGTAGCAAAAATATACTAGAAGCACGGTACAACTTCATGCTTGTTAAGTAAACACTAAAAGAGGATATTTATGCACGAACTACTGTTTTTCTATCCATTTTTTATAGCACAGACAAAAACGCTTATACATATGCAAGTACATTCACTCACATGAATGCACGCACACACACGGAGCACCCTACCCTTATGATTACCACCGAGAAATTGAGCCGGCACATTATCTTCAGTTTTTTTCTTGCGAATAACATTATCTTGAAATTATCAAGTTGTCATATACGACTTGACCTAAAATGAATTTACAAAAATGGGACCACCAATGTCAGGTTTAGGAATTGAACCCTAGTGGGTTGGTTTCATCACAAGAAACCTAACCATTTGAGCTAAGCTCAGTTTGTGTTTTCTATCTATATTTATGCAAGAATTTGGAGAGAATATACTCCCTCCCAATAATTTTATTAGACTCATGTCTGTAGAATACCATGTACTAGTGTACCACCAGCGTAGCGTTTTTTTGAAAAATCTAGACCAATTATAAAATATTACGTGTAAAGTGCACTGAAATTCGGCAGCCCGAGAATATCACACCGGTCCTTGGGATTGAATGTATCGGAGGATGAATCATGCATGTCTGCATGCGTAAGTTCGTTCGTACTTTACGTCTGTCCTGTCCACCGATCATCGATATTCTTGTGGATTTTAATCTAGTCGTCACCCGTCAATCCTGGCGCCGCGTCTAGCTCACTGTAATCCTGTGTGTATCGCTACGTACTGTTGACAGTACAATGAACAATGTTGGTACCGGATGCACGCAAGGTGACAAAGGCTTGGCGCACGTCGTCCATATCTTTTCCTAATCTATATCTATACCTACAGAATACATATTCTTGGTTTGGTTTAGTCCTTTTTGTTTGATTTACATACGCTCAGCGATCTGGGCCAGGAACTTGTATGTTGATGGGCCTTTTACTAGCTTTCATAGAGACCGCGAAAAATAATTAGATCAAAATAAATCAACATCGTAGGAATTGAACATAGGACCTCCTATCTAGCTCTTCGATGTAACAACCAACGACCTATGCGCCTTTCACATTTACTAATCCCAACTCGCTCTAAATATACAAGCGGCACTCATAATGTTTAGGGCGAGCTAATTAAGCGAATGAGCTAATAAAGAAAGGATTGTGGGCTTAAATTCTACACCTACTATTAAAGGAAATATGTATTCTTGGTTTGGTTTAGTCCTTTTCATTTGGTTTACACACACTAAGCGATCTCGGCCATGAACTTATATGTTGATGGGCCTTTTACAGGCTTTCATAGAGACCGCGAAAGATAATTGGGTCAAAGTACATTGTGGGAATTGAACATAGGACCCCTGTCTAGCTCTTTGATGTAATAACCAACGACCTATGTGCCTTTCACATTTACTAATCCCAACTCGCTCTAAATTTGACGAGTGGCACTCATCATGTTTAGGGCGAGCTAATTAAGTGAATGAGCTAATAAAGAAAGGATTGTGGGCTTAAATAGAATATTTAAATGGATGTGGCTAATTAAAGAAAGGATTATGCGTAAACCGATGGAATAACTAGAAGAAAGATTGTGGTCTTAATAAATTCTACGAGGTAAAAGGTAATTAAAATGAAGGATCTGTAAGCTTAAGCTTCAATGTGTTGGGGCTACTAAACTAGAAAAGGAAGAATTTGATTCCCGACTAAAATGGGTGAGGACGTCATGATAATTATGAAATGATTATATTTAAATGCCATTAAATATACTTAAATGGAATCCCACCTGGCAAAGAAAATATGAACACAGCTAAATTGCAACGTATTTTTTTGTGTTCATTTTGTAGAAGAATGTTGCGTTACAGCATGTTCTTCATAGTGAATCCTGTGCTGTGAGACATTATGCTTCACAAAACATAAACCAGCGGTTGCTGCTGGTCGTCCGTCATCGGCCTTTTTGCAAAAAAGTCCTCCTATTTCTGAGAAATTAACCCGCCATCCTACTTAAACTGTTGTACTGATGGATAACGTTTCGTTTTTTTGCAAAAACACCCCTGCAATTCAGCACCGCTGCTTGCATAATCCCAAATCGCTCCTTTCAACCTAATCTGATGGATTCATATACCTGTGCCGCGGTGATTCAACAAGAGGGATTCAGCAAGAGGCGACGGAAATCACTAAATAAAGGTGCAGAGGGTGAGGCATAGGTGGTACCCTTCTTCCCATGGAAGGGGAAGGGAACAAACGAACGAACTAGAAGGGGAATGCAGGGTGAGGCAGACATCAGAGGGAGATGGGGTGAGGAATAGACCGAAAGAAACCTGGGCGGCCAAAAAGCTGCACAAGATTTCAGAGAATGACCAAAGGAAACCGGGGCGGCCCTTGAAACAACAGACTGCTCGGCTGCATGGTATAGCAAGCTAGATGCAGACATCACAGGAAGATGGATGGAGAAATAGCGGCCTCCCTTGCAGTCCGGCAGTGGCAGTAGTGCCCTTGTTGAGACGGCGGCGGCGCCTGTTGAGACGGCGGCAGCGCCTTGCAGCACCCCGTCCTCCTCTTGCAACGGCAGCCCCGCGGCGTCTCCGGCTTGGTTACTCGGGATTTGCAGCCAAGGGGGCTATATGGGATTTGGGAAGATGGAGATACGGGAGGATTTGTGAACTTGCTGGGGAAGATGGAGGAGATCGAGATGGGGGAAGAGAGGAGAACAAAGTGGATCGACTGGTTTGGGGCTGGTTAAAGGAGACGAGCCGCTAGACGTTTCCAGATCAAAGGAAATGAATGTGATTCGCTGAGACGTGTCGCTTGTTGGGCTTGGGTTGGGCGTGGGTCACGTGGCTCATGTGTGTTGTTGTATCATCAGTTGGATAGCCCTTTTCTGTCTCAAGAAAAAAGTTGGATAGCCTTTTTCTTTAATTAACTTGTGATGCGGCCGGCGGCCAGGTTTCTTTTAATTGCAATTAGGGACTGTGTTTTTGTTTTAGTGAAACAGCTGATGTCGACGTGAAATTCTTGTGTTTGGGCAAAGTTCAAATAGTGCAAAAAAGGAATAACCAAATAAATAACATTTTCTAAAAAAAATCATTATTGTAAAACCCGCTTGCATTTGAATCTAAAAAATCTATTAAAAAAATCCCGTTTCAATGTATCACCACCCTTTCACCCGATGATAGTGCGGAGCTGAATGAGACATTTTAAGAGGACATGAATGCGGCTTTGTAAAAAAAAAGCACTTACAAACATCAAAATCATACCATTATCAACGACAGTGGCGAACATGAAAAGTGACAACACGAATGAGTCACTAGAAATCATTCGACGATTAAATTGCTGCATCTAAAGGGTAAAGGAAAACATTTTACTTGAAACACAATATCAATAGATGTAGACGCGTATATACACTCACTCTTATAAATGCACAGACACGCACAACCTATCTATTTGAGCACATTTGAAATACCGTGTTGGCAAGTTTTAAAAATAATGAAGTCACCACAAGCGTCTCGCTATCGACGAGGACATCGCCTCCTACTAAAAGAATATTTCGTCTTTAAAAGACACAAAAGCGTCAAACCCGAGGATTTATTCCTGGTGAGGACTGAGGTAGCACTACCCTGCTAACTATTCAATCAAATGTTGCTTCTCAGGACTAATCAATCCATGTAACTGTTCCATCCCTATTTATTCAGTGGACATGCATGCATGGACTACACTAATGGATATTAAAGCATGTTATGAATTTCCTTCTGTACCTCGGCACCCACAACCCTGCTCGTCGGGCAACGTTGATAGGTGCTTTGATGGACATTTTAATTTTCTCTTCCGTTGCAACACACGGGCATCTGTGCTAGTGGACAAATTAAGGAGAAACTCCCAAATTCACTGCAAAAAAAGAGGGAGAAACTCCCAAGTTAAACCAATTGGTCTCAGAACCAATATCATCTAAAAACACTGATTCGTGCAAGGCATGTGACTAAAGCAGGGTTAGGAGTTGAGAGTGTTTGCTTTTTAAAACTCACATACACACTGCACATTGCTTCCGGCCGGCCATGGGGCTGGGTAGGTGGGTGCACCCGTGCAGGCATGTATGGTGGTGGTGAAGTGATGATCGATCGAGCTCATGCATGCATCAATCGGCTAGCTGCAACAACAGCAACATGTCAAGAGCCAAGACTAACCAGTACTCCCTCCGTCCCGCATTACCTGTTGCAATCATGGATAAAAATAGATGTACTTAGAACTAAAAACATTTAGATACATCTATTTTCGCTATAAGTAATTTGGACAGAGGGAGTAGTAGGTATCACACATACGGAGGAAGCTAATGAGTATAAGCTATATAGCTTGTCGGAGTATATACACTAGGTATAGATATAGTATATACATTAATATAGTATATACACTAATAAGTACTAGAAAAACGTCTTACATTACCACGCAAAAAAGTCTTACATTAAGTTACAGAAGGTGCGCTAGTCCTATGAGGCCTTAGCACGATAACATTCCAATGTTCTACCACAACAAGATTTGTCCGGCTTGATGAGCGAGGGGCGGTGACTGCGACGTGCCTTCGGCTCGCTCTAGTGCTTGTAATCATCGCTAGGTTGTCTGTGGATCTGAATGTATTTTTTTACTTTAGTGTTCTTTGTGCTACCTTGATAGTTAATGAATAGATAGAAAGCTTTCCTCATACAGAGGGTCTGTAAGTACGTAGGGACTGTAAGTACGTACGGAGCAAGCTAAGCTTGTTGGAGCAGTACAAGGTTTGATTTGCATGTTCATGGCATCTTGTGACGTTTGAGCGTACGTCGTCACGTTTGAGCGTCTTCGATCCTAGCCGCCCTGCACCTGCACGCCTGCTTCCCGCTCTATGTTTAACAGTTTAAGTCCCAGAATTAAGCTGTCCCTTCTCTTGGAGCCACATGGCACTTAATGTATTCCCTAATGTCTCCTGGGGGTAAACTTGATATCATAGTGAGAAACCTAGCTAGCATATATTGCTGTCTCTCTTTGAGAACCATCCCACCATCGAGATAGCGCGTTTAGGATGTGCAGTCGTAGCTGTGTCTGATCTTGTGGCCACCACTGGTCTGATCTCTGCGTCCAATAAAGCCATGCGTGCATGCTAGTTGCTTTGCTCCAACTTACAGAGCTAGCTAGCATGGCAATGGAGCAGTTGGGAGCCTCCACAATGCTGGTGCTATTGCTCACCTTCACCTACCTCGTCCTCCGGCTCAGGCGCAAGGACAGCAAGCCGCATACGCTCCCGCTCCCGCCAGGCCCAGCGCCGTGGCCGGTGGTGGGCAGCCTCCCGGAGATGATGCTCAACAAGCCCGCGTTCCGGTGGATCCACCGCACGATGGAGGAGATGGGCACCGACATCGTCTGCGTCCGCCTTGGCGGCGTGCACGTCGTCGCCGTCACCTGCCCCACCATCGCCCGCGAGGTGCTCAGGAAGCAGGACGCCACCTTCGCCTCCCGCCCGCTCA
Source organism: Aegilops tauschii subsp. strangulata (assembly GCF_002575655.3). Lineage (NCBI taxonomy): Eukaryota > Viridiplantae > Streptophyta > Magnoliopsida > Poales > Poaceae > Aegilops > Aegilops tauschii. The sequence goes on along the minus strand of NC_053039.3, from coordinate 566,714,259 downwards.
CCTTCGCCTCCGCCGCCTTCAGCCGCGGGTACAAGAACGCCGTGCTGTCGCCGTTTGGGGACCAGTGGAGGAAGATGCGCCGCGTGCTCACCTCCGAGATCATCTGCCCCTCCCGCCACCGATGGCTCCACGACCGCCGCGCCGACGAGGCCGACAACCTCACCAACTACGTCTACAACCTCGCCACCGCCGCGAAGGGGTCATCGTTGGGCAGTGGCGCCGTGGACGTGCGGCACGTCACGAGGCACTACTGCGGCAACGTCATCCGCCGGCTCCTATTCGGCAGGCGATACTTCGGTGAGCCCGGACGCCGCGATGGCGGGCCGGGGCCCATGGAGGTGGAGCACATGGACGCCTTGTTCACATCTCTCGGGCTGCTCTACGCGTTCTGCGTCTCCGACTACCTTCCCTGGCTGCGGGGCTTCGACCTCGACGGCCATGAGAAGATTGTCAAGGAGGCCAACGCAACTATGAGCCGGCTGCACGAAGCCGTCATCGAGGAGCGGTGGGGGCAGTGGAAGTACGGCGAGAGAAAGGAGCTTGATGACTTCCTCGAAGTGCTCATCACGCTCAAAGACGCCGAGGGGAAGCCGCTGCTCACCATCGAGGAGATCAAAGCACAGTCTCAGGTTGGTAACCACTTCACAATCTTATGAAGTCACATATGCATGCATGGTCAACGCATGTCAAACATTTACAAGGTGCAAAAGAATGTGGACTAACCAACTGATGTGTTGCATACGTGGCATGACATGGTGGTGCATGCAGGACATAACCTTTGCCGCCGTTGACAACCCATCGAACGCCGTGGAGTGGGCCCTGGCAGAGATGGCGAACGCACCGGAGGTGATGGCGAAGGCGATGGAAGAGATGGACCGTGTGGTGGGCCGGGAGCGGCTGATGCAGGAGTCAGACATCCCTCAACTCAGCTGCGCCAAGGCGTGCATCCGAGAAGCATTTCGGCTGCACCCTGTTGCACCTTTCAACGCATGTTGCGCTCGCCGACACCAACGTTGCCGGTTACCATATACCCAAGGGAAGCCATGTCATCCTCAGCCGCACTGGACTCGGCAAGAACCCGACCATCTGGGATGAGCCGCTATGCTTCATGCCAGAGCGCCACATTAATACGACCACTGATGATGTGGCACTCACAGAGAACGAGCTGAGGTGCGGCCGTCGTGGGTGCGTCGCGGCATCACTTGGGACGGCAATGTGCATGATGCTCTTCGGCAGGCTTCTGCAAGGGTTCACTTGGAGCAAGCCAATAGGATTGGCAGCTATAGATCTCAGCGAGTCAGAGCATGACGTGTTCCTGGCCAAGCCATTGATGATGTGTGCTAAGCCATGTTTGCCGGTGCACCTCTACCACGCCGGCGCCATCTAATATATCTTCGGAAAAATATTGTTGGAAATAATATAGCTCGGTCGGTCGTCACCATGATGTGAGCCGAGATCACCTCGATCTCCACCTGAAGTAGGTTTCTGTGCACACATGTTCTTGGCTGTGACTACAACCCGGCTTGAAAATAATCATTTTCATTGGTAGCCATCCAATCGAGAACCTCATATTTAGATCAAATGGTTCTTAGTGGTCATTTCGAAATAGTTGTAGGTTGAGAAATTGTCTATCTACTGTAATTATATGTTTATACATTAGCACGATAACCGCATCATTCTAACAAGTCCACCATATAAAACTATTACATACTTTATACTACCATTCTGACGCCGTAGAGCAATCAACTGCTCATGCATCGACGATGATTTGTGGAAATGTATCTTGGCTTTCCATCTAAATGTGTTCTTGTCTTAATGATAAGACTGTATCATTCATGATCTAAATAACTAATTCCAAGGAAGAAGAAAGAATTATTGCTGACGAATCCCCACGATAAAAACAAAAAGAGAGAAAACAGACGACATGTATAAAAGGAAGGTTTGTATTTCTATATTGTTATGGATGCATATCACTTTGAAGGAAACTAGGAAAGTCATACTATTATTAGTGTTCGATATGAAGCTGCTGCGAAGAATCTCAGGGAGAAAAAAGAGATGAAGCTCATTAGAAGGCAAAAATGCTAAGTACCACACCTGTAATTGCTAAAAGCTTAGACCGCGAAACCCAAACTTTTTGAGGGTTTAAAAAAATTGGAATTAGGTTGAAAACTCCAGACTGTTCAAATGCTACCGTCCTACCAATAAAGTGTTAAGGCAATAAAACTGAATTTTTGTAGCAACATTGACACAAAATATGTTTCTATACCATCACAAAAATTCAAACCCAAATTTGATCTGCACACCGGGAGATGAACAATACAAAGTCACCCTCCTGAATAGCACATAGCTTGGTTTTTACTATTGTAGGTATCTTTGGATGAGGTTGTACTGATGGTAGGATTTGTCGTTCTTGTTTCTTAATTTGTCAATTCTTCAGAAATCTATGACGTTGTCAATGTATATCATGTTGTCTATTTTAAAGAAATTGTCATTGTATATCATGTTGTCAATATATACGATAGTAGTACCACCAGGATAGGCAACAACTCAGCCAACTTAATCTCACCCTGAAACAATCCTATCCATATTTGAGCAACTACAAGCGGATGGACGGTTTCCCTCGGCAACGGAGGGTAATGGGTTGGGGGCAATCCAATTTGGACATATGGGCTAAATACCTCTAAACCGCCTGGTGAGCCAGACTCAAATAGCCGGCCACTCCTATTGGGGGCCCAAGGACCACAAATGGATGAGACAACACCCATGTGAGGGCCAAATTGGACCGGCCCCACTTCGGCGTTCCCTATGTTGTTTTCTTTTATTCTCTTGTTTTGTTTTAGTTTTCTCTTTCCGGATTTGTTTTTTTCTCTGATTTTCTCTTCTTACAGGCTTGCTTATTATTATCATTTTATTTTTTATAAATTTCTATACTATAAATATTCTTAATATATAGTGAAAATTTTCAAAATATATGTTGAATATTTTTTCATATGCGGTGTACATTTTTTCAAAACACGCTGAACATTTTTCTAATATAGACTATTTTTTAAAAGAAATATACGATGTACATTGTGTTTTTTTAGGGGAAAAGGAGTTTCATTTCATATTTAGGGAGTTACAGTCAAGAGGCAAAATATTCTCAATACATGGTGGTCCAAGGTGCATCCACACAGCTGTGGTACACTCTAGACGACTATAATTTGTCAAGTGATCGGCAACTCTATTTTGATCCCTAGTTAACTTCCGAGGAATAAAGACCGTATCTATCAACAACTCAATTTGAGCCACAAGATGACCATAAGCAGAACAAGCTTTCCATCCCCTGATAGAAAGGATGAAGCCTACATTGTTTTTATATAGTGATTTTTTTCATATATGTTGAGTTTTTTTATATTTTATACTTTTTTTTAAATGTTCATCAAAAGTTGTTGACCATTTTAAAATGTATTCATGTTTTTTCTAGAATTTTACAAAATTTCAAAAAATGTTTTCAATTCATTTCAAAACATTTATGTTTCCATAAAAATTCACAATTTTAAAAAATGATCTTGTTTAAAAAACAGTTTTTGAGAAAATAGCCGCTAAGGGCGACACAATATCCGATTTACTACAGTACAACGGCTAGCTACACTACATCACATCCATACGCTACAGCCCCTTGGTTCATCCCTCGGACGCTACAGTAAACGGTTCCCATTTGCTGCAATAGTGAAAATAACGGTTCCCACACCAGGGATGCCATGTGCTGCAACACAAGAGGTCACTAACTCCGTTCGCTCGTACTGCTCACCTTGCTTGCTCTTTTCTGGCTGCTCTAGAAATGACAAACAGTTGTTGGCTGATAAAATCCTGGCAAATGGTTGTAGATTTGAAAAACTTCATAAAATAAATTGTAATTTTCACTGATCTACAAATGGGAATTTATTTTTTCATGAATTCGATAAAAGTCCAGGAATTTCATTAAATTGTTCCAATTTTTTAAAACAATCATAAATTTTGTAAATTTACCATGAAATTTAAATTGTTTGTGATTTTTTGATTTATCAGGAAATTCGAATATTAAACCTGAAAAACATATAGAAATATAAAAGTTATTCTAGAAAATTACAAAACGCGCGAAGTAAAAGTAAAAATAATAAAGTAAAAAGGAACAATATAAATACAGAAATGAAAAACTGTAAGCGAACTAAGACCTATGTCTCGCCTTATGCGAGACAAGTGAAACAATAGCTAAGCTCACCTACGGGTGCTGGTAATGGCCCGGCCTAGTAGCCATGTGAGTTTTTCAGGCTGACGTCACATACTTATTCTTTTCTTTTCACTTTTATTTGTATAAGAATAAATAATTACATATATTACGAAATTTTAACTTAACTCAATTTTATAAAGTGTTCATAGCACATTTTGAAAACTGTTCATGTGTTATACAAAAAATGGTGGCTCTACTTTTGGTAAATATTTGTACCTTTCAAAAAAAACATGTGACATTTCAAAAATGCTCACGGCTCCAAGAAGCTGTACGTAATATTTTTGGAAATTCTATACAATGTAAAAAAATGTTTATGTAATTCAGAATAAAATGCTTCATACAATTGAAAATAAATGTACACTACATTTAACAAAATGCCCATCCATTTCAAAAATATGTTTGTGGCATACTTTGAAAAAATTTAGACAATTTAAAAAATGTTATATAGGTTAAAAATGTGTTTTATATCATTCAAAAATTATTTCAACTTGTATTTGAAAACTGTTTGACATGTATTCAAGTAAATTTTCAAAAACATGCATTTGAAAATTGCTAATAATGCAGTTGAAAAATGATGGCATCTATAAACAATATTTTAGATGTATGCGATAAATTTTGAATGCGTACAAAAAAAGTAGACCAAAAAACATATATTTGAAAAGGATAATCTTTTACTCCCCCAGTAAAGAAATATAGGCGCATTAAAATGTTGAGCTTGCATTAAAAATGTTCCTATGTATAAAAATGTTCCTATGTATAAAAATGTTCCGATGTATACAAAAATATAAGTTGTGTTTGAATAAGTTGGACATGCGTAGAAAAACCCCCGACGAATACTGAAGAAAAATGGTGAAAACCGAGGAGAGAAACAAACAAAACCGAAGAAAAAAAAACAAAGAAAACTAGAGAAAACCAAAGAAGCCCAGATAAAAACAAAAGAAACCGATGCAAAAACAGTGAAATACCAATAAAGAAAATCAGATGAAAGAAAACTCGCGCAATAGCTCGACCACTATCGATCGATAGATGCACTTGCAGACGACCATGCATGGACGGCATTGATGATCGTATGATATATATGAATCCATCTTTCAGCTCAAACGAGGGGGCGAGAGAGAGGAAAGGATGAGATAACGGAAGAGGAGATCCTCTCATCGTTTCGATGATGTGCGGTGCCATTGCAATGTTGAACCTGCCTTAATTTCCCTAAACGCCCTATGACCGGGCCGCAAGTGCTGACACGACTAGGACATGATGGGCCATTGTCATTCTAGGTCATTTGGTTGGATCAATCTAGCTAACCCGTATAGGCTTCTGCTTACAGATCAATTTAGGCGATTATCTGGAAATGGATATGGTTCTTGTTAGGTGTATAATAAATTACAAAAGCATACATTTGCGAATGATTTTCCCAATATAGCATCTCAAATGTGTATGATAATCCACCAGCAAGCAATTTTGGTCTAGAGGCATTACAATTATTTCAACATATAACTCATACAACAATGAGACAAGACTTCTACTTTGGGTGGCTGCTTAATTTTTCAGCATGAAAACAGGATGGGCACAAGTGGCCTTGAGGATTGCTAGTTGAGGCAATCTTGTGAAGAGGCCCAGAAGACAGTGGAATGTATGGTAATGTTTTGTATGGCTGTAGTAATGTAATTGCTGGCATTTCGTCTTGAGTGTGTTCCGATAGATATCCAGGAGATGGAAGTTAATAAGATGAGTTGTTTTTTGTGTGGGAGATGTTGTCTTCGGGCCATGGTGTGTTGAATTATGTGGAATCTTGTATTATCAGTTTTAACAATGAAACTGAGGGGGGTGGGGGGGGGGGGGGGGGGGGGGGGAGGGGGCTAAAACGATCAGTCTCTCTGAAAAGAACCGCCGCCACATACCACACCTTAAACTAGGATAAATCGGGAAGGATTAGTACAGGTGCAACGACAAATGTCTGGAACAAGACACTAGTAGAAAAAGGGTCAAATGTGAGACACATTAGTCCCGGTTTGCATTTGAGCCGGCACTAATGTGTCCATTAGTGCCGGTTCAAACGGCTAGGCGGGAGGAAATCTTTAGTACCGGTTCAGTGCGAACCTTTAGTGCCGGTTCATGCCACGAACCGGTACTAAAGAATCTGGGGCCCGGCCAGCCCCTTTAGTACCGGTTCGTGGCATGAACCGGTAGTAAAGAGGTTGTGGCAAGCTGTTTTTAGTCCCACCTCGCTCCCCTAGCAAGATTTTTACCACCTTAAATATGTTACTTCTCAAACTATCACAAGCACTTGGTCTTCATTGAACTCTATGTGTAGAATTTGTGGTCGCAATATGAGTCTTCACCGGTTTCTAAACCGTTGAGGACTCATATTGACAATTCAGATTGTACACAAAAAGATCAATGATAATCAATGTATTTTTTATGTATATTTTTACATGTTTACGCCCCCACTCTCTCCACTCACTCAGTCTCCCCCTCAATCCCCCGCGCCGGTCCTCCCCCGCCGGCCGTCCCTCACTCTCTCCACTCACTTCAAAACTGGACGCACCTTCATGTACAAACTAGACAATCTCTTTCGGAGTATCAGGGTTTCGGATGAGAACTCATCTGTTACACGGGCACTTCAATGTTTTTTAAACTTATTTGAACTCCAGACTATTTTGCGTTCAGTATGCAGCATTCAAAGCGACGTCATCAATTTCCAACACGTTCTGACATCATTTGCTGTTTTTTAGTCATTTACCGATTTGTTTAGAGAGCTAAATGACCGTGAAATTGAAAATCACTACAAAATGAACTCTGAAAATGTTGGAACTTGGCATGGTATCTTCATTTCACCCGCATAGCATGTGCAAAGGAGTAGATAGGGTCACGGCGAAAACTGGATGCACTTCGTGTACCAACTGGACAATCTCTTTTGGAGTATCAGGGTTTCGGACGAGAACTCATCTGTTACACGGGCACTTCAATGTTTTTTAAACTTATTTGAACTCCAGACTATTTTTGCGTTCAGTATGCAGCATTCAAAGCGACGTCATCAATTTCCAACACGTTCTGACATCATTTGCTGTTTTTCAGTCATTTACCGATTTGTTTAGAGAGCTAAATGGCCGTGAAATTGAAAATCACTACAAAATGAACTCTGAAAATGTTGAAACTTGGCATGGTATCATCATTTCACCCGCATAGCATGTGCAAAAGAATAGAGAGGGTCACGGCGAAAACTGGACGCACTTCGTGTACAAGCTGGACAATCTCTTTCGGAGTATCAGGGTTTCGGACGAGAACTCATCTGTTACACGAGCACTTCAATGTTTTTTAAACTTATTTGAACTCCAGACTATTTTTGCGTTCAGTATGCAGTATTCAAAGCGACGTCATCAATTTCCAACACGTTCTGACATCATTTGCTGTTTTCAGTCATTTACCGATTTGCTTAGAGAGCTAAATGACCGTGAAATTAAAAATCACTACAAAATGAACTCTGAAAATGATGGAACTTGGTATGGTATCATCATTTCACCCGCATAGCATGTGCAAAAGAGTAGAGAGGGTCACGGCAAAAACTGGACGCACTTCGTGTACAAACTGGACAATCTCTTTCGGAGTATCAGGGTTTCGGACGAGAACTCATTTGTTACACGGGCACTTCAATATTTACACGGACACAGCAAAAAAAACTAATCAGAAATAAATAGAAGAAAATAAATAAAACAGAAAAGAAAAAATATATAAAAAATTACTCAAAAATAAATAGAAGAAAATAAATAATGCAGAAAAGAAAAAAACTATATAAAAAATTGTGGGGGTGCTGCCCAGTGGGCCTGCCAGACCTAGGGTGTGCAAATTCAGGCCCAGAAGGGCCAGCAGGCCCACAGGGCAGCGCGCCATAGTTAGGCCCAGAAGCCTGTGATATAGAGAAGTTCGAAGGAGCAGCCGCGGCTGGGTTTATAAACCAGTGCGGCTGCCCTTCGCTCGGCGAGGTGGGACTAAACATTGTGCACCGCGGGTGGCAGCGCACAACCATTAGTACCGGTTGGTGGCTCCAACCGGTACTGATGCGTGGGCCTTTAGTACCGGTTGGTGTCATGAACCGGTACTAAAGGGGGCCGTTTCCCGCCGCTTGACCTGGCGAAAATTGGCCTTTAGTACCGGTTGGTGGCTCCAAGAGGTACTAAAGGCCCCTCCTATATATATGGCACTTACGAAAAATTCACTTTCATCGACCACCACTTCTTCTCCAACTTCTTCGCGCGACATCGCCGCCGCCGCCGCACCGTCGCCCCCGCCGCGTGTCGTCGCCCCCGCCGCCCGTCGCCCTCGGCGCCCCCGCCGTCCGTCGTCGCCGTCCCCGCCGTCGCCCCCGCCGCCCGTCGCCGCCGTCCCCGCCGTCGCCCCCGTCCCCGCCGTCGCCCCCGCCGCCCGTCGCCGCCGCCCCGTACTACGTCGCTGTCTCGATCGCGCCGTCGCCCCCGGCCCGCCGCCCGTCGTCGCGCCGTCCCCGTCGCGTCGCCGTCTCGCGCCGCCGCCCGTACGCCGCCGCCCCCCGCTCGTACACACACACACATACACACACAGAGACACACACACACACACACACATTTTTTTTACTTATTTTCTGTTTTCTGTTGTTTAGATTAATGTTAGATGAATTACGTAGATAAGAATGTTAGAATGTTAATGTTAGATGAATTAGATGGAAAAGTTATTAAATATTAATGTCAATTGTTAGATGAATTAGCTAGATATTAATTAGGTACATATATGAGATTTGAACCAGTTGAATTAATATAACTAGTTTATTTTTAGTATGAAAATTAATAGAACTAGTTTATTTTTAGTAAGAAAATTTATGTATATGGGATTATTTGAACTAGTTGAATTAATATAACTAGTTTATTTTTAGTAAATGCTTAGTTAAACTAGTTGAATTAGTAGAACTAGTTTATTTTTAGTAAGAAAATTTAGGTATATGAGATTTGATGATCTAATTAAAATATTACTATATATAGCTACTTTATATATTTTAGTAAGAAAATTAATAGAACTAGTTTATTTTTAGTAAATTCTTAGTTGAATTAATAGAACTAGTTTATTTTTAGTAAGAAAATTTAGATATCTGAGATTTGATGATCTAATTAAAATATTACTATATAGAACTAGCTACTTTATTTTAGTAAGAAAATTAATAGAACAAGTTTACTTTTAGTAAATGCTTAGTTGAATTAGTTGAATTAATAGAACTAGTTGAATTAATAGAATTAGTTGAATTAGTTGAATTAATAGAACTAGTAAGTGTTTAATGTTTCACCTATATGAACATAGGAAATATCGTCTGACGACGAAAAAGATTTCATTATGTGCGAATACTGTGAAGACCAGCGCGGCCTGTGCGACAGAAATTTCCTTGTTGATGATAGGCACTTCAGCATCAAGCTGGATGAGACCTTCGAAGTGGATACATTAAGTCACAACGACAAGTCTTTTTTCGTAATTAAGCATGACTTATATATGCTTCGTTTGCTTCAACTTATAATTTTAAATTTTCACTATTCTACTAGCGCATCCCCTGCCATGCAAGAATTTTTGTCTAGGATAAGATAGGTTTCAGTGCTATGGAAACTATGGAGGTAAAGAGAGTTTACCTGAAGACCAAGCATGGTTATACTTTCAACGTCAAATTATTCAATGCAGACACGTACACCTATTTTGAATGCAAAACTTGGAAAGCACTATGCAAGGCTTATGCATTTGAGCCTGATATGGTTATCACCTTTGATATTCGTCCGGAAGATGATATTGAAGGTAATAGAGATATCTGGGTCGATGTGCAGACGCCTCCAGTTCTACCATTATGTGAGTTTCTCAACCATATTTATGTCTTTGATATTGTTTATTCAAAAATAGTTGACAACTAATTTCTACAGCTTATTTCCATTCAAGCAAAAATGTCCGGCGCTTGGTAGACAGGACCTACTACTGTCCCGGAGCTGAACTAAACTGCGAGGAGATAAGTCATTATGTTTCATGGCTTGAGGATCTTCATACTGTCAAGACAAATTTTCTTCCTGCACTTAGAAATGTTAGTACTCAAAACGTGCGACCAATAGTGATCGTATTGAACTACGATCACATCTATTTATGAAAGATGGTAAGATTTTTACTATTTGTCCTGAGTGCATCTTTTGCATACATTATTTTTTGCTAAACTTTCATTGCTAAGTATATTAATTACTATACGATGTTCTTCAACAGGGACTTCCGATGACAGTTGTGCCTCAGTGGATCAAGACTAAAGGTCACATGTCAATGGTCAGCTTACGGCCAAGATATCCGACATTGCACATGAGTGCATTCAGGATTTCTAAAAGCGATGAATGCTTAACAGTGAAAGATTGGAGCAAAATATTTAACGATCCCAGAGAAGTACTAGGGGGCAGCAATGAGAAGCGCAACCCACGATTAGGAGACAGGTTCATCTGCATGCTCCAGTATGATGAATCAGGAGAGCTATACATGTTCTATGCTATTTTACCTGAGAGAGAGAGAGAGCAGCAGGAGTGATTTAGCTAGTTCATGCTCTTAGTACTTGTCCTCTCATGTCCGTGTTCTTCGTCCTGAACTTAATCTCAAAGAGTGATTTGCTTTTGTGGTGTTATAATATCATGACCATGTTGAACTCGATGATATCTTTGCTTCTGGTACAAGTGAATGTTTCTTCTTTAAGCTAGTGTTGGTGGTGATTAGATAGCGGTAATGACTATGATGATTAAACAGTGGTAATGACGACTATGATGATTTTTAGCTAGCTAGTATACTGTTGTTGATGATATGATGCAAGAGTTTTTATATTAATATGATGATGATGATGATGAGTTATTATATCATTTATGAAAGAAACCGCAGATTAGTTTCAGCTGGATGGATCCTAGCTAAGTGATCAAGTATATGCCATATCCATATTATACTTGATCACTTAATTATAGGTGATCAAGTATAATATGGATATGGCATATACTTGATCACTTAGCTAGGATCCACATGCATCCAGTCGAAACTAATCTGCGGTACTTTCACCTAATGATTTAACAACTCATTATAATGTAAAATAATCACTAAATTAAATTGAAAACACAAAATTAAAGGAAAAATAAAAAATAAAACCAAAACACCCCCAAACATTTAGTACAGGTTGGTGTTACCAACCGGTACTAATGTCCTACACGCACCCGGGCCTGGCCCGTGCCACGTGGTGGCACTTTAGCGCCGGTTCGTGATGAACCGGTACTAAAGGGGGGGGGCCTTTAGTCCCCACTTTTTAGTGCCGGTTGTGGAACTAGCACTAAAGGCCCTTACGAACCGGCGCTAAAGCCCGGTTCTGCACTAGTGAGAGTTAGCTACCAAGAGATGGCTCGATGATATCTATTGATTTTTTGCATAAAATTCCACACCTTATGATCATCAAATTCATTGACACTCCATTTGCATCTTGGAAGAAGGAGAGCTAGAACAATATCTCCTCACAATGGGCATACATGTGATTGAAAAGATCTCGGAGAGCATGAGATGCCAAGACGACTTTTGAGCTGGACAACCAAGGAAGGTTGGAATTTCTATGACAAGCTCGGCTTCCAACCTGGAGAGTTGACCGCCTTTCTCCAATATATGGCAAGAGGAAAAGCAGTAGAGCTCAATCAAATTTTCGTCGAAGATTCATCTATGTCGAGACTTGCTAATCTTTCCTTGCCTTATAGGGATGTTCTGCACCATAGACACATGGCCCCAATGAACAGAGGCATGATTTTGTGGTGACGAGGACTCATAACACTAGTCCCTTCTTAAATGCACCATGGTGAGGTGTGTTTGGGCACTTACCGATGAATCAATGGCATGTCACCACCCTCACTTCTAGTAGGAACCTTGTGCAAATAATTGGTTATTCAATATGATTGAGATGCTCCCTCTGGAGGAGGTCACAAGGATTGTGGTGACCATGTGGGGGAATCTGGAATGCCTGACAGAAGGCTATACATGAGGACTTTTTTCCCGAGTCTGATGGAAACACACTTTAAGCGGTTCCTGGCAGACCTTGAGTTGTCGAGGCCAGAGAAGAAGAAGGGCGCTATACCGGCATGGATACCACCACCGGTTGGTTTAATCAAGATCAATACCTATTTATACCTCAACTATTAAAGAGGAGTTGGTAGTCTCAATTCGCCTCGCTTAACCTCCCACCAACCCCTCCACAATAGTTTTTTCTGCCACCCACCAAAAACCAAAATGATTTGCTCCATCCTCCTATTCGTTTTCTCCACCCTAAGGTCCGAATTCTCCCTACCGCTCGTTCGACTCCCAAAAAACCACCTACTTTACTCTACCTCATCACTCGATCATCACACGATCTCCGGGGTGAGAAAACGCACACACTCACACATCTCGTGTGATCATTAGCCACCTCTCCCTCCTCCTTCCCAAACCAGAGAGTCTGGATGAGCCATTGCCCCATGTGAAATCAAGAAGAGGGCTTGAAGGCACTTATTGAGGAGCCCCGAGGCAATGCCCCAAGGAGGAGGAGGAGGAGGGGGAGTCAATCATGAAAACATGGAGTAGGGCTACCCGTTGCGAACCATCCATAGTGGTCGTGAGTCGCGATAATGACACCGTCGTTCATTCTCATCACCAGGTTTCAATCAAGGTTTCCCCCTCCTTTTCCTTCATCCAATATTTGATACAACAAAAGGTATAAATGACGCTCACAACCCCCATCATATCCATCTCCCACGTAGAGACCCAATGATCGTGCGGTTTGATTCCCTCCCTTCAATGCCCAAGATGACGCCTCCAAGGAGGTGACGACGCCATGGCTCCGTCGCTGCCCATTCAAGGGGAACTAGGGTTTTCACACAGGCCTAGAGGGAGGAAGGAGTAGATGGGAGTTGACCTCACCGTCACCACCAAGGAGGGGAATGACGCCCGAAGTGCAATCAACAATGAGGTCGCCGCAGCCTATCAGAGGTTTCTCCCGGACAAGATCCCGGGCACCCACTAGGCCCACTACCAGTACCCCCGAGCATGGTCGACGGAGATCTGGACCAGCCTATGGGTAGAACCGCGGGCTAGGATGGTCTATATCAGATCTGATGAGAGGAGCATGGGGAACCACCTCAGGCCACGACCTCTGTCCACCTGGATCCCGCTGCCCAAGCAGCCAAGGAAGTCTGGCCAACTGCTCCGACGAATGTCCATGTCGGTGGAAGCACGCGCCGTCCACACCAATCGAGGCTGCCGCCTTAGTTCCAGGATCTCATCCAAAGGAAGGGGAGAAGCCGAAGGCCTTGCTGCCACCCTCCCTGTCAGCCACACAGGGATCTGGCAACTGCCTACAGCAGTAGCGAGGGAGAAGGAAGGAGGGGAGGGAACCAGTGGCGGCTGGTGTTAAGCGCCCTGGTGCGGCTGGAGGAGCCGCATGGGAGCGAGATGCATTTTCCTCGGGATATCAGTTTAGGAGGGGATATATATCTATGTATATCACCTAGTTTTAATTTTGTTATTGCGTATGCTTACACTCATATTTTGTAGCCGGATCAAGCAGTAAGCATCGTAAGAGAGGAATTTGCATGAGATTTTTGAAAGCATTCTACATAAGCCGGTTCATATGTCTACATGCCTTTTTTTGGTTTAGTTAGTTAGAGTGAAAGCAAGTGACACAAAAATTAGATGTATATTTCTGTTACATCGATTTCATCCATACTTTTGAGCATTCCCTCCATGTTGTGAAAAGTGTTACCGACCTAGTTTTTGTTATGTGTGTGCTCATCGTTTTGACTATCTCTATAGGGTTCCGAACAGAAGTGGTGAACTTGGCACAGATAGTGAGTGAGAAAGGAGAAAGGGGAGAAGAAGAAAATGAAGAAGAGTGATTTAATACAGAAAAAGAAAAGGTCAAGAATACTTCATGAGTGGCCTAAAGATGTTAGACAATGATTAATGTCGAACTACTAGAATATGTATGCCTCTGTTACAACGCATGGGTAATTAACTAGTATTACTCATAGGGTAGCACATAGCTTGATTCACATGTCATTGGGGCGCCATGTTTGGCTTGTACGTCCACTGGATGACGTAGGCATTGTTGCCATGTTAAACTCTGAGTAAGAAATGGGGAGAGTTTTCACTAAAGAAAAAGACGTACCAAGCCGATGAAGGAAGGGAGGTTCGTTAACTCGACGCGCCGACACAACCCAGCCAGCACAGGTCATTTGGTTGGATCCATCCCGTGCACACTAGTTACGAATGTGATGTTGCTCCACCTTTACAACTGTAACTGGACCGAGACCCTCCTCCCCTCCCACGAAGCTCCCGCGAGCTCCTGCGGGGGGGGGGGGGGGGGGGGGAGGGGGACCCTAGCCGCCGACCTAGGGCCTCCTCCTCCCCCTCTCCTCACCGCCGCCACGACACACTGACGGACAAAGCCCGACCATCATTGGCGGCGGCGGGCATTCTTTCTTACCCCACTCAGCGCCTGGTGGTGCGGACACGAGAAGCGGCAGCGATACGTCTCCAATGTATCTATAATTTATGAAGTATTCATGCTACTATATTATCCATCTTAGATTGTTTTATATGCATTTATATGCTATTTTATATGATTTTTGGGACTAACCTATTAACCTAGAGCCCAGTGCCAGTTTCTGTTTTTCCTTGTTTTTGAGTATCGCAGAAAAGGAAAACCAAACGGAGTCCAATTGACTTGAAACTTGACGGAACTTATTTTTGGACCAGAAGAAGGCCATGGAGTAAAAGAGTTGGGCCAGAAGAGTCCTGGGCTGCCCACGAGGGTGGGAGGCGCGCCCACCCCCTGGGCGCGCCCCCCTACCTCGTGGACAGCCCGGAGACCCCCCTGACTTGTTCCCGACGCCAAAACCTATTATATATACAGAAACCCCCGGAACATAACCTAGATCGGGAGTTCCGCCGTCACAAGCCTCTGTAGCCACCGAAAACCAATCTAGACCCGTTCCGGCACCCTGCCGGAGGGGGAATCCCTCTCCGGTGGCCATCTTCATCATCCCGGCGCTCTCCATGACGAGGAGGGAGTAGTTCACCCTCGGGGCTGAGGGTATGTACCAGTAGCTATGTGTTTGATCTCTCTCTCTCTCTCTCTCTCTCTCTCTCTCTCCCTCTCTCTCTCTCTCTCTCTCTCTCTCTCTCTCGTGTTCTTGATTTGGCACGATCTTGATGTACCACGAGCTTTGCTATTATAGTTGGATCTTATGATGTTTTCCCCCCTCTACTCTCTTGTAATGGATTGAGTTTTCCCTTTGAAGTTATCTTATCGGATTGAGTCTTTAAGGATTTGAGAACACTTGATGTATGTCTTGCATGTGCTTATCTGTGGTGACAATGGGATATTCACGTGATCTACTTGATGTATGTTTTGGTGATCAACTTGCGGGTTCCGTAACATTGTGAACTTATGCATAGGGGTTGGCACATGTTTTCGTCTTGACTCTCCGGTAGAAACTTTGGGGCACTCTTTGAAGTTCTTTGTGTTGGTTGAATAGATGAATCTGAGATTGTGTGATGCAAATCGTATAATCATACCAACGGATACTTGAGGTGACATTGGAGTATCTAGGTGACATTAGGGTTTTGGTTGATTTGTGTCTTAAGGTGTTATTCTAGGACGAACTCTTATTAGATCGATCCGAAAGAATAACTTTGAGGTGGTTCCGTACCGTACAATAATCTCTTCGTTTGTTCTCCGCTATTAGTGACTTTGGAGTGACTCTTTGTTGCATGTTGAGGGATAGTTATATGATCCAATTATGTTTTATTGTTGAGAGAACTTGCACTAGTGAAAGTATGAACCTTAGGCCTTGTTTCCTAGCATTGCAATACCGTTCTTGCTCACTTTTATCATTAGTTACCTTGCTGTTTTTCTTTTTTCATATTACAAAAACCTATATCTATCATCCATATTGCACTTGTAGCACCATCTCTTCGCCGAACTAGTGCACCCATACAATTTACCATTGTATTGGGTATGTTGGGGACACAAGAGACTCTTTGTTATTTGGTTGCAGGGTTGTCTGAGAGAGACCATCTCCATCCTACGCCTCCCACGGATTGATAAACCTTAGGTCATCCACTTGAGGGAAATTTGCTACTGTCCTACAAACCTCTGCACTTGGAGGCCCAACAACGTCTACAAGAAGAAGGTTGTGTAGTAGACATCAAGCTCTTTTCTGGCGCCGTTGCCGGGGAGGTGAGTGCTTGAAGGTATATCTTTAGATCTTGCAATCGAATCTTTTAGTTTCTTGTTTTATCACTAGTTTAGTTTATAAATGAAACTACAAAAAAAGGAATTGAGGATGCCTCATATGCTTCTTCTTTTTAATGTCTTTTGTGAAAATAAGGATTCCGATAATTGTGCCAAAATGTTAGAAGAAGAATGCATTAAAATGTTTGGCACTAAATCTTTGAATGATGAGCATGATTGCAATGTTGTTAGTATGAGTTCCTTGAATATCCATGATGCTAATGATATGCAAAGCCACAAGCTTGGAGATGCTATGTTTGATGAATATGATATGTTTAGTCCCCCAAGTTTTGATGAGCAAATTTATTATGATGAAAGCATGCCTCCTATTTATGATGATTATTGTGATGACATGTATGCTATAGAGAATAAAGATAACCATGAAACTTGTCATCATGATTTTAATTTTCAATTGGATTATGCTTCACATGATAGTTATTTTGTTGAGTTTACTCCCACTATTCCGAATGAGAAGAATTTTGCTTATGTGGAGAGTAATAAAATTTCTATGCTTATAGATCTTGAAAATAATGCTTTATGTGATAGTTATACTGTTTAATTCATTCATGATGATACTGAAAATTATTATGAGGGAGGAATATATGCTTGTAGGAATTGAAATAATTTCAAGTTTCCTCTCTATGTTCTTACAATCTTGAAGTTATGCTTGTTTTGCCTTCCTATGCTAGTTGATTATTGTTCCCATAAGTTGTTTGCTCACAAAATCCCTATGCATAGGAAGTGGGTTAGACTTAAATGTGCTAGTCATATTCTTCATGATGCTCTCTTTATGTTTCAATTCTTATGTTTTAGGTGAGCATCATTGAAATCATCATGCCTAGCTAGGGGCGTTAAACGTTAGCGCTTGTTCGGAGACAACCAAATATTTACCCCTACTATTTTTGTCTGTTCACATGATTAATCTACTGTAGTAATCATGTTTTATAGCTTTTGTTTCAATAAAGTGCCAAGTAGAACCTTTGGGAAGACTTGGGTGGAAGTTAATGTGATCTTGCTGTAAAAAACAGAAACTTTGCGCTCACGAGTTTAGCTGTAATTTTTTAAAGAAGAGTTATTTTAAGTTGATTCTTTTTGCAGAAGATTAATAGACGAATTCCTCAGGTCCACAAATTTATTTCAGAATTGTTTGAGTTCCAGAAGTGTACGTTTTATACAGATTACTACAGACTGTTCTGTTTTTGACAGATTTTGTTTTCTATGTGTTGTTTGCTTATTTTGATGAATCTATGAGTAGTATCGGAGGGTATGAACCATAGATAAGTTGGAATACAGTAGATATTACACCAATATGAATTTAGAATGAGTTCACAACAGTACCTAAGTGGTGATTTATTTTCTTATACTAACGGAGCTTACGAGTTTTCTGTTAAGTTTTGTGTTGTGAAGTTTTCAAGTTTTGGGTAAAGATTCGATGGACTATGGAATAAGGAGTGGAAAGAGCCTAATCTTGGGGATGCCCAAGGCACCCAAGGTAATATTCAAGGACAACCAAGGGCCTAAACTTGGGGATGCCCCGGATGGCATCCCCTCTTTCATCTTCGTTCATCGGTAACTTTACTTGGAGCTATATTTTTATTCACCACATGATATGTGTTTTGCTTGGCGCATCATTTTATTTTGTTAGTATTTTCTTGCTGTTATTTAGAATAATGTTTTGCATCTCTAGTTTCAATAAAAATGTCAAGGATAGCCTTTACCATGCTTATTTTGCAAGTATACATGTTGCTGTTTCAAAACAGAAAGTTTACCGCTGTTGCAAAAATTCCCTAGAAAATTCAGAGTATGATAAAATGTTGAAACTTTTTGCATATTGAGATGTGATAGATTTTCTACAAGTGTGGTAAATTTTCATAATTTTTGGAGTTAGGGAAGTATGATGAATCTTGCATTCTTTACAGACTGTACTATTTTGGCAGATTGCTGTTATGTTTGCATATGTTTGCTTGTTTAATGATTCTATTTGAGGATAGGAGTATTAAATATGCAGAGGCATTTAGTATGAAATGTTGAATAATAATTTTAGTGATTTGTTACAGTAGAAAATGATAAGGTTTTTGCATTGGTTTATACTAACTTATCTCACGAGTTCTTGTTGAGTTTGGTGTGGATGAAGCTTTCGAGATTTAGGAAACCTTGATATGAGAGGAATTAAGGAGACACAAAAGCTCAAGCTTGGGGATGCCCAAGGCACCCCAAGATAATATTTCGAGAAGTCTCAAGCATCTAAGCTTGGGGATGCCCCGGTAGGCATCCCACTTTTCTTCTTCAACAATTATCAGTTAGTATCGGTTGAGCCTAAGTTTTTGCTTCTTCACATGATGAGTGCTATCCTTGAAATGTCGTTTTATTTTATTTTTCTTTCTGTTTGAATAATATCCCAAGATCTGAAATTCTTAAATGAGAGAGAGTCTTCACAAAGCTACATAATTATTTAACTACTCATTGATCTTCACTTATATCTTTTTGGAGTAGTTTGTCATTTACTCGTGTGCTTCACTTATATCCTATGAGTAAATGGTTGAATGATTTGAATGTCATAAATCTGAAATTATATATGTTTCATATGCCTTTCCATGGGGAGTAATGCCTTCACATATAAGAAGTAGGGGTGGTAAATTTTTTGAAGGTTAGCAAACATCGTGTTGGTCACTTGAACAATTTATGAAAGAATATTGAAGGAAGAGAGATTTCACATATAGATATACTATCTTGGGCATCTTCTATGATTGTGAGCCCCATTAATTATTTTCAAACCTGAGCAAATTAGTTGAAGTTGGACAAGGAAGACAACATAATGAGTTATGCTTGGGTATATTTGTATAGAAGTTATATTGGTATGGATCCTCTAACATGTGGTGCTTGCTATTTAGAATCCTTTGCTAGCCAAAATATCTGTACTAAGCGGGAATACTGCTTGTGCATCCAAATTCCTTGAACCAAGTTTATTCCATGAGTGTCAACCATATCTACCTATATGTGGTATTTACCTGCCGTTCTGAGTAATTTTGCATGTGCCAAACTCTAAACCTTCAAATAATAATCTGTTTTGTATGCCCGAATCGCTCATGTAGCGACTAGAGGCTGTCAGTATCTTCCATGCTAGGTGGGTTATTCTCACGATGAGTGGACTCCGCTCATCATTCACGAGAAAATGGCTGGTAACTGGGATGCCCAGTCCTATGATCAAAAGATCAAAAACAAAAATCGCAAATAATTTAAATAAAACTCCCCTAGGATTGTTGATAGTTCGATGGCACCCGTTGTTTCGGACAAGCCGTGGAGAGTGATTGTTGGTGGAGGGGGAGTAAAATCTTTACTTTTCTGTTTGGGAACCGCCTATAATGTATCTAGTATGGAAGATATTGGGAACTCTTGGTCGTTATGTTAACAATGAAATCATACCTCTCAAAATTATTTTCATCTCTGTTTTAGCTTCGAGCTCTGGCAGCTCTGCAAATCCCTGCTTCCCTCTGCGAAGGGCCTATCTTTTACTTTTATGCAAGAGTCAGTAGTATTCCTTCTCATTCCAACCTACTTTTTAGTTGGCAAGCATCATGTGGTGGAGAAAGATCTAAGCATATATGGCCATTCAAATATATTTGATCATGAATTATTATTGTTGACAATTATCTATATGATAAATAAGTTGGGAGGCGAAACATTAAGCCCCTATCTTTCTCTGTGTTCGATGGATGCTATTTGTTCTAAAAATATGCTTTGAGTGGTAGCAATCATGGAAGACTATATGATAGTTGAGTATGTGGGATTTGCTAAATCAAAGCTCTTACATAGACCCTTCCTGAAAATAAGATGAATTGCAATTGTTTGATAACTGAGAACTGTTTGTTAGTTTTCAAGAAAGTTTATGATCTATACTTTAACATGTGAATAGCTTGTTACTTGATCACGAGAAGCTTTATGATTTGAGCTACTGTTATGACATATAATGATGCTAGAAAAGGTGATTGAAATTATCATTGATCAAACTTGTGCACCTGCTAGCATTCACACTTCGTAAATTATTTCTTTTATCATTTACCTACTTGAGGACGAGAAGGAATTAATCTTGGGGATGCTGATACGTCTCCAACGTATCTATAATTTATGAAGTATTCATGCTATTATATTATCCATCTTAGATTGTTTTATATGCATTTATATGCTATTTTATATGATTTTTGGGACTAACCTATTAACCTAGAGCCCAGTGCCAGTTTCTGTTTTTTCCTTGTTTTTGATTATCGCAGAAAAGGAAAACCAAACGGAGTCCAATTGACCTGAAACTTGACGGAACTTATTTTTGGACCAGAAGAAGGCCATGGAGTAAAAGAGTTGGGCCAGAAGAGTCCCGGGCTGCCCAAGAGGGTGGGAGGCGCGTCCACCCCCCTGGGCGTGCCCCCTACCTCGTGGACGGCCCGGAGACCCCCTTGACTTGTTCCCGACGCCAAAACCTCTTATATATACAGAAGCCCCCAGAACATAACCTAGATCGGGAGTTCCGCCGCCGCAAGCCTCTGTAGCCACCGAAAACCAATCTAGACCCGTTCCAGCACCCTGCCGGAGGGGGAATCCCTCTCCGGTGGCCATCTTCATCATCCCGGCGCTCTCCATGACGAGGAGGGAGTAGTTCACCCTCGGAGCTGAGGGTATGTACCAGTAGCTATGTGTTTGATCTCTCTCTATCGTGTTCTTGATTTGGCACGATCTTGATGTACCACGAGCTTTGCTATTATAGTTGGATCTTATGATGTTTCTCCCCCTCTACTCTCTTGTAATGGATTGAGTTTTCCCTTTGAAGTTATCTTATCGGATTGAGTCTTTATGGATTTGAGAACACTTGATGTATGTCTTGCATGTGCTTATCTGTGGTGACAATGGGATATTCACGTGATCTACTTGATGTATGTTTTGGTGATCAACTTGCGGGTTCCGTAACATTGTGAACTTATGCATAGGGGTTGGCACATGTTTTCGTCTTGACTCTCCGGTAGAAACTTTGGGGCACTCTTTGAAGTTCTTTGTGTTGGTTGAAGAGATGAATCTGAGATTGTGTGATGCATATCGTATAATCATACCCACGGATACTTGAGGTGACATTGGAGTATCTAGGTGACATTAGGGTTTTGGTTGATATGTGTCTTAAGGTGTTATTCTAGTACGAACTCTTGAATAGATCGATCCGAAAGAATAACTTTGAGGTGATTCCATACCGTACAATAATCTCTTCGTTTGTTCTCCGCTATTAGTGAGTTTGGAGTGACTCTTTGTTGCATGTTGAGGGATAGTTATATGATCCAGTTATGTTATTATTGTTGAGAGAACTTGCACTAGTGAAAGTATGAACCTTAGGCCTTGTTTCCTAGCATTGCAATACCGTTCTTGCTCACTTTTATCATTAGTTACCTTGCTGTTTTTATATTTTCAGATTACAAAAACCTATATCTATCATCCATATTGCACTTGTATCACCATCTCTTCGCCGAACTAGTGCACCCATACAATTTACCATTGTATTGGTTGTGTTGGGGACACAAGAGACTCTTTGTTATTTGGTTGCAGGGTCGTCTGAGAGAGACCATCTTCATCCTACGCCTCCCACGGATTTATAAACCTTAGGTCATCCACTTGAGGGAAATTTGCTACTGTCCTACAAACCTCTGCACTTGGAGGCCCAACAACGTCTACAAGAAGAAGGTTGTGTAGTAGACATCAAGCTCTTTTCTGGCGCCGTTGCCGGGGAGGTGAGTGCTTGAAGGTATATCTTTAGATCTTGCAATAAAATCTTTTAGTTTCTTGTTTTATCACTAGTTTAGTTTATAAAAAAAACTACAAAAAAATGGAATTGAGGATGCCTCATATGCTTCATCTTTTTAATGTCTTTCATGAAAATAAGGATTCCGATAATTGTGCCAAAATGTTAGAAGAAGAATGCATTAAAATGTTTGGCACTAAATCTTTGAATGATGAGCATGATTGCAATGTTGTTAGTATGAATTCCTTGAATATCCATGATGCTAATGATATGCAAAGCCACAAGCTTGGGGATGCTATGTTTGATGAAGATGATATGTTTAGTCCCCCAAGTTTTGATGAGTAAATTTATTATGATCAAAGCATGCCTCCTATTTATGATGGACTATGGAATAAGGAGTGGCAAGAGCCTAAGCTTGGGGATTCCCATGGCACCCCAATTTAACATTCAAGGACAACCAAGGGCCTAAGCTTGCGGATGCCCCGGATGGCATCCCTTCTTTCATCTTCGTTCATCGATAACTTTACTTGGAGCTATATTTTTATTCACCACATGATATGTGTTTTGCTTGGCGCGTCATTTTATTTTGTTAGTATTTTCTTTCTGTTATTTAGAATGATGTTTTGCATCTCTATTTTCAATAAAAATGTCAAGGATAGCCTTTACCATGCTTATTTTGCAAGTATACATGTTGCTGTTTCAAAACAGAAAGTTTACCGCTGTTGCAAAAATTCCCTAGATAAGTCAGAATATGATAAAATGTTGAAACTTTTTGTATATTGAGCTCTGATAAATTTTCTACAAGTTTGGTAAATTTTCAGAATTTTTGGAGTTAGGGAAGTATGATGAATCTTGCATTCTTTACAGACTGTACTGTTTTGGCAGATTGCTGTTATGTTTGCATTGTTTGCATATGTTTGCTTGTTTAATGATTCTATTTGAGGATAGGAGTATTAAATATGCAGAGGAATTTAGTATTGAATGTTGAATAGTAATTTTAGTGATTTGTTACAGTAGAAAATGATAAGGTTTTTGAATTGGTTTATACTAACTTATCTCACGAGTTCTTGTTGAGTTTGGTGTGGATGAAGCTTTCGAGATTTAGGAAACCGTGATATGAGAGGAATTAAGGAGACCCAAAAGCTCAAGCTTGGGGATGCCCAAGGCACCCCAAGATAATATTTCAAGAAGTCTCAAGCATCTAAGCTTGGGGATGCCCCGGTAGGCATCCCACTTTTCTTCTTCAACAATTATCGGTTAGTATCGGTTGAGCCTAAGTTTTTGCTTCTTCACATGATGAGTGCTATCCTTGAAATGTCGTTTTATTTTATTTTGCTTGCTGTTTGAATAATATCCCAAGATCTGAAATTCTTAAATGAGAGAGAGTCTTCACAAAGCTACATAATTATTTAACTACTCATTGATCTTCACTTATATCTTTTTGGAGTAGTTTGTCATTTACTCGTGTGCTTCACTTATACCCTATGAGCAAATGGTTGAATGATTTGAATGTCATAAATCTGAAATTATATATGTTTCATATGCCTTTCCCATGGGGAGTAATGCCTTCACATATAAGAAGTAGAGGTGGTAAATTTTTTGAAGGTTAGCAAACATCGTGTTGGTCACTTGAACAATTGATGAAAGAATATTGAAGGAAGAGAGATTTCACATATAGATATACTATCTTGGACATCTTCTATGATTGTGAGCCCCATTAATTATTTTCAAACCTGAGCAAATTAGTTGAAGTTGGACAAGGAAGACAACATAATGAGTTATGCTTGGGTATATTTGTATAGAAGTTATATTGTTATGGATCCTCTAACATGTGGTGCTTGCTATTTAGAATCCTTTGCTAGCCAAAATATCTGTACTAAGCGGGAATACTGCTTGTGCATCCAAATTCCTTGAACCAAGTTTATTCCATAAGTGTCCACCATATCTACTTATATGCGGTATTTACCTGCCGTTTCAAGTAAATTTGCATGTGCCAAACTCTAAACCTTCAAATAATAATCTATTTTGTATGCCCGAATCGCTCATGTAGCGACTAGGGGTCAGTATCTTCCATGCTAGGCTCCGCTCATCATTCACGAGAAAATGGCTGGTAACTGGGATGCCCAGTCCTATGATCAAAAGATCAAAAACAAAAATCGCAAACAATTTAAACAAAAGTCCCCCAGGATTGTTGATAGTTGGACGTCACCCGTTGTTTTGGACAAGCCGTGGAGAGTGATTATTGGTGGAGGGGGAGTAAAATCTTTACTTTTCTGTTTGGGAACCGCCTATAATGTATCTAGTATGGAAGATATTGGGAACTCTTGGTCGTTATGTTGACAATGAAATCATACCTCTCAAAATTATTTTCATCTCTGTTTTAGCTTCGAGCTCTGGCACCTCTGCAAATCCCTGCTTCCCTCTACGAAGGGCCTATCTTTTACTTTTATGCAAGAGTCAGTAGTATTCCTTCTCATTCCAACCTACTTTTTAGTTGGCAAGCATCATGTGGTGGAGAAAGATCTAAGCATATATGGCCATTCAAATATATTTGATCATGAATTATTATTGTTGACAATTATCTATATGATAAATAAGTTGGGAGGCGAAACATTAAGCCCCTATCTTTCTCTGTGTTCGATGGATGCTATTTGTTCTAAAAATATGCTTTGAGTGGTAGCAATCATGGAAGACTATATGATAGTTGAGTATGTGGGATTTGCTAAATCAAAGCTCTTACATAGACCCTTCCTGAAAAATAGATGAATTGCAATTGTTTGATAACTGAGAACTGTTTGTTAGTTTTCAAGAAAGTTTATGATCTATACTTTAACATGTGAATAGCTTGTTAATTGATCATGAGAAGCTTTATGATTTGAGCTACTGTTATGACATATAATGATTCTAGAAAAGGTGATTGAAATTATCATTGATCAAACTTGTGCACCTGCTAGCATTCACACTTCATAAATTATTTCTTTTATCATTTACCTACTCGAGGACGAGCAGGAATTAAGCTTGGGGATGGTGATACGTCTCCAACATATCTATAATTTATGAAGTATTCATGCTATTATATTATCCATCTTAGATTGTTTTATATGCATTTATATGCTATTTTATATGATTTTTGGGACTAACCTATTAACCTAGAGCCCAGTGCCAGTTTCTGTTTTTTTCCTTGTTTTTGAGTATCGCAGAAAAGGAAAACCAAACGGAGTCAGATTGACCTGAAACTTGACGGAACTTATTTTTGGACCAGAAGAAGGCCATGGAGTAAAAGAGTTGGGCCAGAAGAGTCCCGGGCTGCCCAAGAGGGTGGGAGGAGCGCCCACCCCCTGGGTGCGCCCCCTACCTCGTGGATAGCCCGGAGACCCCCCTGACTTGTTCCCGACGCCAAAACCTCTTATATATACAGAAACCCCCAGAACATAACCTAGATCGGGAGTTCCGCCGCCGCAAGCCTCTGTAGCCACCGAAAACCAATCTAGACCCGTTCCGGCACCCTGCCGGAGGGGGAATCCCTCTCCGGTGGCCATCTTCATCATCCCGGCGCTCTCCATGACGAGGAGGGAGTAGTTCACCCTCGGGGCTGAGGGTATGTACCAGTAGCTATGTGTTTGATCTCTCTCTCTCTCTCTCTCTCTCTCTCTCTCGTGTTCTTGATTTGGCACGATCTTGATGTACCATGAGCTTTGCTATTATAGTTGGATCTTATGATGTTTTCCCCCCTCTACTCTCTTGTAATGGATTGAGTTTTCCCTTTGAAGTTATCGTAGCGGATTGAGTCTTTAAGGATTTGAGAACACTTGATGTATGTCTTGCATGTGCTTATCTGTGGTGACAATGGGATATTCACGTGATCTACTTGATGTATGTTTTGGTGATCAACTTGCGGGTTCCGTAACATTGTGAACTTATGCATAGGGGTTGGCACATGTTTTCGTCTTGACTCTCCGGTAGAAACATTGGGGCACTCTTTGAAGTTCTTTGTGTTGGTTGAATAGATGAATCTGAGATTGTGTGATGCATATCGTATAATCATACCCACGGATACTTGAGGTGACATTGGAGTATCTAGGTGACATCAGGGTTTTGGTTGATATGTGTCTTAAGGTGTTATTCTAGTACGAACTCTTGAATAGATCGATCCGAAAGAATAACTTTGATGTGGTTCCGTACCCTACAATAATCTCTTCGTTTGTTCTCCGCTATTAGTGACTTTGGAGTGACTCTTTGTTGCATGTTGAGGGATAGTTATATGATCCAATTATGTTATTATTGTTGAGAGAACTTGCACTAGTGAAAGTATGAACCTTAGGCCTTGTTTCCTAGCATTGCAATACCGTTCTTGCTCACTTTTATCATTAGTTACCTTGCTGTTTTTATATTTTCAGATTACAAAAACCTATATCTGTCATCCATATTGCACTTGTATCACCATCTCTTCGCCGAACTAGTGCACCCATACAATTTACCATTGTATTGGGTGTGTTGGGGACACAAGAGACTCTTTGTTATTTGGTTGCAGGGTTGTCTGAGAGAGACCATCTTCATCCTACGCCTCCCACGGATTGTTAAACCTTAGGTCATCCACTTGAGGGAAATTTGCTACTGTCCTACAAACCTCTGCACTTGGAGGCCCAACAACGTCTACAAGAAGAAGGTTGTGTAGTAGACATCAGGCAGCATCAGCTGGCGGCAGAGGCGCAGGCTACCGGCGGCGGTGTGGAAGGGGTTGTGGGTGTTGGGGCGGCGCACGGGTCCTCGGCAAGGTTGAGCCAGTGCAGCTCCGATCTAGTGAGAGGACACGGGCAACTTTGTTTCTGCTGCGGCTCGGCTTGGGCCCGTTGCTGGTGGATGCTAGGTCCGGGCCTTCTCTTCTCAGCTCCCCTGGTGGTGGTGCCCCTGCCATCCTTCAGTCAGGTCCGGCTAGGCCTAGTCTCGCTTTGACACCGACAGGGGGCGCAGGCTGTTTTCGGCATGGGCTGGTGACCGCTACTGCATGCCTGCGGTGGTGGTTGTCAGCGGTGATGGTTGCCATGGTGGGCTTCTGGGGTTCCGACGGTGCGGTTGTGGCTGTGGTTCTCCGGTAGGCTGCGCGGGGTGGTGGTTGTGTCGCTCCCTCTCCTAGACAGAAGCTGGCGGGACGGGGCCAGGGCCGGGTGCCGTCTGCACATGCAGTGGTGATGGATTTGATCTAGGGTTTGTGCTCAGGCGGGCCAGATCGGGCCCCGAGGTGGATCGGAGCATGTGCTTCTGGTAGGAGGGGTCGGGCTTGGCTCGGGATATGCTCCGTGGGTGGTTCTCATGCTCCCTTCGCGGGTATGGTGCGCGTTGGTGGTGGTCGGGATACCGTTGCGTCGGTGCATGATTGGCGTCGGTGACCATGTACATGGCGTCGTGTGAGCTCGCCTGACCATGGCTTGGGGCTGGCTCACCGGAGGCCGGTGGCAGTCCTAGAGTCGTGTCCCCCACTCAACCAGGTATTGGCTAGGGGCGCAGGTGCGAGTGCCTCCTACGATGAAGGCGCCTATCCAGACTCAGGGACTGATGTCGGGCTAGGAGTTGATGGAGTGCCATCGCTCGTCCTACCGTGGTTGTGTGCGGTGTGATGTGCGCAGCCTATGGTATCTCACGACAGGGATGTCGGGGTGGCGGCCCCGGATGGCGGTCCGCATGGTTGCTCGTCGGCAGGCACCATTGTGGTGCTAGTGGCTCTCCTCTCGGGTTGTATCTGTAAAAGGAGGTATTGCGGCGGGTAGCTCGGATGTGCCCTCTCTCTCGGAGGGGCGACTTCCTG
The DNA here is from genome assembly GCF_002575655.3 of Aegilops tauschii subsp. strangulata. NCBI lineage: Eukaryota > Viridiplantae > Streptophyta > Magnoliopsida > Poales > Poaceae > Aegilops > Aegilops tauschii. The sequence goes on along the minus strand of NC_053039.3, from coordinate 566,686,115 downwards.
ATCTGGATCTGGGGATATGACATCATCGCGCTCCTCGTTGCGACCTTGTGATGGCACTGGTGAGTTGCCGAGCGAAGCTCCGTGCCTTGGCACCGATGATGGTGACACCCGTGGGTGCCGTGCTCCTCTTGAAGACGTCGTTGTGGTTCTTCTCTTCGTGTCAGGCTCCGGGTGTAGACCTTTATCCAGTGTGGACTCGGCAGTGACGACGCTCTGCGCCGTTCTCTCCCTCTTGGGGGTGTTGTCGTAGAGCCTAGGTATGCTAGGCTGTAGCGTGGGGGTGTTTAGTTCGTTCGGTGCTTGTTACTAGTAGCGTAGTCACATGTGTTCTATGTGTGCCAGGTATATCAGGATCGGCTTTGTAAGAGGGCTACCTCGTCATTTTGTATCGTTTGGCCGTGTACTATTATTCGGTTGTTGCTTTATTTATAAAGCGGGACGAAAGACTGTTTCAAGAGACGAATGTGATGTTACTGGATCTACTCTGGCCTCTGCATCTCCTCTTGTGTTTGTGTATGTTCACCACTGGTTCCTCCCCTCGCCTGCTAGCTACTGTAACTAGTCCCGGTACTTCTTCTCCAGACTAATAATAAACTTTTCAAAGCTCCGTTCTACCGCGCGGTGAAAGCTCTGAAAGTTCGCAGTTGTATAACAAATTATTACGTCAAACGAGATTTGACTCATCTAGTGTCCCGCCGTACGAACCATGTCCTCAGCTAGCTCCTCACTTTCACACGGACGTATCTGATCTCCATGGAGCTCGATGCGATCCCACGGCATCTCAACAATGGTGTAGGACTAGTGGCCTGCCTGCAATGTGTCGAGCTTGGGGCATGCACTGCACGGGACCAGCGGACGAGGACCTCTTCCTTCTCGACTCCTCCGAATCCTACTCAATCGTCTCCAGCTCCATCGCGTCCCTTTCCACAGCGACCACCCTTCACCTCATCCTTATCACCGCCCTATCCGAACCGGCCGGCCATACCGTAGTAATGTTCTTCTCCACATGCACATATTCCATGTCGGTATAGGGAACCCAACTGGAACCCTGGACTGGGCTTGTCCGTCTGCACTGCACTGGTCAACCAACCTCAACAGCTCCATCTCAAATCCAAATCTAATCCCTGGAACGGATGCTCTCCGAAAAGCAAATAAAGCCAGCAAGATACACAGATCTTTCACATCCCATTTGGTTATCTGGCCTGGTCGATCGGTCGGCACCTTTTAATTGTCAAAGGCCAAGATTCTCCCACTCTAGTGTGTCAAACACGCTGCCATGCAAAACTCATGGCCCTACCTCACCACCATGGCTCCTGGCCCCCTAGCTTATAAATACATGGCCAGGCAGGTCATTCAGGCACCATCAGTAAATCAGTTGGTTAGCATTAGGCACAAGTGAGCTCTTACATGGAGGTAAGAGGACATCTTCGATAGCCAAGGATGATTTGCCTGTGAACCTCCCCCGGGAGCCCAGCTCTCGGGAACCTGGTTCCATGGGCAAGTCATCCTGGCTACCCAAGTACCTCTTACCATACCCCAGGCAGCCATGATGGACCTACTGTCGGTTCATTCATTCGAGTGGTCAACAGAATTCACAGGTCCGGAGATCAGGTAAGCACCTTGCTAACGTACATGCACAATGAAATCAAAAACATATCACTACTTTGACAATGAGCATTGTGTTTGTGCGGCGAAGGCATCGTTAGACTACACTTGCCTCAGCGGCATGGCATGGCGCATTTTCTACAATCAGTGGCAACCTTCATCACTAGCATTCCTTTTATATGCTTTTAGACAGCTGACTGCATCACTGATGCAATCTATACATACTGGTACAAGAGGTGTGATGCATTTCAGATAACAAATATAAGCAAATGTCATGTAATGCCAACGTGAATATACTTTTTATAGCCCACACATATAATATCATAGGTTAACCGAATTATGTTGCAGATATTAATCAGTATTGGGGTAAGAACATAGCTACAAATTATTGTCAACAGAAGTAACACTCCTACTACGAGAGGAAAAATATGCAGTAACGGGACTTATGGACTTTTGTGATGGGTCCTAATGTACAAAATCAATCACCAGTTGAGACTAAAAATTAGATTACCTAACAAATTTTTCCTAAAGATTATTTTCTTTAAACTAAACCCAAGTTTACACTGTTAAATTTAAAGCATCTTGGTTTCAGATTCTGAGTTAGCTCCCATTGTAACAGGATTGCAGGAAATCAATTAACTAAGCATGCTGAAAGACTGTATTTGTTAGAGGATTTGTCATGTCAAATCCATTGATAGCTATCAAAGTTAATAAGAAATGTGAGTTCCCTACATGGTCTATGCTCATCATGGAAATGATAATGTGGCAACCAATGTTGAAGAAGAGCAAAACATGAATGTGAAGTCAGTGGACAGGACATGTTAGGAAAAAATGAACTTAAAGTTATAACCAAGTTTTGAGATGGATGGAGTTGACAAGAACAGTTTGGATTGGAGGCTAGCCAGTAGCCACACTATAAACCCTCCACACCACCGTGCCGTCCCATCCATGTACCTAGGACCAGGAACCATTCTGTACAACTACTTCCTCCACATCCGAGAGGATGTCGTTCTCGAGGAATGCCGAGTGGAGGGGTTCTCATGGAGCACCAAGGAGATGTTCACCTGCTTATGGACATTTAAAAATTTCCATTCCCTTTGTGAATCAAGATTATTAAAAACAAGTTTACCATTTGCCATGTGCAGAAAAAAAATCATACTCAACCAAGAAACCAATGAGAGATGATAAAACAATGCTAGCGATGGCGGTGGAGCTCAGATTGGGTGCCAGGAGGTCTTCCCGCCCGAGCTCCTAACTGCGCCGGCCCGCGCTCCCAAACGTTCCTTGGTGGCATGGGCATGCTCCCGGGAGCTGTGGGCGGTAGCAGAGGTGGTGTTGGACACGGAGCCAACACCATGGTTGGAATTGGCCAAGCATAGACCACGGTGACACAATTCATAAAGATGTTGGATGACCCCATAGCAATCCCATCAGAAATACTTAGTCAGTGTGTCACCGATGAACATGAAGAGGACATGCACCCTATTGTGAATGACCGCGTCGAATTCCAGAATGATGCCCAGAACGAAGTGCCTCATAAATGTAGACACAACATGATGGTCGGGTCCATGCAAGAATGAAAGAGGGGATTTTAAGAAATACTAGTAGTTTAACATGATGGCATGCGCTCCATGAATTTTAATCATATTTGGAGAAAATATGGAAGCTATAGTGTCACGCAAAAGTGAAGATTTTTATTTGGAGAACCCTTCATGGAACAATCCTTGTCTGGTCACTTTGGCAAATGACCACATTGTTCCCTCGCCCCAGTGCTCGACCTGTAGCTAGGGCGCGGAAGTTTGGGGAAGTTTGGAAATTACTTAGTGTTGAAGATGTGATCTTACAAGCATGTGATATCACTCTCACTGGTGAAGTTATGCTAGCATACTTGCTTTCTACCTAAATGACATAATGAATGTTCTTGGTCAGAGGAGCTCCCATGAGGTGAACCATGGGAGCCTGGTATATGTGACTAGGGCCATCAGGTAGCAATGTAGGTTCAAGCGTTGACGGTGAATTACACAATAATATCAAACCCCAAGACAACCATCAAGAGATGGGGTTGGTCTAGACCACCATCAGACTTTGTAAAGCTTTATTTGATGTGGATTTGATGATATCCCTTTACAAGGTGGAGTGGGTGCAGTCTTGAGAGACACAAGTGCCACTTTCAACATTTTTGTGTAGTGTAAAATTGAATGGTGCACTTATGTTCTCACAGCGTAAGCCATGGCTTTAAGCTTTCGCCTCTCCCTTGCGCAAATTGTTAGGTGCAACAAAATTGATATCAACTTTGACAACCAAGAGGTCATCTAGACCATGCAAAAAGGAGGTTGATGCTTTAGAGCAGTTGTTGCTATGTTTGATGAGTGTTATCAAATGTCCTGTGATTTCCCTCATATTCACTCTAAGCATTGTAATCGAGAAGCAAATGTCGTAGCCCATGAACATGCTAGCATGACCCGAAGGTCACCGTGTGATGAGTATTTTGAAGAACTCCCCGGGTGAGCTCATCCCTCGTCTCGATGTAACCATAGTTTCAAACTAATAAAGAGGGATGACTATGTAAAAAACACTTTGTACCATTCGATTTGAGCACATCTTACAAATGTGCACTTTGTAGACTTCAAAGATATCTAGCTCGTTTGCACCTAAAGTTCATAGTCTTGAACTCTAGGTCTCTGCGAAGTTATTGGCTAGATTCACATAACTCTAAATGCACACTACCAAGTTATATGGATATTTAATGATATCATGGAAAACTATACATATACAAACTGATTATAATACATCAAAGGTCATAAATAAATTGGTGGGATAACGAGGAGTGTTATTTTGCTCAGATTTATGGCGAAACCATTTACCAAATTACTTTCCTTGAGCAACCAAAACTAAATAATACAAACCATTTTGCAACATAATATTGTACAAGTTTAACACTATAATTAGATTTAAATTACAGGTACAAGAATTGCATCATTTTTACCTTAGAATAAATAAGTATTTTATGTTGTTAACTACTAATTATACAAAAAAATTGTTTATATAACATATTGAGATGATGTGTCAATAAAATAAATACGTTTATGTCTAGCTGAGCGATGAGCAACTAAAAAAGTTTGGTATAAATAGATAAATGGCGGTCACTAAATTATACATATACAAAAGTTTAGTATTTTTTCTTCCATTATTTCTTCTAGGAAATAGACGTGATTAGTGTTCACTTGCAGAGGGGCTAATCAGTCCTCCTGCACCCATTATTGCCATGGTGAAAGAGATGCAAAAAGGTGGATAAAATACGTTGAAGAAACATAATTGACAAATTGTGTACTGATAATATTTGATCCGTGGTATAAGTACGAGTATGCCGAGTTTCAGTTGATTAAAACTCTTTGGACTGACGCCGGTAAATTATCTTTTAAAGGATTGTCATGAGAATTCTATTTATTGAGTATGCACCTGAACTTGAAGACACTTCCAATGAAGATGTTGAGCCAGTAGAGGAGTAGGGGACTCTCTTAATGATTGGAAAACAAATATGAGATTTAAAAAATCTCATAAGTCAACTGAGCTTGACAGATATCTTGGAAAAGACATGCTTCTTCACCAATAGAAGTTGGACATCTTGGAGTGGTGGGAGCAATAGTTTATGACATGTAGGAAGTGTCCGCATCTACATTGCCTACAAAGGCTGCATTTAGCACTACCAGAAGGATCATCAATGTTCACAAAAGTAGTTTGAGTCCCAACACTGTTGAGATGTTGATTTGCCTTGTGGATTGACTTCGACCAGCTGGTACAATATTTTTAATTATTCTCCATACTTAATTAAATGCTTAGTTTGAGTGATGTGAAACAGCGAGAGGGAATTACTGGCCAAAGATAATATTAAACAGTCGACCGTGTGTGACGAGTTTTAGAAAATTCATCCCAAATAGCTTCAAACATGAATACGAAGTTAAACAATTGCAGTCAGCGAAACTACAAACCAGTCGTCTAAATGAAACCATACTGTCGATGTGCATTTTTTTCATGTACAACTTATCTCAAATCGAGGTATATATTGTTGTGTAGATTAGAAGGGACTAGGTGATGGCAATTAAAGAGTGTCATTAAAACATATCACACATATGCATTTGTACACTACACTAGGGAGATGTAGATCTACTCTTCTACAAACGTCAAAACAGAGAATTTACAACTGGAAAGTCATGCGAAACAGTGAGATGAAGCTACTGGTTAAAGGAAATTTCGAACGGTCGACCATGCACCTTGAATTGATTTTTTTGGGTCCAAAATAGCTCCAAACATGAACACGAAATTGAACACTTACAACCGATGAAACGAGAAACCGATTGACTTAATGAAACCACAATGTCGATGTGCATCTTTTTCATATAGAGCTTATCTCGAATCGAAGCACCGTTGTGTAGATTATAGAGGAGTTTAGGAATGGAGATTAAGAGAGGTAACATAACAGGTCACATCTAGGCCCACTAGGTGTGCTCTGGCCCGCTTTTGCGCCTAACTTAGCCTAAATCGCTATAAACGACCGATTCAAGCGGTACTAGCGGGCCTAGAGGGAGAATGAGGTTCGTGCACGCCAAGAATTTGATCTAATTGATACATCTCCAACGTATCTATAATTTTCATTGTTTCATGCTATTATATTACTAATCTTAGACACATTTTTATATAGTTTTATATCATTTTTTGGAACTAACCTATTAACCTAGTGCCTAGTGCTAGTTGTTGTTTTCTGCTTGTTTTGTTTTTCCAGAAAATCTGTAGCAAACGGAGTCCAAACGCTACGAAACTTTTTGACGATTTTTTCCTGGACAAAAAAGACCCTAGAAGATTCAGGAGGAGACCAGACGAGAAGCGAGGAGACGACAAGATAACAGGGCGCGCCCTGATGCCTTGTGGGCCACACGTGCCTCCGTCTGACCTAATTCCAGTTCTATAAATCCTCAAATATTGGGAAAACCCCAGAGAGCCACCCGAAACAATTTTTCTGCCGCTGCAAGCTTCTGTTCTTCCCGATCTCATCTGGAGGCATTTTCTGATACTCTGCCAGAGGGGGAATCGATCACAGAGGGGTTCTACATCAACCTTGCTACCCTTCCGATGATGTGTGAGTAGTTCACCACAGACCTACGGGTCCATAGCTAGTAGCTAGATGGCTTCTTCTCTCTCTTTTATCTTCAATACAATGTTCTCCTCGATCTTCTTGGACTTCTATCCGATGTAATCTTCTTTTGTGATGTGTTTGTTGGGATCCGTGAATTGTGGATTTATGATCAGATTATTCATTTAGAGTAATTGAGTCTTTTCTTAATTTTATTATGCATGATTATTATAGCTTTGTATGTCTCCGATCTATCCGTTTGGTTTGGCCAACTAGATTGATTTATCTTCAGTGGGAGAGGTGCTTTGTAGTGGGTTCAGTATTGCAGTGTCCTCACCCAGTGACAGAAAGGGTAGCGAGGCACATATTTGTATTGCTGCCATTAAGGGTAAAACGATGGGGTTTAATCATATTGCTTGGTTTTATCCTGCCTACATCATGTCATCTTGCTTAAATAGTTACTCTCTTTGTCATGAACTTAATACCATAGATGCAGGCCAAAATTACATCCAATAGAACTAGCTGGACCTAATGCAGGCTACCAAACACTCCCGGGTATCTTTGTTGGGCATGAGCATGACATGACGATAGTCTGGAGAGACCATGAGACGAACACTACTTTCGTGTTGCCACACAACACAAGCATGAACGGGGATTATCATCGGTGTGAGACACCTTGACACATGGACAGATCGATGTGTGCAACCGAGACCAAACCAGCAAGGTTGGATGAGACTATGAGAGCATTGCTGCCAATGTCACGTCAATCTGAATTTGCCTGCATTGCATGCATGATCGAGTTGGTCCTGGTTGAGGAAAAACATGGACAAATCCATCATCTGCATGTTTTTTGGTTGCCAACATTGCATCAGTGGAAATTTTCGGGCCTGCTGTTTGGTTGCCCGCATATGTGCTTTAGGGGTGAGTAGATGCATGATACGTCTCCAACGTATCTATAATTTTTGATTGTTCCATGATGTTATATTATCCTTCTTGGATGTTTTACAATCATTTTATAGCAAATTTATATCATTTTTTGGTACTAACCTATTGACCTAGTGCCAAGTGCCAGTTGCTATTTTTTGCATGTTTTTTACATCGCAGGAAATCAATATCAAACGGAGTCCAAACACCGTGAAACTTTTTGTGGATTTTTTATGGACCAGAAGAGCACCAATGGGCCAGAGCAGCACCTGGGGGTGCTCGAGGGGGGCACAACCCACCAGGGCGCCCCTGGGGGCCCAGGCGAGCCCAGGTGGGTTGTGCCCACCTTGGTGGCCTCCTACACCCCCTCTTTACCCTATAAATTCACAAATATTCCAAAAACCCTCGGGGAGAACCTAGATCGGAAGTTCCGCCGCTGCAAGCCTTTGTACCCACCGAAAACCAATCTAGACCCCGTTCCGGCAACCTGCCGGAGGGGGCAAATCATCTCCGATGGCCATCTTCATCATCCCGGCGGCCACCACGATGAGGAGGGAGTACTCCACCCTTGGGGCTGAGGGTTTGTACCAATAGCTATGTGTTTAATCTCTCTCTCTCTCTCTCTCTCTCTCTCTCTCTCGTGTTCTTGAGATGTCACAATCTTGATGTATCGCGAGCTTTGTTAATATAGTCGGATCATATGGTGTTTTCCCCTCTCTATCTTGTTGTGATGAATTGAGTTTTCCCTTTGAGATTTCATTGTTATCGGATTGAATACTTTCATGGATTTGAGAACACTTGATATATGTCTTGCAATTGAATACTCGTGGTGACAATGGGGTATCATATTGATTCACTTGATATATGTTTTGGCACTCAACTCACGGATTCCCGAGGTGACATTGGGGTAATCTAAGCATAGGGGTTGATGCACGTTCTTGGCTTTGTTTCTCCGGTAGAAATCTTGGGTCACTCTTTGAAGTTCTTTGTGTTGGATTGAGTATTATGAATATGAATTTGCTTTGGTGTTATTTTAGTACGAACTCTAGGATAGATCGAACGGAAAGAATAGCTTTGTGTTATTTTAGTACGAACTCTTGAATAGATCGAACGGAAAGAATAGCTTTGAGGTGGTTTCGTACCCTACAAACAATTTATTCTTATGTTCTCCGCTAGATAGGAACTTTGGAGTGATTCTTCATCGCACTTTGAGGGATGGTTATATGATCCAATTATAATAGCACTGTTGAGAGATTGCACTAGCGAAAGTATGGACCCTAGGCCTAATTTTCAAGCATTGCAATACCGTTTTTGTGCCCGTTTACTATTTGCTACCTTGTTGTTTTTATTTATTCAGATTATAAAAATATATTTCTACAATCCATATTACACTTTTATCACCATCTGTTCACCGAACTAGTGCACCTATACAATTTGCCATTGTATTGGGTGTGTTGGGGACACAAGAGATTTCTTGTATTTGGTTGCAGGGTTGTTTGAGAGAGACCATCTTCATCCTACACCTCCCACGGATTGCTAAACCTTAGGTCATCCACTTGAGGGAAAATTGCTACTGCCCTACAAAACTCTGCGCTTGGAGGCCCAACATGTGTCTACAAGAATATAGTTGCATAGTAGACATCAAGCTCATTTCTGGCGCCGTTGCCGGGGAGGTGAGTGCTTGAAGGTATATTTTTAGATCTTGCAATTGAATCTTTTAGTTTCTTGTTTTATCACTAGTTTGGTTTTTAAAAAAAACTACATAAAAAATTGGAATTGAGGTTGCATCATATTATTGATCATCTTTATAATATCTTTCTTGAAAATGATTGCTACCTCTTGAGCATGCGTTGGTTTTCCTTTGAAGAGGAAAGGGTGATGCAGCAAAGTAGCGTAAGTATTTCGCTCAGTTTTTGAGAACCAAGGTATCAATCCAGTAGGAGGCCACACGCAAGTCCCTCGTACCTACACAAACAAATAAGAACTTGCAACCAACGCGTTAATGGGGTTGTCAATCCCTTCATGGCCACTTGCAAAAGTGAGATCTGATAGAGATGATAAGATAATATTTTTGGTATTTTTATGATAAAGATTGAAAGTAAAGATTGCAAAGTAAAAATAGATTGGAAACTTATATGATGGAAAATAGACCCGGGGGCCATAGGTTTCACTAGTGGCTTCTCTCAAGATAGCATAAGTATTATGGTGGGTGAACAAATTACTGTCGAGCAATTGATAGAAAAGTGCATAATTATGAGAATATCTAGGCATGATCATGTATATAGGCATCACGTCCGTGACAAGTAGATCGACTCCTGCCTGCATCTACTACTATTACTCCACACATCGACCGCTATCCAGCATGCATCTAGAGTATTAAGTTCATAAGAATAGAGTAACGCATTAGGTAAGATGACATGATGTAGAGGGATAAACTCAAGCAATATGATATAAACCCCATCTTTTTATCCTCGATGGCAACAATACAATATGTATCGTTTCCCTTTCTGTCACTGGGATCGAGCAACGCAAGATTGAACCCAAAGCTAAGCACTTCTCCCATTGCAAGAAAGATCAATCTAGTAGGCCAAACCAAACTGATAATTCGAAGAGACTTGCAAAGATAACCAATCATACATAAAAGAATTCAGATAAGATTCAAATATTTTTCATAGATAATCTTGATCATAAACCCACAATTCATCATATCTCGACAAACACACCGCAAAAAGAGTTACATCAAATAGATCTCCAAGAAGATCGAGGAGAACTTTGTATTGAGATCCAAAGAGAGAGAAGAAGCCATCTAGCTAATAACTATGGACCCGAAGGTCTGTGGTAAACTACTCACACATCATCGGAGAGGCTATGGTGTTGATGTAGAAGCCCTCCGTGATCGATGCCCCCTCCGGCGGAGCGCCGGAAAAGGCCCCAAGATGGGATCTCACGGGTACAGAAGGTTGCGGCGGTGGAAATAGGGTTTCGTGGTGCTCCTGGATGGTTTCGGGGTACGTAGGTATATATAGGAGGAAGAAGTAGGTCGGTGGAGCCACAAGGGGCCCACGAGGGTGGAGGGCGCGCCCAGGGGGTAGGCGCGCCCCCTACCTCGTGGCCTCCTCGTTTCTTGACGTCCACTCCAAGTCCTCTGGATCACGTTTGTTCCAAAAATCACGCTCCCGAAGGTTTCATTCCGTTTGGACTCCGTTTGATATTCCTTTTCTGCGAAACACTGAAATAGGCAAAAGAACAGCAATTTGCACTGGGCCTAGGGTTAATAGATTAGTCCCAAAAATAATATAAAAGTGTATAATAAAGCACATTAAACATCCAAAACAGAATATATAATATCATGGAACAATAAAAAATTATAGATACGTTGGAGACCTATCAATGATTGTTCGGAAAATTGTGCTCAATTTTTAGAAGAAGAAGTCAATAAAATGTTTGGCATAAAATATTTAAATGATGATCATGATTGCAATGCTGTTAGTATGAATTCTTTGAATTTCCATGATGCTAATGATATGCAAAGTTACAAGCTTGGGGATGCTATATTTGATGAAGATGATATTTTTACTCCCCCAAGTTTTGATGAGAAAAATTATTATGATGATAGCATGCCTCCTATTTATGATGATTATAATGATGAAAGTGGATTTGGAGAGGTCATGACTTTATTTAGTGATGAATCCACCATTTTGGATGAGGCTTCAATTGACTATGATAACAAAGTTGCTATCTATGATGATTATGGTGATGACATGTATGCTATAAAGAATAATGATAACCATGAAACTTGTCATCATGATTTTAATTTTCAATCCCATGATAGTTATTTTGTTGAATTTGCTCCCACTACTATTGATGAGAATAAATTTGCTTATGTGGAGAGTAACAAAATTTTTATGCTTGTGGATCATGAAAGGAATGCTTTATGTGATAGTTATATTGTTGAATTCATTCATGATGCCACTGAAAATTATTATGAGGGAGTAACTTATGCTTGTAGGAATCGCAATAATATCAAGTTTCCTCTCTATGTGTTGAAAGTTTTGAAGTTATGCTTGTTTTGCCTTCCTATGCTAGTTGATTCTTCTTCCCATAAGTTGTTTGCTCACAAAATCCCTATGCATAGGAAGTGGGTTAGACTTAAATGTGCTATTCATGTTCTTCATGATGCTCTCTTTATGTTTCAATTCTTACCTTTTATGCAAGCATCATCGAAATCATCAAGCCTAGTTAAAAGGAATTAAAGAAAAGCGCTTGTTGGTAGACAACCCAGCACTTTTACCTACTATTTTTGTGTGTTCACATGATTATGCTACTGTATTGATCATGTTTTATTGCTTTTGTTTCAATAAAGTGCCAAGTAAAGCCTTTGGGATCATGTTGGGTGATAGTTGATTTGATCTTGCTAAAAAACAGAAACTTTTCCACTCACGAAAATAATTCTCATTTTCAATAGAAGAGTGTGTTTGAGTTGATTATTTTTGCAGAAGATTAATAGAAAAATTGACCAGGCTTTCCTATTTTTTCTGAATTTTTGGAGTAGCAGAAGTATGGTAGTTATCCAGATCATTACAGATTGTTCTGTTTTTGACAGATTCTGTTTTCAATGCATAGTTTGCTTGCTTTCTAGTTTCTATGGCTTATATGGCTCAATATAAATTGTGGAAATGATATGCTACAATAGGCATTGTGTGGAAACAATTATGAATCTTGTTTTTGACTGTACCAAAGTGAAATGGTTTGTTCTTTATCATACTAACCTATCTCACAAAGTTCCGTTAAGTTTTGTGTGATTGAAGTTTTCAAGTTTTGGGTGAGATGTCGCTATGAGGAGAATAAGGAGTGACAAGACCCTAAGCTTGGGGATGCCCAAGGCACCCCAAAGTAATATTCAAGGAGGATCCAAGCAACTAAGCTTGGCATCCCCTCTTTCGTCTCCAACATTATCGGTAACCACACTTGGAGCTATGTTTCATTCGTCGCATGATATGTATTTTGCTTGGAGCATCAATTTATTTTGTTAGGATTAGCTTGCTTTTATTTAGAATAATGTTTTGCATCTTTTATTTCAATAAAAGTGGCATTGATAGCCTTTATTATGCTTATTTTGCAAGTCTACATGTTGCTGTTTCAAAACAGAAAGTTTATCATTGTTGCAAAAATTCCCTAGAAAAGTCAGAATGTGATAAAATGTTGAAGCTTTTTGCAAAATAAGCTCTGATAAATTTTCTACAGTGTGGTAAAGTTTCATAATTTTTGGAGTTAGGGAAGTATTGATACTCTTGCATTCTTTACAGATTGTACTGTTTTGGCAGATTGTTGCTATGGTAACATTGTTTGCATATGTTTGCTTGTTTAATGATTCTATTTAAGGATAGGAGTATTAAATATGCATAGGAATTTAGTATGAAATGTTGAATAATAATTTTAGTGATTTGCTACAGTAGAGAATGATAAAGTTTTTGCATTGGTTTATACTAACTTATCTCACGAGTTCTTGTTGAGTTTTGTGTGGATGAAGTTTTTAAGATTTAGGGAAACCGTTATATAAAAGGAATTAAGGAGACACAAAAGCTCAAGCTTGGGGATGCCCAAGGCATCCCAAGATAATATTTCAAGAAGTCTCAAGCATCTAAGCTTGGGGATGCCCCGGTAGGCATCCCACCTTTCTTCACCAACAATTATCGGTTAGTATCGGTTGATCCTAAGTTTTTGCTTCTTCACATGAGTTGTGCTATTCTTAGAATGTCATTTTGTTTTGTTTTTGCTTTCTGTTTTATTAAAATACTTAGATCTGGAAATTTTTAAATAAAATAGAGTCCTCAAATAGTTGCCAGGGAGGCTAGGTAAGCGGCACTCACATCCCGTCAATGAAGCTCTTTTCTTTGGAATTGCTCTAGTGCTTCACTTATATCTTTTTGAGCACGGTGTGCTTTAGTATTCTTGAAGAAATTCTCTCTTGCTTCACTTAAATTAATTTGAGAGAAATAAATATTATGCTCATGACCTTCACTTATATTTGTTTGAGCTTAACAAAAGCAACACATGAAAATTAGTCCCAAAGTGATAGATATCCAAGAAGGATATAATAAAAAACTTTCATGAAGAGCATTGGACAAAATAAACTTGATTCCTTGTAATAGTTTTGAGATATGATGATGTGATATGTGAGTCATGTTGATGAGTAATTGTGCTTTAGTAAGAATATTGGTGTTAAGGTTTGTGATTCCTATGCAAGCATGAAAGTCAATAGTTATGCAATGAAATTACATCCTACTTGTGGTGCAGTATTCGGTGTTAATTATGCTCAATGCTCGCTTATGAGATTATTCGTTTCTTGGTTGGTCGCTTCTCAATCTTTTGTTAGCCTTCATTTTGCACTAAGTATGATCACTACTTGTGCATCCAAAATCCTTTAAACCAGTTTTGCCACATGAGTCCACTATACCTACCTATATGCGGTATTCTTTTGCCGTTCTAAGCAAATTTGTATGTGCCATATCTAATTTTAAAAATAAATTTCTCTTTTGTGTGCTCGTACCACTCGCGAGGCGGTAAGGGGTGGCTAATATTTTCCATGCTAGATGTGTTATTCTCACGATGAGTGTTTATTCACTTGTCATTGCACGAGAGTAAGGCAAAGGTATTAGGGATGCCCAGTCCCGAAATGAAAAATGAATTTACTTTATGTTGTCAAATAATAAATTCCTTGGGAAGTGTTGGTATGGAGGGCAACCGTGGATACAACTAGCCATGGAAAGTGAAAGTATGGTTGAAAAAGGAATAAACTTTATTTTCTGTTTGGGAACCGCCTATGATATATCTAGCATGGAAAGTGTTGGGAACTCTAACTCGTTTTCGTTGGTGGGAAAAGTATGCCTCTCGAAATATTTTTATCTCTCAATTTTCGCTTTGAGCTTTGGCACCTCTACAATACCCTACTTCCCTCTGCGAAGGGCCTTTCTTTTACTTTATGCAATTTTTATTTTTTAAATTTGAGTCTCCATCTTCTCTTATAAAGCACCAACTAGGGGGCACTATGATCGTACTTGAGCATTGGGTGTAGCTAATATGCGAGTGTGTTTCATGAATGGATCAATGATTGAGCATGATGGGCTAGGGATAACTTATTTTAGCATTGATATTTTGAAAGACATGGTTGCTTGTTGGTATGCTTGAGTATTGAAGTCCTCATGTCAAAACTAGACTATTGCTTTGAACCATATAAAAGTCCAAATGTCCATGCTATAAAGAAAAGAATATGAGATGACATGTTAGGCAACATTCCACATCAATAATTCTGTTTTTATCATTTACCTACTCGAGGACGAGCAGGAATTAAGCTAGGGGATGCTAATACGTCTCCAACGTATCTATAATTTTTGATTGTTCCATGTTGTTATATTATCATTCTTGGATGTTTTACAATCATTTTATAGCATCTTTATATCAATTTTTGGTACTAACCTATTGACATAGTGCCAAGTGCCAGTTACTGTTTTTTGCATGTTTTTTACATCACAGGAAATCAATATCAAACGGAGTCCAAACACCGCGAAACTTTTTGTGGATTTTTTATGGACCAGAAGACCACCAATGGGCCAGAGCAGCACCTGGGGGGTGCCCCGAGGGGGGCACAACCCACCAGGGCACCCCTGGGGGCCCAGGCGCGCCCACGTGGGTTGTGCCCACCTCGGTGGCCTCCCGCACCCCGTCTTTACCCTATAAATTCACAAATATTCCAAAAACCCTCGGAGAGAACCTAGATCAGAAGTTCCGCCGCCGCAAGCCTTTGTATCCACCAAAAACCAATCTAGACCCCATTCTGGCACCCTGCCAGAGGGGGGGGGGAATCATCTTCGGTGGCCGTCTTCATCACCCCAGCGGCCACCACGATTAGGAGGGATTAGTCCACCCTCGGGGTTGAGGGTTTGTACCAGTAGCTATGTGTTTAATCTCTCTCTCTCTCTCTCTCTCTCTCTCTCTCTCTCGTGTTCTTGAGATGTCACGATCTTGATGTATCACGGGATTTGTTAATATAGTCGGATCATATGGTGTTTCCCCCTCTCTATCTTGTTGTGATGAATTGAGTTTTCCCTTTGAGATTTCGTTGTTATCGGATTGAATACTTTCATGGATTTGAGAATACTTGATATATGTCTTGCAATTGAATACTCGTGGTCACAATGGGGTATCGTATTGATTCACTTGATATATGTTTTGGCAATCAACTCGCGGATTCCCAAGGTGACATTGGGGTAATCTATGCATAGGGGTTGATGCATGTTCTTGTCTTTGTTTCCGCGGTAGAAATCTTGGGGCACTCTTTGAAGTTCTTTGTGTTGGATTGAGTATCATGAATATGAATTTGCTTTGGTGTTATTTTAGTATGAACTCTAGGATAGATCAAACAGAAAGAATAACTTTGTGTTATTTTAGTACGAACTCTTGAATAGATCGAACGGAAAGAATAGCTTTGAGGTGGTTTCATACCCTACAAACAATTTATTCTTATGTTCTCTGCTAGATAGGAACTTTGGAGTGATTCTTCATCGCACTTTGAGGGGTGGTTATATAATCCAATTATATTAGCACTGTTGAGAGATTGCACTAGCGAAAGTACGGACCCTAGGCCTCATTTTCGAGCATTGCAATACCATTTTTGTGCCCGTTTACTATTTGATACCTTGCTATTTTTATTTATTCAGATTATTAAAATATATTTCTACCATCCGTATTACACTTTTATCACCATCTCTTCGCCGAACTAGTGCACCTATACAATTTGCCATTGTATTGGGTGTGTTGGGGACACAAGATATTTCTTGTATTTGGTTGCAGGGTTGTTTGAGAGAGACCATCTTCATCCTACACCTCCCATGGATTGATAAACCTTAGGTCATCCACTTGAGGGAAAATTGCTACTGTTCTACAAAACTCTACGATTGGAGGCCCAACATGTGTCTATAAGAATATAGTTGCGTAGTAGACATCAATGCATACCACAGATGTTTGGCTGTGTGCACGGTATTTGTTCTGCTCACTTCTTTCAAATGTGGTGTTCTTACCACCATATTTGTAGCACTTCACAGCAGGCAAGACGAACTACAATCACAACAACAACAAAATGGACAGAAAAAATGGTAGGAACATAGGCATAAGAATAGCAGATTAACCCTAAACAAACATAAGTTTAAAATAGAAGGTGCATCCCATGCCCTTGCACCACCCCAGGGTGCTGAACCTTGGGTAAAATTTGGATAGCTTAGCAGCAAGTTTACGACATAACGACAAATTCAGACTAACAACCTGACAAGTTTAGACTAGATAGATAGACTAACAATCTAGAGGGGGAGACTGATGTTGCCGTTGCAGTTGTCCCTCTAGCAGTGCACCTGCACATGATGGAATTGTTCTGGTTGTAGATTTGCACCATCAGGCCAAGGCCAGAGATACACAGGACGAGGGGGTCACTGAGGGAGTTCTGGATTATGGGGTCCCCGGGCATCCGGGCTATGCGACATGGGCCAGACTGATGGGCCGTGAAGATACAAGATACAAGGCCTTCCCCCGTGTCCAGATGGAACTCTCCTTTCCGTGGATGGCAAGCTTGGCATCCGGATGTGTAGTTTCCTTTCTCTGTAAACCTACTCTGTACAACCCTAGGCCCCTCCGGTGTCTATATAAACCGGAGGGTTTAGTCAGTAGAGATCATACAAATCATATAGGCTAGACATCTAGGGTTTAGCCATTACGATCTCGAGGTAGATCAACTCTTGTAACCCCTATACTCATCAAAGTCAATCAAGCAGGAAGTAGGGTATTACCTCCATTAAGAGGGCCCGAACCTGGGTAAACATCATGTCCCCTGTCTCCTGTTACCTTTGATCCACAGACGCACAGTTCGGGCCCCCTACCTGAGATCAGCTGGTTTTGACACCGACATTGGTGCTTTCATTGAGAGTTCCACTATGCCGTCAACAGATGGTTTGATGGCTTGTTCGATCATCTACAACGATGCCGTTTTAGGGGAGACTTTCCTTCCCGGTCAAATTTTTGTGTTCAGCGGCTTCGCGCTGCGTGCCAACTCAATTGGACACCTTGAATAGATTGACAGCTACAGCCCTGGTCATCAGATCAGTTTTGGAAATCTGAATTATGTTGCTGATATCCGAGGAGACTTGATCTTCGAAGGGTTCGCGGCCCCGACCACCGCTCTGGCCTTAGATCCAGAGCAGGCTACCAGGTTCGAAGATGGGAGTATGGAGCCCACCGGACTCTCTGCAATTATGAAGCTCACTACCGGAGATCCGGAGGGGACTGCGTCATCGGCAAGCTCGGAGTCAAGCTGGGCTCCCCCAGTCATTGGGAAGCCGGACTCGCCCCCGGATACTAGCTCCGAACTCTCGAGGCCCACGACAAGTGAGCACGGCCAGGAGGCTTCTGCCCTACCTAGCTCCATGGACTCTCACTTCCCCGTCCAAACCTCGCTCTTAAACGAGGCTCTGGACCCAATGCGATCCCTCGCTATCACAGAAGAATCAACTTTGAACTATGCCCAGCCCGGACTAGGGGCTGAAAGCAGGGAATTTTACGTCCCACCCACCACCCACTTCATAGCCACTGTCGAGGACTTAACCGACATGCTGGACTACGCCTCCAAAGACATCGACGGCATGAACGACGATGCCAGAGACGAACAAGGCTAAGACCCATACTGGACGTTGGACGACCACCTCCACATATGACGTGTATATGGAGGACACACCCAAAAAGGATGACGGCGACGACAGGAAGGATCCGGTTGAGGATAAGCCTGCTGAGGCACCACCAAAGCGTTGACGTCAGCGGCGCCGCTCAAAATCGCGTCGCAAAAAAGACAGCAATACCGGCACCGGAGACAATAACACTCCGGAGAACGCCGAAGACCCCGAAGCCCCCGTCGAGCCAACATCCGAACAGGACGATTGGGAGGAGGGGCAAGTTAACCCTGACGATCATGTCGGGAACGAGGACTCGGAGGATAGTAACTATCTACCAATCTCCAAGGATGATGTGAGCCTCAGCGACGAAGACTTCATCGTGCGAGAGGAACCACTTGAGCAGGAGCGCTTTAAGCACCAGCTAATCGCCACAGCGAGAAGCCTAAAAAATAAGCAGCAACAGCTCCAAGCCGAATAGGATACACTCAACAACAGATGGACCCAGGTCCTAGCTGCCGAAGAGTATGGCCTTCAATGCCCAGCAAAGAGTTATCCGAAGCGTCGGCTACTACCACAATTTGACGACGAGGCCATTGAGCCAATACCGTCAATACATGACCACGCTGATGAACCAGACCGGCCACCGCGTGGACGGGACAGAGCGGCCACTCATGCCGAACACCAGCCCACACCACTCCGCCATAGAGGCAGAGAGACAGTGGCCCCAGGATACACCTACGACCTACGGCAGGACCTGGACAATAGAGCAGGCCAAGCCAGATCAATCTACGGATCAAGGGGGCGTGGCCCAATGCGAGAAGACGGCCATCAGGCCTGGCGCGATAAACACAACCTCACTCGGGCCGAAAACCGCATACGGACGTCATCCAAACTCCGTCGTGACGTCGCCAGATACAGAGGCGCCGCACACCCCTTATGCTTCACCGATGAGGTAATGGAGCACCAGTTCCCAGAAGGGTTTAAACCCGTGAACATTGAATCATATGATGTAATGACAGATCCCGCGGTATGGATCGAAGATTTTCTTCTCCACATCCACATGGCTCGCGGTGATGATCTCCACGCCATCAAGTACCTCCCACTAAACCTAAAGGGACCAGCATGGCACTGGTTAAACAGCCTCCCAGAAAACTCTATTGGTAGCTGGGAAAATTTGGAAGATGCCTTTAGAGACAACTTCCAAGGCACGTATGTCCGGCCTCCAGACGCCGATGACCTTAGTCACATAGCCCAGCAATCCAGAGAGTCAGCCCGGAAGCTCTGGACCAGGTTCTTAATTAAAAAGAACCAAATTTTCAATTGTCCGGACGCCGAAGCCCTCGCGGCCTTTAAACACAGCGTCCGAGACGAGTGGCTCGCCCGACACCTCGGCCAAGAAAAACCGAAGTCCATGGCACCTCTTACCGCACTCTTGAACCGCTTTTGCGCGGGAGAAGATAGTTGGCTGATACGTCTCCAACGTATCTATAATTTTTGATTGTTCCATGCTATTATATTATCTGTTTTGGATGTTTATGGGCTTTATTTTACACTTTTATATTATTTTTGGGACTAACCTATTAACCCAGAGCCCAATGCCAGTTCGTGTTTTTTCCCTTGTTTCAGTGTTTCGCAGAAAAGGAATATCAAACGGAGTCCAAACGGAATGAAACCTTCGGGAGCATGATTTTCGGAACGAACGTGATCCAGGAGACTTGGTGTTGAAGTCAAGGAAGCTTCGAGGTGGCCACGAGGTAGGGAGGCGCGCCTGCCCCCTGGGCGCACCCCCCACCCTCGTGGGCCCCTCGTGGCTCCCCTGACCGACTTCTTTGGCCTATATATATCCATATACCCTAAAAACTTCGGGGAAGAGAATAGATCGGGAGTTCCGCCGCCGCAAGCCTCTGTAGCCACCAAAAACCAATCGGGACCCTGTTCCGGCACCATGCCGGAGGGGGGAACCCTCACCGGTCGCCATCTTCATCATCCCGGCGATCTCCATGACGAGGAGGGAGTAGCTCACCCTCGGGGCTGAGGGTATGTACCAGTAGCTATGTGTTTGATCTCTCTCTCTCTCTCTCTCTCGTGTTCTTGAGGTGGTACGATCTTGATGTATCGCGAGCTTTACTATTATAGTTGGATCTGATGATGTTTCTCCCCCTCTACTCTCTTGTAATGGATTGAGTTTTCCATTTGAAGTTATCCTATCGGATTGAGTCTTTAAGGATTTGAGAACACTTGATGTATGTCTTGCATGTGCTTATCTGTGGTGACAATGGGATATCACGTGATCCACTTGATGTATGTTTTGGTGATCAACTTGCGGGTTCAGTGACCTTGTGAACTTATGCATAGGGGTTGGCACGTTTTCGTCTTGACTCTCCGGTAGAAACTTTGGGGCACAATTTGAAGTACTTTGTGTTGGTTTGAATAGATGAATCTGAGATTGTGTGATGCATATCATATAATCATACCCACGGATACTTGAGGTGACATTGGAGTATCTAGGTGACATTACGGTTTTGGTTGATTTGTGTCTTAAGGTGTTATTCTAGTACGAACTCTATGATAGATCGAACGGAAAGAATAGCTTCGTGTTATTTTACTACGGACTCTTGAAAAGATCGATCAGAAAGGATAACTTTGAGGTGGTTTCGTACCCTACCATAATCTTTTTGTTTGTTCTCCGCTATTAGTGACTTTGGAGTGACTCTTTGTTGCATGTTGAGGGATAGTTATATGATCCAATTATGTTATTATCGTTGAGAGAACTTGCACTAGTGACAGTATGAACCCTAGGCCTTGTTTCCTAGCATTGCAATACCATTTTTGCTCACTTTTATCATTAGTTACCTTGCTTTTTTTATATTTTCAGATTACAAAAGCCTATATCTACCATCCATATTGCACTTGTATCACCATCTCTTCGCCGAACTAGTGCACCTATACAATTTACCATTGTATTGGGTGTGTTGGGGGCACAAGAGACTCTTTGTTATTTGGTTGCAGGGTTGTTTGAGAGAGACCATCTTCATCCTACACCTCCTACGGATTGATAAACCTTAGGTCATCCACTTGAGGGAAATTTGCTACTGTCCTACAAACCTCTGCACTTGGAGGCCCAACAACGTCTACAAGAAGAAGGTTGTGTAGTAGACATCAAGCAGTTTCTGGCGCCGTTGCTGGGGAGGTGAGTGCTTGAAGGTATATCTTTAGATCTTGCAATCGAATCTTTTAGTTTCTTGTTTTATCACTAGTTTAGTTTATAAAAGAAAACTACAAAAAATAAATGGAATTGAGGGTGCCTCATATGCTTCATCTTTTTAATGTCTTCCGTGAAAATAAGGATTCCGATAATTGTGCTCAATTGCTAGAGGAAGAATGCATTAGAATGTTTGGCACTAAATCTTTGAATAATGATCATGATTGCAATGTTGTTAGTATGAATTCTATGAATATCCACAATGCTAATGATATGCAAAGCCACAAGCTTGGGGAAGCTATGTTTGATGAAGATGATATGTTTAGTCCCCCAAGTTTTGATGAGAATATTTATTATGATGAAAGCATGCCTCCTATTTATGATGATTATAATTATGAAAGTGGATTTGGAGAGGTCATGACATTATTTAGTGATGAATCCACTATTTCGGAAGAGGTTCCAATTGATTATGAGAACAAAGTTGCTATCTAGGATGATAATTGTGATGACTTGTATGCTATTAAGAATAATGATAACCATGAAACTTGTCATCATGATTTTAGTTTTCAATTGGATTATGCCTCAAATGATAATTATTTTGTTGAGTTTGTTGCCACTATTATTCATGAGAAGAAATTTGCTTATGTGGAGAGTAGTAAATTTTCTATGCTTGTAGATCATGAAAAGAATGCTTTATGTGATGGTTATATTGTTGAATTCATTCATGATGCTACTGAAATTATTATGAGGGAGGAACATATGCTTCTAGGAATTGCAATAATATCAAGTTTCCTCTCTATGTGTTGAAAATCTTGAAGTTATGCTTGTTTTGCCTTCCTATGCTAGTTGATTATTGTTCCCATAAGTTGTTTGCTCACAAAATCCCTACGCATAGGAAGTGGGTTAGACTAAAATGTGCTAGTCATATTCTTCATGATGCTCTCTTTATGTTTCAATTCTTCTCTTTTAGGTGAGCATCATTGAAATCATCATGCCTAGCCAAGGGCGTTAAACGATAGCGCTTGTTGGGAGGCAACCCAATTTTATTTTTGTTTTTGCTTTTTGGTTCTGTTTAGTAATAAATAATCCATATATCCTCTGTTTAGATGTGGTTTTATGTTTTAATTAGTGTTTGTGCCAAGTAGAACCTTTGGGAAGACTTGGGTGAAGTCTTTGTGATCTTGCTGTAAAAAACAGAAACTTTAGCGCTCACGAGATTAGCTACAACATTTTACTGGAGAGTGCTATTTAGTTGATTCTTTTTGCAGAAGATTAATAGACAAACTCCTCGGTCCACCAATTTATTTCAGAATTTTTGGAGTTCCAGAAGTATACGTTTGATACAGATTACTACAGACTGTTCTGTTTTTGACAGATTCTGTTTTCTATGTGTTGTTTGCTTATTTTGATGAATCTATGAGTAGTATCGGAGGGTATGAACCATAGAGAAGTTGGAATACAGTTCACAACAGTACCTAAGTGGTGATTTATTTTCTTATACTAACGGAGCTTACGAGTTTTCTGTTGAGTTTTGTGTTGTGAAGTTTTCAAGCTTTGGGTAAAGATTCGATGGACTATGGAATAAGGAGTGGCAAGAGCCTAAGCTTGGGGATGCCCAAGGCACGCCAAGGTAATATTCAAGGACAACCAAGAGCCTAAGCTTGGGGATGCCCCGGAAGGCATCCCCTCTTTCGTCTTCATTCATCGGTAACTTTACTTGGAGCTATATTTTTATTCACCACATGATATGTGTTTTGCTTGGAGCGTCATTTTATTTTCTTTTGTTTTTCTTGCTGTTTAAATAAAATACCAAGAGCTGAAATTCTTAAATGTTAGAGATTCTTCACATAGTTACATAATTATTCAACTACTCATTGATCTTCACTTATATCTTTTGGAGTAGTTTGCCGTTTGCTCTAGTGTTTAACTTATATCTTTTTAGAGCACGACGGTAGTTTTATTTTGATGAAATAGATGAACTCTCATGCTTCACTTATATTATTTTGAGAGTCTTTAGAACAGAATGGTAATTTTCTTGGGTTATAAAATTTAGTCCTAATATGATGGGCATCCAAGAGGGATATAATAAAAACTTTCATATAAGGTGCATTGAATACTATGAGAAGTTTGATTCTTTATGATTGTTTTCAGATATGAAGATGGTGATATTAGAGTCATGCTAGTTGAGTAGTTGTGAATTTGAGAGATACTTGTGTTAAAGTTTGTGATTCCCGTAGCATGCACGTAAGGTGAACCGTTATGTGATGAAGTCGGAGCATGATTTATTTATTGATTGTATTCCTTATGAGTGGCGGTCGGGGACGAGCGATGGTCTTTTCCTACCAATCTATCCCCCTAGGAGCATGCGCTTAGTACTTCGTTTCGATAACTAATAGATTTTTGCAATAAGTATGTGAGTTCTTTATGACTAATGTTGAGTCCATGGATTATACGCACTCTCACCCTTCCACCATTCCTAGCCTCTCTAATACCGCACACCTTTTGCCGGTATCATACACTCACCATATACCGTCCTCAAAATAGCCACCATACCTACCTTTTATGGCATTTCCATAGCAATTCCGAGATATATTGCCATGCAACTTTCCACAGTTCCGTTTATTATGACACGCTCCATCATTGTCATATTGCTTTGCATGATCATGTAGTTGACATCGTATTTGTGGCAAAGCCACCGTTCGTAATTCTTTCATACATGTCACTCTTGATTCATTGCACATCCCGGTACACCACCAGAGGCATTCATATAGAGTCATATTTTGTTCTAAGTATCGAGTTGTAATTCTTGAGTTTTAAGTAAATAAAAGTGTGATGATCTTCATTATTAGAGCATTGTTCCAGTGAGGAAAGGATGATGGAGACTATGATTCCCCCACAAGTCGGGATGAGACTCCGGACGAAAAAATAAATAAAAGAGGCCAAAGAAGCCCAAATAAAAAAAAGAGGCCATAAAAAAAGAAGGCAAAAAAAAAACAAAAAAATGAGAGAAAAAGAGAGAAGGGGCAATGCTACTATCCTTTTACCACACTTGTGCTTCAAAGTAGCACCATGCTCTTCATGATAGAGTCTCCTATGTTGTCACTTTCATATACTAGTGGGGATCTTTCATTATAGAACTTGGCTTGTATATTCCAATGATGGGCTTCCTCAAAATGCCCTAGGTCTTCGTGAGCAAGCGAGTTGGATGCACACCCACTTAGTTTCATTTTGAGCTTTCATACACTTATAGCTCTAGTGCATCCGTTGCATGGCAATCCCTACTCACTCACATTGATATCTATTGGTGGGCATCTCCATAGCCCATTGATACGCCTAGTTGATGTGAGACTATCTTCTCCTTTTTTGTCTTCTCCACAACCACCATTCTATTCCACCTATAGTGCTATGTCCATGGCTCACGCTCATGTATTGCGTGAAGATTGAAAAAGTTTGAGAACATCAAAAGTATGAAACAATTGCTTGGCTTGTCATCGGGGTTGTGCACGATTTAAATATTTTGTGTGATGAAGATAGAGCATAGCCAGACTATATGATTTTGTAGGGATAGCTTTCTTTGGCCATGTTATTTTGAGAAGACATGATTGCTTTATTAGTATGCTTGAACTATTATTGTTTTCATGTCAATATTAAACTTTTAATTTTGAATCATATGGATCTGAATATTCTTACCATAATAAAGAAGATTACATTGATAAATATGTTAGGCAACATTCCACATCAAAAATTCTGTTTTTATCATTTACCTACTCGAGGACGAGCAGGAATTAAGCTTGGGGATGCTTATAAGTCTCCAACGTATCTATAATTTTTGATTGTTCCATGCTACTATATTATCTGTTTTGGATGTTTATGGGCTTTATTTTACACTTTTATATTATTTTTGGGACTAACCTATTAACCCAGAGCCCAGTGCCAGTTCCTGTTTTTCCCTTGTTTCAGTGTTTCGCAGAACAGGAATATCAAACGGAGTCCAAACGGAATGAAACCTTCAGGAGCGTGATTTTTGGAACGAACGTGATCCGGGAGACTTGAAGTTGAAGTCAAGGAAGCTTCGAGGTGGCCACGAGGCAGGGAGGCGCGCCTGCCCCCCTGGGCGCGCCCCCCACCCTCGTGGCTCCCCTGACCGACTTCTTTCGCCTATATATATCCATATACCCTAAAAACTTCGGGGAATAGAATAGATCAGGAGTTCCGCCGCCACAAGCCTCTATAGCCACCAAAAACCAATCGGGACCCTGTTTCGGCACCCTGCCGGAGAGGGGAACCCTCACCGGTGGCCATCTTCATCATCCCGGCGATCTCCATGACGAGGAGGGAGTAGTTCACCCTCGGGGCTGAGGGTATGTACCAGTAGCTATGTGTTTGATCTCTCTCTCTCTCTTGTGTTCTTGAGGTGGTACAATCTTGATGTATCGCGAGCTTTGCTATTATAGTTGGATCTTATGATGTTTCTCCCCCTCTACTCTCTTGTAATGGATTGAGTTTTCCCTTTGAAGTTATCTTATCGGATTGAGTCTTTAAGGATTTGAGAACACTTGATGTATGTCTTGCATGTGCTTATCTGTGGTGACAATGGGATATCACGTGATCCACTTGATGTATGTTTTGGTGATCAACTTGCGGGTTCAGTGACCTTGTGAACTTATGCATAGGGGTTGGCACACGTTTTCGTCTTGACTCTCCCGTAGAAACATTGGGGCACTCTTTGAAGTACTTTGTGTTGGTTTGAATAGATGAATCTGAGATTGTGTGATGCATATCGTATAATCATACCCACGGATACTTGAGGTGACATTGGAGTATCTAGGTGACATTAGGGTTTTGGATGATTTGTGTCTTAAGGTGTTATTCTAGTACGAACTCTATGATAGATCGAACGGAAAGAATAGCTTCGTGTTATTTTACTACGGACTCTTGAATAGATCGATCAGAAAGGATAACTTTGAGGTGGTTTCGTACCCTACCATAATCTCTTCGTTTGTTCTCCGCTATTAGTGACTTTGGAGTGACTCTTTGTTGCATGTTGAGGGATAGTTATATGATCCAATTATGTTATTATCATTGAGAGAACTTGCACTAGTGAAAGTATGAACCCTAGGCCTTGTTTCCTACCATTGCAATACCGTTTTCGCTCCCTTTTATCATTAGTTACCTTGCTGTTTTTATATTTTCAGATTACAAAAAGCTATATCTACCATCCATATTGCACTTGTATCACCATCTCTTCGCCGAACTAGTGCACCCATACAATTTACCATTGTATTGGGTGTGTTGGGGACACAAGAGACTCTTTGTTATTTGGTTGCAGGGTTGTTTGAGAGAGACCATCTTCATCCTACGCCTCCTACGGATTGATAAACCTTAGGTCATCCACTTCAGGGAAATTTGCTACTGTCCTACAAACCTCTGCACTTGGAGGCCCAACAACGTCTACAAGAAGAAGGTAGCTCGCAGAAACAATAGCACCAGCGACCCTGGCACCTCCGAAGCCAGAGATGGCAACGGTAGGCCACGACGCAACAAACACAAGCGTCGAAGCAACAATGAAGATACCGAAGATACGACAGTCAATGCCAGATTCAATGGCTCTAAACCCGGTCAGCGGAAGAAGCCATTCAAAGGAAACAAAGATGGTCCATCCAGTTTGGACAGAATACTCGATCGGCCTTGCCTGATTCATGGCACCCCTGACAAGTCTGCCAATCATACCAGCAGAAACTGTTGGGCCTTTAAACAGGCCGGTAAGCTAAACACCGAACATAAGGGGAAAGGGCCGCCCAGCGAGGACGATGATGAAGAGCCTCGCCCACCGAGCACAGGGGGACAGAAGAAATTTCCCCCCGAGGTAAAAACAATAAATATGATCTACGCCACTCATATCCCTAAGAGGGAGCGCAAGCGCGCACTAAGGGACGTCTACGCCATAGAGCCAGTCGCCCCAAAATTCAACCCATGGTCAGCCTGTCCGATCAGTTTTGATCGTAGAGACCATCCGACCAGTATCCTTCATGGAGGTTCGGCAGCATTGGTCCTCGACCCAATTATCGACGGATTCCCTCTCACACGAGTCCTTATGGACGGCGGTAGCAGTGGTAACCTACTTTATCAGGACATTGTCCGCAAAATGGGCATTGATCTGTCAAGAATCAAGCCCACCAAAACTGTTGGGGAACGTAGCAATAATTCTAAAAATTTCCTACATGTCACGAAGATCAATCTAGAAGATGCTAGCAATGACAGAGAGGGAGTGCATCTTCATACCCTTGAAGATCGCTTAGCGGAAGCGTTACAAGAACGCGGTTGATGGAGTCGTACTCGCGGCGATTCAAATCGCGGAAGATCTGATCTAGCGCCGAACGGACGGCGCCTCCACGTTCAACACACGTACAGCCCGGGGACGTCTCCTCCTTCTTGATCCAGCAAGGGGAGAGGAGAAGTTGAGGGAGAACTCCAGCAGCACGACGGCATGGTGGCGATGGAGCTCGTGGTTCTCCGGCAGAGCTTCGCTAAGCACTACGGAGGAGGAGGTGTTGGAGGAGGGAGGGGCTGCGCCAGGCAAGGGGTGCGGCTGCCCTCTCTCCCCCTCACTATACATAGGGGAAGGGGGTGGAGGAGGCGCCCTAGGGTTCCCTAGGGGAGGGGCGGCGGCCACAGGGGAAACCCTAGATGGGTTTGGGCGCCCCCACCCCTAGAAAACTTGCCCCCCAAGCCGGGAGGGGCGGCTGCCCTAGGAGAGGCGCCCCCACCTCTCCAGGTTACGTGAGAGGGGTT
Source organism: Aegilops tauschii subsp. strangulata (assembly GCF_002575655.3). Taxonomy (NCBI): domain Eukaryota; kingdom Viridiplantae; phylum Streptophyta; class Magnoliopsida; order Poales; family Poaceae; genus Aegilops; species Aegilops tauschii. The sequence continues at coordinate 566,657,752 of NC_053039.3, read as the reverse complement.
GGGAGGGGTGCACAGCCCCTTAGTGGGCTGGTGTGCCTCCGAAACACCTTTCGGTCACGCTGGTCGTCACCCGGTACTCCCAGAACAATTCCAGACTCCAATACCCTTCGTCCAATATATTGATCTTCACCTCTGGACCATTCTGGAGTTCCTCGTCACGTCCGGGATCTCATCTGGGACTCCGAACAACCTTCGGTAACCACATACTATTTCCCATAACAACTCTAGCGTCACCGAACCTTAAGCGTGTAGACCCTACGGGTTCGGGAACCGTGCAGACATGACCGAGACATCTCTCTGGCCAATAACCAACAGCGGGATCTGGATACCCATGTTGTCTTCCACATGTTCCACGATGATCTCATCGGATGAACCACGATGTCGGGGATTCAATCAATCCCGTATACAATTCCCTTTATCTATCGGTATGTTACTTGCCCGAGATTCGATCGTCGGTATCCCAATACCTCATTCAATCTCGTTATCGGCAAGTCTCTTTACTCGTTCCATAACGCATGATCCCATGGCTAACTCCTTAGTCACATTGAGATCATTATGATGATGCATTACCGAGTGGGCCCAGAGATACCTCTCCGTCATACGGAGTGAAAAATCCCAGTCTCGATTCGTGCCAACCCAACAGACACTTTCGGAGATACCTGTAGTGCACCTTTATAGCCACCCAGTTACGTTGTGACGTTTGGTACACCCAAAGCATTCCTACGGTATCTGGGAGTTGCACAATCTCATGGTCTAAGGAAACGATACTTGACATTAGAAAAGCTCTAGCAAACGAACTACACGATCTTGTGCTATGCTTAGGATTGGGTCTTGTCCATCACATCATTCTCCTAATGATGTGATCCTGTTATCAATGACATCCAATGTCCATGGTCAGGAAACTATAACCATCTATTGATCAACGAGCTAGTCAACTAGAGGCTTACTAGGGACATGTTGTGGTCTATGTATTCACACATGTATTACCGGTTTCGGTTAATACAATTATAGCATGAACAATAGACAATTATCATGAACAAGGAAATATAATAATAACCATTTTATTATTGCCTCTAGGGCATATTTCCAACAGTCTCCCAGTTGCACTAGAGTCAATAATCTAGTTCACATCGCCATGTGATTAACACTCACAGTTCACATCGCCATGTGACTAACACCCAAAGAGTTTACTAGAGTCGATAATCTAGTTCACATCACCATGTGGTTAACACTCAATGAGTTCTAGGGTTTGAACATGTTATGCTTACGAGAGAAGTTATAGTCAACGGGTCTACAACATTCAGATCTGTGTGTTCTTCGCAAATCTCTATTTTATATTGTAGATGTTGCTACTATGCTCCACTTGGAGCTACCCCAAATGGTTGCTCCACTATACGTATCCGGTTTGCTAATCAAAGTCATCCGGGTAGGTGTTAAAGCTTGCATCGACGTAACCCTTTACGCCAAACTCTTCATCACCTCCATAATCGAGAAACATTTCCTTATTCCTAAGGACTTTTTTTGACCGCTATCCAATGATCCACTCCTGGATCACTCTTATACCCCCTTGCCAGACATGTGGCAAGGCACATCGCGGTACACAGCATGGCATATCGTATAGAGCCTATGGCTAAAGCATAGGGGACGACTTTCGTCTTTTCTCTTTCTTCTGCCGTGGTCGAGCATCAAGTCTTAACTTCACACCTTACAACTCAGGCAAGAACTCCTTCTTTGACTGATCCATCTTGAACTCCTTCAAGATCATGTCAAGGCATGTGCTCTGTGAAAGTCTTATTAGGCATCTTGATCTATCTCTATAGATCTTGATACCCAATATGTAAGCAGTTTTACACAGGTCTTCCTTTGAAAACTCCATTCAAACGACCCTTTATGCTTTCCAGAAATTCTACATCATTTCTGATCAACAATATGTCATAGACATATACTTATCAAAATGTTGTAGTGCTCCCACTCACTTTCTTGCAAATACAAGTTTCTTGCAAACTTTGTATAAACCCAAATGCTTTGATCACCTCATCAAAGCGTATGTTCCAACTCCGAGATGCAAGGATCGTTGGAGTTTGCATACCTTTTAGCATCCTTAGGATTGACAAAACCTTATGGCTGTATCGCATACAGCCTTTCCTCACAGAAACCGTCAAGGAAACTTTGTTTTGACATCCATCTGCCTGATTTCGTAAATGAAAATGCAGCAACTGCCAACATAATTCTAACAAACTTTAGCATCGCTATGATTGAGAAATTCTCATCACAGTCAACTCCTTGAACTTGTCGGAAACTTCTTTGAGACAAGTTGTTGGGGATATTACCACTGGGCGTAAACCGGCCAGGAGAGGCCGGGTTAACCCCATAAGTAGTTCATGTGTATCTGAAGTCCATGAAGACAGACAGTGACGCTTTATGAAGGCCCAGGGACCAAAGCCGGTTTAAGGCATGTAGACATAAACCGTCATTGATATGTAAACTTGTGTTGTAAGATAGAAGTAGCAGAGACCGAGCCGGACACGATTATGAGCCGGCCTCGGGATTCTGTAAAGCAACGGGCATCAACCCATGTATATAAGGGGACGACCCGACGGCGGTTCAAGGACAAGGGACAACAACTCGAGACCCAGGCAAAGCGTATTCGCTCCCTGTTCATCGAAACCCTAGCAATTCCATCAGAACTAGACGTAGACTTTTACCTTCATCGTAAGGGGCCGAACTAGTATAAAACTCTCTTGCGTCCCTTGTACGCTTTAACCCCTTTAAGTTAACCTGTAGCGATGGCTCCACGACTAAGTCCTTTCTCTAGGACATCTGCCGTGACAAAACCACAACAGTTGGCGCCCACCGTGGGGCTATCGCACGATGGTTTCAAGTTCTTGGAGGGAAACTTCGAAGGACTCAAGGGTTACGCTGTGGGCCGGATGACCAAGAGTCGTCGCGGCAAGCTCTACATCGACGATGCAGGCTGGGGCCCCGAGGCCGGCTCAATCGAGTACGGGTACCGGGTCCCCTTTGGTGGCATAAACGTTTTCATTGGCAAGATCAGCGAACCGGGCCCTGAGCCGGACATCTGCACCGACCTCGTCGAAACGGCTCAGCGTGCGAGATTTGCCCGGGTCAAGCCTGTCATGAAGCGTGCCTTTGTGGGAGTTATCCATGGAGAGGAATCTGAGGATAGATCGGAATCTGGTGGTGAGACCGTCGTTTATTCCGGCGATGAGTCATCGGCTGAAGAGACCGAGTCGTTATATCAGTTACAAGATGGCCGGATTGGGGGCTGTTCCGATGGCGATAGTATTCCGGACCCCTTTGATCTGCCAAACCAGGTTGCGATCTTCATGGCCGGTACGCAACCGGCGCTCCACTCTTCAACCGCAGCGGCAATGATTTCTGGATCGACGGCAGCAACAGCGGCCGGGGCAGGAGGCCCTGTGCGACCGCCAGCTCAGGTTCTATCTGATTTGTTTGACGCGTTGGCAATGCGGATGGCGGAGGTTAACCCGGCGGATCAGGATGCACACAATGCGGAAATCGTGAAAGTGAAAGATCAGATCACCCAGGCCAAAGCTGACTTAGCTGCTGAGGATACCAGGATGGCCGGGGAGCGGGCTGCTTTGGATGCACAAGCTTACCGGATTATGCTGGATCAGAGTGCGTCGAACGAAGTCCTGAAGAGGAGGTACCGATCTCGCCTGCCGCCGGTTTATGACGCTCGAAATATCTTTAACACCCCAGGAGCAGGGACCAGTAATCCGCCGGTGGTAAACCGGGCGGAGGCACCCGGAGCAGGGGCGCCGGTTCAGCCACGTTTGGTGGATCCGCCTCGTCAGAACAACATTGTAACACCGCATGTCCCCACGCCACCGGGTCATTACTCTAACCCGATGGACAACATTGTCGCTGCCGCTTCACGGCTGGCGGCCATCCCGATCGAAGGCAATTCTCCGGCGGCGGTCGAGACGCATCGGGTTAAGGAGCTTCTTCAGACAGCCTTGGTTTAACAGGAGGCTTATTCATATAGTCGCGATCAGATTCATTCCACTCCCCGTCCAAGCCGGAGTTACAGCAGGCGTATGGATGAACCAGCAGTGTCAAGCAATGCGCGGAACCGTGATCCGCCCCGTGGCAATAACCCGGCGGGTGGTGCTGGTGATGCTCAGAAGGTGGTGGACCGGGCTCGGGCACGCAGAGAAGCCGAGTTAGCGGCGCAACATGAAGCCCGTCAGCTTACTCCGGTTCATCCAACCACATCGGTGGAACCAGGGGTTACCTCTAGTTCTTTGGGAGTGCCGTGTCTCGTCCCGGCGTTGCGCAATGTGCGCTTGCCCAAGGATTTCAAGGGCCCGCGCAAGGTGCCGAATTACACCGCCGATTTATCCCCTGAAACATGGGTCGTAAGCTATGAGATGGCCATGGAGATGCTGGATGTGGATGATGCGGCATGTGCGAAATACTTCGCCATGATGCTAGAAGGGACGGCCCGCACTTGGCTAAAGAGCTTACCGGCTAATTCTATCAGGTCATGGGCCGAGTTGAGAGCCCGGTTTATTCAGAATTTCAAGGATACATGCAAGCAACCCATGTCAATTGTGGACTTAGCTGCCTGTGTCCAGGAGGAAGGAGAGTCAACAACCCATTGGGTGCACCGGGTTTCGGAGATTTTGCAACAACGCTGACACCGCAGTTTTAACATTGGAGGGCAATTGCCGGTTTGAACCCCTGAAGTTGAAGTTGGGACGACTCAAACATCATTGTAATGACATGGGAACCCTCATGGCTGCACTGGTGAAGTATGCCGACTCTGATAGTACCAAGGGTCCCGAGTCTGACGATGATAAGACAGGGAAGGGAAAAAAGAGCGACAACGCCAAGGGGCAGCACCACAACCCGGCGGGTCATGGAAACGGCGGCAAGCGTAAGGCGGACCACGGTTTAGACTTTGTGGCTAATACTAATACACATGACAAGGGCCAGCGGCGTAAGGGTAAACCGCCCCAGCGCGGTGGAGGGCCAAGTCCTAATCCGGACCGTTTGTCTTATCTGTTGAACCAGCCCTGTCCAAAGCATGGGACGAAGGAGCTCCCATCCACGCACCTCTAGAAAGATTGTTACATCATGCAAGAGTTCAAAAATTCTGATTCTTTTTGGTATGATCAGGGACCAGGAGGCGGTTCGGGCCCCGGGTCTCATGGGCCGGGTTATGGTGGAGGAAATTCCGGTTCAGGCTTCCACGGCTATCAGGGTGGACATAACAATCAAAGTAATCAGGGTAACCAAGGTGGCTATAATCATCAGGGCAATCAGCAGCAGCAACAGCAGTCGGGTTACCAGAGCAACCCGAAGCAGTTGAATAGCGGATAGTATCATGTATTCACCACTAGCTTGGAGAAGCGCGATCAGAAGCTTCATAAAAGGGCGGTGAATGCCGTTGAACCGGCGGTGCCCCGTTATTTGCACTGGTCTGAGCAGCCGATTGTGTGGAGTAGAGAAGATCATCCACCCCGGGTTGACAATCCGGGTCATCTGGCTCTGGTGGTGGCACCTCAGGTGGGAGGTTATAAGTTCACTAAGGTACTCATGGATGGAGGGAGTAGTATCAATATCCTTTATTATGAAACTTTCCTTCGCATGGGGTTAACATATAAAAATCTTAAACCGTCCAATACGGTGTTCCATGGTGTGGTGCCTGGTAAGTCGGCATATCCTGTTGGTAAGATAGCTCTGGAGGTGGCTTTTGGAGATGAGCATGACTCGAGATCAGAAACCTTGACCTTTGAAGTGGTGAAAATCAGAAGCCCGTATCATGCCCTATTTGGACGGGCAGCTTATGCTAAGTTTATGGCACGGCCTTGTTATGTCTATCTGCAGCTCAAGATGCCGGGTCACAAGGGAACTATAACTGTGCATGGGAGCCACAAGATTGCTCTGGAGTGTGAAGCAGGTGATGCGACTTATGCTGAGTCGGTTTGTGCGACAGAAGAGTTGAAGTTTTACAAGGACAATGTTGATCCAGCAGATATGACTTCGTTGAAGAAACCAACTATAGAGCATGATCCGGCCCTGAAGTTTAAATCGGCTGATGAGACTAAACTTGTTGACTTCGTGCCTGGCGATTCGTCCAAGCAGTTTAGCATCAACGCTAACTTGGATCCGAAATAGGAAAGCGTGCTCATCGAGTTCATCCATGAGAATTGGGACATCTTTGCATGGAAGCCTTCTGACATGCCAGGTGTACCGAGAGAACTCGCTGAGCACACTCTCAATGTTGATCCCAAGTATAAACCGGTCAAGCAGTTTCTCCGCCGGTTCAATGAAGAAAGACGCAAAGCTATTGGAGAAGAAGTAGCCAGGCTCTTGGCGGCTGGATTTATCGTTGAAGTATTCCATCCTGAGTGGTTGGCTAATCCGGTGCTGGTCCTTAAAAAGAACGGCACTTGGCGTATGTGTGTGGACTACACAGACCTTAACAAAGCTTGTCCAGCAGATCCTTTTGCCCTCCCTCGTATTGATCAAATTATTGATGCTACGGTGGGTTGCGAGCGTTTGAGCTTTTTGGATGCATATTCTGGTTATCATCAGATCAAAATGGCAGTTAAGGACCAGGAGAAGACAACCTTCATAACTCCCTTTGGAGCCTTCTGCTATGTGTCCATGCCCTTTGGGCTCAAGAGTGCCCAAGCGACTTATCAACGGTGTGTGAAGAATTGTCTTCATAAACAGATCGGCCGCATTGTTCACGCCTATGTGGATGATATTGTGGTGAAATCAAGGAAGAAGGAGACATTGATTGATGACTTGAAGGAAACCTTCGATAACCTGCGGGTTTACAAAATGATGCTTAATCTGGCCAAGTGCATGTTTGGTGTACCTGCAGGCAAGCTCTTGGGTTTTTTGGTGTCTAACCGGGGTATTGAAGCTAATCCGGAAAAGATCAAGGCCATCACCTCCTTGGCCAAACCGAAGTGTATCAATGATGTTCAACGCCTGGCAGGACGGATTGCCGCGTTGAGCCGGTTTATCAGTCGCCTTGCCGAGAAGGCCATCCCTTTGTATCAGATGATGAAGAAAACGGATAACTTCGTCTGGAGTGACGCCGCTAATGAAGCATTTGAGGACTTAAAGCGGCAGCTGGCTAATCCGCCGGTTCTCGCTGCTCCGGTTGACAAAGAGCCATTGTTGCTATATGTGGCAGCTAACGCCCGGGCTGTTAGTGTGGCTATTGTGGTGGAGCGCAAGGAGGCCGGAAAGGAATATCCAGTTCAACGACCGGTCTACTATATCAGTGAGGTACTTATTGAGTCTAAGCAGAGGTACCCGCATTGGCAAAAATTGGTGTATGGGGTTTTTATGGCAAGCCGGAAGCTTAAGCAGTATTTCCAAGGTCATCCCATCACGGTGGTCAGCTCTGCTCCGTTGGGAGATATAATCCAGAACAGGGAAGCAACTGGACGGATTGCTAAGTGGGCTATAGAGCTCGGGCCTCACAGGTTGAAATACATACCCCGAACGGCGATCAAATCTCAGGCACTTGTGGATTTAATCAATGATTGGATAGAATTACAAGCGCCAGAGGAGAAGCCGGATCATACTTATTGGACTATTCATTTTGATGGGTCCAGGCAATTGGAGGGCTCGGGGGCTGGAGTCGTATTAACTTCCCCACGAGGTGATAAGTTTTGTTATGTTCTCCGTTTAATGTTCCCTTGCACTAACAATGCAGCTGAATATGAGGCTTTACTCCATGGTCTTCGGATGGCTAAGGAGATGAACCTAAGCCGAGTTAAGTGCTTCGGTGACTCGGATCTGGTGGCTCAACAAGTGTCCGACACTTGGGATTCCAAGGACCCACTAATGGCAGCATATCGTCGTGAGGTGGATATTGTTGCAGGTCACTTTAAAGGTTATCAGGTGGATCATGTGGACCGGCGGAAGAATGAAGCGGCGGACGCTTTAAGCCACCTGGGTTCCCAACGTAAACCGGTTCCACCTAATATCTTCCTGGATGTTTTGCATAATCCGTCCGTCAAGCTCCCTGGTGAAGAGGATTTGGCTGTTCCTGATCCGGAGGCTCAGTTGGTGGCGGCTCTTCATGTTATCCCGGATTGGACGGTTCCATATATTGTGTATATGAATCGGGGTGAGTTACAAGAGGATGAAACTTTGGCCAGGCAGATAATCCGGCGGTCCAAGTCCATGACTATTATCAATGGAGAGTTACATCATTGCAGTGTGACAGGGGCGTTTCAACGTTGTGTGTCTCCTGAGGAAGGCCGTGAAATTTTGCATGAGATCCACGAAGGAGATTGTGGTCACCACGCCGGTTCAAAATCTTTGGTGACCAAGGCGTTTCGTCATGGTTTCTATTGGTTGACAGCTCATGCTGACGCCGAGGACTTGGTCAAAAGATGTGATGGCTGTCAGAAATTCTCAAGGCGCGCTCATGTACCGGCTCAAGAATTGAGGATGATTCCAATCACCTGGCCGTTTGCAACTTGGGCCCTGGATATGGTTCGGCCTTTCAAGAGATCCAAGGACAAGAAGACCCACCTTTTGGTGGCGGTTGATAAGTTAATGAAGTGGGTGGAGGCAGAGCCAGTTAGTAAGTGTGATGCAGCTACGGCGGTTCAATTCATCAAAAAGGTGATCTTCCGGTTTGGCTTTCCACACAGCATTATAACAGACAATGGTACCAATCTATCAAAGGGTGCCATGAAGGAGTTCTGTCAACGTGAGCAGATCCGGCTTGACGTGTCATCAGTGGCTCACCCCCAGTCCAATGGTCAAGCAGAGAGGGCCAATCAAGAGATCTTGAGAGGCATCAAACCCCGACTTATGGTTCCTTTGCAGCGGACGCCGGGTTGTTGGGTTGAGGAGTTATCTTCTGTGTTATGGAGCATCAATACCACACCCAACAGATGAACATGATACACACCGTTCTTCATGGTTTATGGAGCGGAAGCGGTTCTTCCTAGTGACATACGTCACGACTCACCTCGTGTAGCGGCATATGTTGAAGCTGACAACGAGAAGGCACGGCAGGAATCTCTTGACCTGTTAGATGAGGAGCGTGACATGGCGGCAGCCCGTTCGGTGATTTAACGGCAAGATCTGCGTCGTTATCATAGCCGCCGGGTTAGAACCAGAACCTTTCAAGAAGGCGATTTGGTGCTTCGACTCATCCAGGATCAGACGGACATGCACAAGCTATCCCCCCCTTGGGAAGGACCCTTTGTGGTCAGCAAGAATCTACACAATGGGTCATACACTACTGGAATTAGCTTATTTGCCGTCCGCCATCTCTTTGCCGTCCGCTGGCGGACGGCAAAGAAGGTCTTTGCCGTCAGCCACACGAAAACGGACGGCAAAGAAGTGGCTGATGGCAAAGAAGGTGTTTGCCATCAGCCAACTCTTTGCCGTCCGCTGGCTGACGGCAAAGAAACTATGCCGTCCGCTAGCGGACGGCAAAGAGGTTGGTGGGTCCAATTATTGTGTAACCAACCCAAGCCCACCTCTTTGCCGTCCATTGGCGGACGGCAAAGAATGTTTGCCGACCGTTGGCGGACGGCAAAGAGGCGGGTACGTTAACGGCCGTCCCGCCCCCGTCCTCTGTCTCTTCTCTCCACCCGCCCCCGTCCTCTGTTCCCATCTCTCTCGCTCTCGTTCCCTCCCCACCCACAACCACGCCGCTGCGGCCGACCCCGTCTGCCGTAGCCGGCCGCCCCGCCGCCACGCACCCCTCCCCTATGGCGCCCCGACCTCCACCGCACCCTCGCCGCCTCTTCCACATCGCCCCGCCCACACCAGCCTGTGCCGCCGCCGGCGACCCCGTCCGGCGTAGCCGGCCTCCCCGCCGCCCCGCACCCCTCCCCAACCTCCATCGCGGCCCCGCCGCTCCTTCCACGTCGGCCAGCCGCGCCGCGGCCGTCCAGGCCCCGTACCGCCGCGCCCGTCCCCGCCCCCGACCCCCGACCAACCGCCGCTGCCGCTGCAGCCGCGGGTCGACCGCCCCCCGAGGAGCGCCACCCATCGCTGCCCCTCCCCTCCCCATCGCTGCGCCGCCTCGCTGCCGCCCCGTCGCCGCCCCCTCCCCGACCCGTCGCCGCTCCCCACGGTGAGCCCCTGCCGCCCCCCTGTGTCCTATTTTCTTTTCTATTTTTTGTTTTTCTTTTCTGTTTAGATAAGGTTTTTTAGTTTAAGTTTTTTCAGTTTAGAATTAATTAGTTTAGGTTATTTAGTTTAATTAGTTTAGGTTTAATTAGTTTAAATAGTTTAGTTTTAATTAGTTTAGGTTTTTAGTTTAGGTTTAGGTTATATAGTTAGCTAGATTAGATTAATTAGATTGGATTATATTAGACTAGTGTTAGGTTTTAGTTAAATAGTCATAATTAAAGGAAGTGAAAAAAGATGAAAAAAGAAGACGAAAAGTAGAATAAGTAGAAGGGGGAAGAAGAAGAAGAAGAAGAAGAGGAGGAGGAGGAGGAGGAGAAAGAAGAAGAAGAAGAAGAAGAAGAAGAAGAAGAAGAAGAAGAAGAAGAAGAAGAAAAGAAGTAGAAGACGGGGGATGAGAAGAAGTAGAAGTATGAGAAGAAGTAGAAGTAGTAGAAGAATGAGAAGACCCCCTGACCCCCCAACCCCGACACCACACCCCGACACCCGACCCCGACTCCACCCCGACACCCGACCCCCTAACCCCCTGACCCCGACACGACACCCCGACCCCCCGACCCCGAAACAGCACCCTGACCCCGACATGGCACCCCGACACCGACACGACACCCCGACCCCCGACACGACACCCCCGACACCCCGACCCCGAGACCCCGACCCCGACCCCGACACCACCGGCAACGGGCCAATATGCAGGCTCTTTGCCGTCTGCCACCGACGGCAATGGGCTCTTTGCCGTCTGCCGCGGAGGGCAAAGAGGCCACGTGGCATCCAGCTGTGCTTCCTGGGAGCTGACCCATTTGGTCAGTTTGCCTACAGCGGCAGACGGCAAAGAGTTTGCCGTCAGCAGCGGATGGCAAAGGCCTGCCATGTAGTGACGTGTAGATGACATCATATGGCAGACGGCAAAGGCACTAGAAAGTTTGCCGTCCGCGGCGGACGGCAAAGGTCTGCCGTTAGCCACTTAACGGACTGAGAGCACAATTATTGCCGTCCGCCCTCTTTGCCGTCCGCGGCGGACGGCAAAGGGCCTTTGCCGTCAGCCGCCAGGAAGCAGACGACAAAGCAGCTGTTTACTGTAGCCTACTTTGCCGGAGCCTTTTGCCGTCCGCGGCTGACGGCAAAGGCCTTTGCTGTCGCCGTTCGTGCCTTTGCCGTCCGCCGTGGCAGACGGCAAAATAGCTGTTTCCTGTAGTGATACTATCTAATCGATGTTCGAGAGCGCAAAGACTCACGTAAATCGGAGGAGGAGACCAACCAGCCGTGGAATATTGCTCATCTTCGGCCTTACTATACTTGAGCTATAGGCTCTGCTTATGTACATATTATGACAATGTATATATTATGATCAATATAATAAACAGGAACCTCAGCTAAAGCGGGGTATCTGTTGTTTTTCTTACATCACTTGGGGGCTTGGTCGTATCCGAACCATAGCTACACCTCTTGATCGGCGCAATGCCACAACATCACTTGGGGGCTTGGTCGTATCCGAACCATAGCTACACCTCTTGATCGGCGCAATGCCACAGCATCACTTGGGGGCTTGGTCGTATCCGAACCACAAGTCACACCTTTTGATCAGCTCAAAGCCACATCAATCCGGGGCCAAAGAGAGTGTTGTAAAACAACAGCTCAAACATAGGCACCCACTGAGCACAGCTCACAATGTTGCTTGGGGATTCTTTGCTGTCGAAATGAACGAAGAATCTACACTTGTAACAGGCTATCAAGCCATGGCTTGGAAGCCTGGTGTATACACCTAAAACCCCGGGTTAACCTGCCTATTTAAGTAAGTCACTCCGCCCAGGTAAACCTGGTATGACCCTTCGAACTTTGACACGTTACTCTAAAATGAAGACCCTGAACTTGTCAAGTTAAAACGATGATTGGTTAAGGATTGAGGACCATCTTAAAAGGCTTTGCAAAAATGGTTTAACTCAGTGGCCTGGCAGCCCATGAAAAGCCTCGAATTTGGGGCCCGGCAGCCCGTGAAAAGCCTCGACTACAACGGTTTTATTTGCCTTTTGCTAAGTTTTTATTTCTTTTGATAAGATTTGTGATGTTTTCAAACCGGTGTTTATCAACCCGGTTAGGCTGTCAACTACAAGTTGTGAGTACATGATCAAGTTATAATCCGGAGACTATCAGCCCGGTCTGGTTTTGACTCAAAGTCACCAGTATAGAATAAACCGGTGTTTATCATAACCCGGAACGGTTTTATTGTCAACCAATATCATATAACAGGAGTTACTTATACTCCAGATTAGGGTTATGACCCTCACTACAAAGTTGGTCAGCCAACATTATGCCTAAAGGTCAGAGGTATCATATATTTCCATATTTGGTTATCTTTACAACCTTGGTTATAAACCTTGGTCATATATATGTATTTGGGTATCATGACCCGCCCGGTGGTAAACCGCCAGGGCGCTTTAAGCTTCTTATCTGCAGGAACAGCTTGAATAAATGGCTATGGATTATGAACATCATATCTTAAGCATGTCGGATTAAGCAAGCATCAGTCGTAGATAAATATGCACGAAGGCATAACAGACCAAGTGTTTTAACTAGCCTATTACAAGGCGTTTCAGTGCCCAAAAGGATAATGGTTTTCTCAAATACGTGTTGCAGCATGTAGAAGGCTAAACCGGCCTCCGGATTATGATTGATCACCAGCTTGCCCTGACGGCTGCGGATCATCTTGCACCGGTTCATCCTCTTTGTCTCTACCCAGTGGCTGGAAGTCAATAGTTGTCCAATCGATTCCAGTTAACGCTTGGAACACAGCTTCGTCGCTTATAAGGGTGGACGGTTCAATATCAGGGGCATAAGTGTGCTTACGGATTGGAGGGATCAGATTTTGCGCTTCCGAAATTGGTGCAGCAACCCGTCTGTTCTTGTCATCATAACTTGCCTGATAGTATGAGAGATCAGCTTCTTCAGCCAATTGACAAGCCAGTGGACGTACTTCCCAGTTTATGGCGCGGAGATCCTCCTGGCCAAATTCTGATCCGTCTTCTTTTAAGCTTGGGAAGCCTTTAGCCACGTCCACCGGATCAAGATCAGGCACCCACGCCTTTGCCCGGGTTAGAGCGGTCAGAGCTCCGGCCCTTGCCGCAGCTTTCATTAGTTCTTCAACCCGGGCAGGCAGCATGGATAGCCTTTCTAAGGTGTCCTTGATCAATGTTGGAGGAGGTTTATTGTGTGAAGCGGTGCAGATGATCCGCTGCGCACCGGTATACAGCTGCTCTATCAGAGTATAGGCCACTTTCAATTTCTTCTGTACGTCAGAGCCCAGATTGGTAATACGAGTTCCTGCATCATTATAAACGTCAGTAAACCAGCAACACATGGGAAGATATGTTGAAAGTATAAAGCAAGGATGCTTACCAAACACAGCCGCGGTCATAGCATGTACTTGCCGCTTTACACCAGTCAGCTCGTCTACCACCGGTTTGAGAGTTGCTTCGGCGTCTTCAGCTCTTTTCTGCAAAGCAGATTTCTCTGTGTTCCAATCCGCCCGCTCCTTGTTGAAGCCCTTTTTCAGTTTCTCCATAGCGCCTAGAGCGCTGGTCAATTCTTCCTTCGCTTTGGAGGTTTCAGCTTGTTGGGATTTGAGGTTCTCTTGCAGATCAGCGGTTTGGCTTTCCTTCTTGCTCAGTTCAGCCTATAAAGAGATAGATATATAATGAGTTGACAGTACATATTTGAAGTACCAAGCACATAACAAGTTATGCCCTTAGTACTTGGGGGCTAATGCATATTTTCTCTTTATCAGAAATTTTTACAAGTCCCAAGCACAATACAAGTATTAAGCTTGGCACTTGGGGGCTAATGTGTATTTGCTCATAAAATGCTCATATGGGAATTCTTCTACAAAGTCCCGGTTCATCTTTATAAAGTTAAACCAGCCCTTGGGGGCTACATCAGTGAAGTTAAGATGCATTGTTGCAAACAGGAAATTGTTACTAAGTCCCGGTTTAAATTGGTATCTTAAACCGTCACTTGGGGGCTACTGGAGTTGATAAGCTGCAATTAAATATAAGAGAGAAACACTTATGAAGTTACCTCATATCGCTCCTTCATCATATTTACCAAACCGGCTTCATAGTCACGGCTGGTGTACAGACGGTTCAGGAAGCCAGAGTGAAGGTCTTGAACATTCAGATGGGCATAATTTGACAAATCGGCGTTCCATTTGCCTTTGCCAATTGCAGAGAGCTCATCTTTGGTAGTATGCTTTGACAAAGCGACAGGATTGCCCGGAGCAGTATGGCCAGTGCCAGTAATCATAATGTCATCATCTTTGTCATCAGCAGCCGTTACTAGGGTTGGCGGTTTGTCAGTATTTTTAACTGGACTTGCCGGTTTATTGTCAGTTCGGACAGGGCTGGTTGGCTGGTCAGCATGGCTTGTGGTGTCAACTTCTGCCTGCTCAGCAACGAAGTCATGATCTTGAGGTGGTGGGTCATTCAGTATGGCATCAATGTTGGTCTCTTCAGGATCTGGAGTTTTCTCCGGTTCAACAGCCACGTCTTCATCAGCCGGTTTATTCAACCGAGCTTTCTTGCTGGGTCTGGGCTTGGCGCTGAGAAAAATAAACATGAGGATCAGTACAGTATATCAAAATAGCAACATCAAGGATAACAACAAGTGTATAGCTCACCAAAGAACCGTTTTGAGGGGTGGAAGTTTTGTGGCCGACGATTCGCCAGAAGATGAGTGAGAAGTACCCTGATAATTTGAATCAGACGGGTTAAGAGGCTGGCGGAAACAACCTGTTTTGGGGCATGAAGTATCAATGGGATAAGAGACCTCTGATCGGCGTTTCCGAACCGGACTGTTCGGTAAACCGGCAGAGGTAACTACCTGGCCGCTGTGCTGGGTTGTGCGGCGAGCCTCATGCTGCTGCGTCTTCAAAAGAAAGTTTGGGTCCAAGTAAGCAAGGGGGTGAGAAAATTTTACTTTCCGGTTTGCTTGATGGATTTTTGATGTTGGCAGAGGATCTGAATCGGAGTAAATAATGGTTACCTCTACGTCATCAGCATGACTGCCTTCAGCGTCATCCTGATAATAATCATTGTCAATGAGATGTACGAAAAATGAACCAAGAGAGTCAAGTTCTACCTCTGATTCCGGATTACCCACATCGTCATCAGCTGGTAGCTCGGAGGATGCAGTGGTCCTTTTCTTGGCAGGTTTTTTATAACCTTGGTCTTTGGACGAACTGGCTTGACCGGTTTGTCTTGTGGTGGTTTCTTGTTCCAGAATGGATCATCACCCTGTCAGAAAAAAAAATCACACTTTCAAAGAATATTTGGACAAAAGCAACTTCAGATAAAAAGATTATATGATTCTTACAGCTGGCGGTTTGTTGAAAGCGCAGAAAGGGAGTAGTCCGGTTTGGGCAAAGACAGCCTCCGGTTCGTTCAACATTTCTTTACAGCCTCAGTGACTTCTGCATCTGTAAGTTGAATGTCAATGTGCCGCTGAGCATCCTTCGAACTCCCCGTATCCTCACACATCAAACCGGAGCGCCGGCTAAAGGGAAGAATACTCCAGCTTATCCAGCAACGAGCAAGATCATCTCCTGTCAAACCGTTCGCCATGAAGGCTCTAAGCTTTGATAATTGGGGAGCATAGTTGGCCCTTTCTTTTGCCGTCAACCTCTGAGGAAAAGGATGTGTGTTGCTAAGGCGTTCAGGGCGGTAACCCGGCAGGGGGTTTTCATCAGGTGGAGATGTATCCATGCAATAAAACCAAGTCTGGTTCCACTCTTTGGGGTGACTGTGGAGTTTGGGATGAGGGAAGGTGACTTCCTTCCTTTTCTGAACCGCCATTCCGCCCAGTTCCGTATTGGGTCCATCCGAGAACTCTGTGCGACGTTTTAAGTGACAGAAATCCCTAAACAGTTCGACTGTAGGTTCCTCTTGCAGATAAACCTCACAGAAGACTTGGAAGTGGTAGATGTTGGTCACGGAATTGGGACCGATGTCTCGAGGGCGCAGCTGAAAATTGGCTAGTACATCTCAGAAATTTTTTGAACCGGGAGGGCTAAAACCTCGTCCGAGATGATCAGCAAACACGACTACCTCTCCGTCCTTGGGTGTAGGAGGACTTTCCGGGCCAGGGACCCTCCAGTGGATGACATCTTTTTGGTCTAAAGCGCCTGTTTTAACAAGATTGTTTAACTGCTCTTCGGTTACTCGAGAGGGAGCCCAATTGCATTCATAGACTTGCTTGGCCATGGCAATGGAAATCTAAAACATGATTATTGCCAGTTTAAGATTTAAAGTGGACAACTATACAGCAGTATAAGGATACAAGCATATTGATAAACCAGATTTGGTTATTCGTAAACCGGAGTCTGACAATGGAAACAGTATAATGATGAATGCATTGGCGGTTCAACAGGGGACTAATGGTATCTACCGGGTTATCATTTTATCTGTGAAGTTAAACCGCCTAATTTGGCATTAAAGGTATAAGTATAAAGATGTATAAGTGAAGGGAAAAACAAGTTTCACAGTTTGGCATGAGAATTTCAGATCTGCCGTGCGTTGGATAATCAAAATATACTCTGGTCTAATATCAAGCGCTCAAAAAGTTCAGTGAGTTCAGATGAGTTGGATATCAAGCAGGTTCCTTAACAAGAAGAAAGGAGTCTAAACTACAAAAGGCGCTGAAAATAGTCAGATCTAACCGGCCATTGGTGCTACCGAAGGAAGAACAACTTCAAGCTATGAAGAACATCGAACCCTAATGGCGGATCTAGGGCGAGAAGAAGAGGGACTTACTAGTGCAGGAGGAAGCAGCGGAGGATCACCACTTTTCTCTGATACGATCAGGTTGATGCAGCGGCCTTTGTCGAAGTAGAGGCGAAGGACGACGGCGGCGGCAGAGCTGGAGGGTCGGTCGGCGCGAGAAAGACGACGACGCGAAGAGGCACGAGGGGGAAATTGGAAAGACCCCCTAGCCCTATTTATAAGGGCAGAAAGATAAGCGTCAGGCGCGAAAATTGAGGAGCCTAAATTTTGGATATGAGGCGGAGCTGTTGCCTCGATTGTCGGAGGCTCATTAATGAAGGTGGATTATACACAGTTTTCAATAACAGGTGACGTCACGGCGGTTTACCATGGTCCTAGAAGATGATGTCACGGTGGTTCACAAGATCATGTGAAGATGTTGAAGAAGAAATTTTCTTAAGTATTGAGGATTGACATGAACCAGTTCAAATCAATCTGGGGCCTAATGTTGGGGATATTACCACTAGGCGTAAACTGGCCAGGAGAGGCCGGGTTAACCCCATAAGTAGTTCATGTGTATCTGAAGTCCATGAAGACAGACGGTGACGCTTTATGAAGGCCGAGGGCCCAAAGCCGGTTTAAGGCCTGTAGACATAAACCGGCATTGATATGTAAACTTGTGTTGTAAGATAGAAGTAGCAGAGACCGAGCCAGACACGATTATGAGCCGGCCTTAGGATTCTGTAAACCGACGGGCGTCAACCCATGTATATAAGGGGACGACCCAACGGCGGTTCAAGGACAAGGGACAACAACTCGAGACCCAGGCAAAGCGTATTCGCTCCCTGGTCATCGAAACCCCAGCAATTCCATCACAACTAGACGTAGGCTTTTACCTTCATCGTAAGGGGCCGAACTAGTATAAAACTCTCTTGCGTCCCTTGTCCGCTTTAACCCCTTTAAGTTAACCCGTAGCGATGGCTCCACGACTAAGTCCTTTCTCTAGGACATCTGTCGTGACAAAACCACGACACAAGTCGAGCTTCATAAATGGTGACATTACCATCAGCGTCTGTCTTCTTCTTAAAGATCCATTTATTCTCAATGGCTTGCCGATCATCGGGCAAGTCGACCAAAGTCCGTACTTTGTTCTCATACATGGATCCTATCTCGGATTTCATGGCTCCTAGCCATTTGTTGGAATCCAGGCCCACCATCGCTTCTCCATAGCTCAAAGGTGTTGGAAATATGAGCAATTTACCAAATGATTTTATTAACAGAAATATTAGATAAAGCATGACTAATATAACAGTGACAAAACTAGTCATGCAATCTGACAGAAAAAAGGTAAATAACATCTGCATATAGGAACTGTAACCAAGTTTATCTAGAGCAGACAGTAGGACAAGTTTCATATATGAAGCAGAGTCTATCATATCTAGGGCAAACACTAGAACAAGAAACTGTAGCAGAACCTCTAATAGAAAGAGGAAGAACACGTATGGCACAGCAGCAGCAGAAGCACTGGACTTGCGGTCGACATCCTCTCCAGCCATGTCGTTGATGAGGTTGTCGACGCCGGGGAAGAAGTCGTCGTCGGGGAAGTAGTCGTCGGAGTCCGTGATGAAGAAGTCAGTAGTCGCGCGGAGCGCTCCCCAAAAACCTTATCACCCTTCTCCCGTACAGGATTCAAAGAGGAGCGGTTTTGGAGGCCTACTGTCCCGACTCGTGGTGCACGCCGCAAGCCGGGATGAGGAAGACATCAGCAACACAGAGATTGGAACCGGTGGCGAGAGGAAGGAGAAGTTCTGGTGCGTCTCTCTGAGAGGAGCCACCTCCCTTTTATAGGCGCAAGAGAACGAGGCGACAGGCTGCGCCAGGAGCTAAAGGGAACGCGGGAGATGAAATGAACAGGCAGTAGCCGAAGGGTGCAGCGTTCGTATTCAATGTCCACTACAGCAAAAACTTTCCAGCTCCTGAGTGACCTTTCGTATACCCGTAGTGCGTGGCAAAAATTTAGATATCGGCTCGGCTCATTCCCACAACCCGCGGCGCGTCGTGACAAGGCGAGGCGTGGCGTGGCGAGGCGGGCGGCGGAGGAGGAGCGCGCATGGATATCCCTCTTGTTCTCATGCTCATACAAGTGGGGAAAGAACCTCCCTTATAAGGAGGTCCAACTCCCACTAAACTAGCAATGTGGGACTAAACTTTAGTAGTATCCGTTGCCTTGCACAAATGAGCTAAGTGGGCCTCTAGGATTTATTAGGAATTTCTGAAATAGTTATTGGGCTGCCCAAAATAGACTAAATTCCAGCAATCCCCCACCAGATCCCAGAGGCAGACAGAAATTTGCCTTTGATTCCAAAACACTGTTTTATATACCGGTACTGCAGTGGAGACTGTTAAGTTGAACTTCCACCTAGAACTCTATGCTACACTAGTAAGCAACTTGAACAGTGGACTGAGCCTTGAACTGCAAGTTTTCTGCGAATCTAGCTTCACATAAAGCCTTGACCGATACGTGGCTATCGTGAGTCTTCCCCGCGGGTGGAGCTTATGCGTCATACTCTGAGACCTTTCATGAGTTTACTAGAGAGAACCCTACTCTCATAGATTGCGACGTTTGACAATCACACTCATATAGGTGTGTTCTTCAAAAGATGTTCTGCAGGACAACATCTCTGCTTAAATGAGCCACTTAGAACACATTAAGATATACATCAACCTGCCATGCAGTTTTAGGAGTGTATTGCATCCTCATGGAGTGGTATTGTTAATAGTAAGGATACTCTCCTCTCAGTTGACCAACAACTTGTCTTCCACATCTAATTCATGGGATCTCCGATCACAAAGTATAGGTTACCACTGTGAACAACTCATATTATGGGTCTCATACCTATCTCCCTTGATGCATTATCTATCACATTACGTGATAGACCCTTAGTAAAAGGATCTGCCAGATTTTTAGACGTTTGGATATAATCCAATGCAATAACTCCGGAGTTTCTCATTTTTCTGATAGACTTTAACCTTCTCTGAACGTGTCTTGGTGACTTCATGTTATCCTTTGAGCTTCTCACTTTAGTGATCACAGTTTGATTGTCGCAGTTCATAAGGACACCCGGTACAGGTTTCTCAACAATCGGCAAGTCATTCAAGAGCCGACAAAGCCAATCTGCTTCGACCGTAGCTGTATCTAGTGCTGTGAGTTCTGCTTCCATTGTTGACCTCGTTAAGATGGTCTGCTTGCAAGACTTCCAAGAAACAGCGCCACCTCCATGAGTGAATACATATCCGCTCGTGGCCTTTATCTCATCAGCATCTGAGATCTAGTTTGAGTCACTATACCCTTCAAGCACCTTTGGGTGCCCGGTGTAGTGAATTCCATAATTCCCAGTGCCTTTCAAATAACAAAAAACTTTCTCTAGAGCTTTCCAATGCACATGTCCTGGTTTTGAGACAAACCGACTCAGTTTTCTAACAGCAAAAGAGATGTCAGGTCTTGTAGCACTGGCTACGTACATAAGCGAGCCAATAATTTGAGAATACTTCAATTGATCTCTAGCAATTCTTCGATTCTTTCGAAGAAGCACGCTAGCATCATATGGTGTTGGAGAGGGCTTGCAGTCACTATAGCCAAAGCGACTCAAGATTGAAGCAATGTAATCCCACCATCATCGTCTCTCAACAACTTGATGTTCAGAATGACATCATCCACTCCTAAATCCTTCATCTCAAAACAGCGAGATAGGAAATTCTTGACCTCCTTAATAACATTCAGATTTGTTCCGAAAATCAGTATGTCATCAACATACAAGCAAAGGATAACTCCCTCGCCCCCACCATGGCGATAATACACACATTTGTCAGCTTCGTTTACAACGAAGCCTGCAGCTGTTAAAGTTCTTTCAAACTTCTCATGCCACTGTTTGGGTGCTTGCTTGAGTCCATACAAAGACTTCAGCAACTTGCACACTTTTCCTTCCTGACCATCTAGTACAAACCCATCTGGTTTTTCCATATAAATTTCCTCGTCCAACTCTCCATTTAGGAAAGCAGTCTTAACATCCATTTGATGAACGAGAAGACCATGTGAGGCAGCTAGTGAAAGTAGAACTCGAATAGTGGTCAGTCGAGCCACAGGTGAGTAAGTATCAAAGAAGTCTTCACCTTCCTTTTGGGTATAACCCTTAGCCACGAGCCGAGCCTTGTACTTTTCAATAGTACCATCAGGCGTAAGCTTCTTCTTGAATACCCATTTACATCCTATAGGTTTGCATCCATAAGGACGATCAGTTATCTCCCAAGTTTCATTCGCCAAGATGGAGTCCATCTCGCTACAAACCGCTTCCTTCCAGTTGTCAGCATCTTCAGATGCATAGGCCTCTGAAATAGAACTGGGAGTGTCATCTATGAGATACACAAGAAAATCATCACCAAAGGACTTTGCAGTCCTCTGTCTCCTGCTCCTAGTAGCAACTTCATTGTTCTCCTCCACAGGACTTTCAAAGTGTTCCATCGAAATGGCAGGTTCGGTAATTGTAAATGGTTCCTGATTCGATGAACTACACATCTCCTGATTAGACGAGGTAGCCATATCCTTCATGGGAAAGATATCTTCAAAGAAAGTCGCATCATTCGACTCCATGATCGTACCGACATGCATGTCAGGTACCTCAGATTTTACAATCAAGAATCTATAGCCAATGCTATGAAAGGCATATCCCAGGAAAACACAATCCACAGTCTTTGGTCCAAGCTTCCGCTTCTTTGGAATTGGAACATTGACTTTCGCCAAACAACCCCATGTTCGTAGATAAGAGAGTTTTAACCTTTTCTTCTCCCATTCCTCGAATGGAGTTATTTCTTTGTTCTTTGTGGGGACTTAGTTTAGGACATGACATGCTGTCAATATCGCCTTCCCCCACCATGCCTTGGAGAGACCCGATGTGTCTAACATGGCGTTAACCAAATAAGTTAGAGTACGGTTCTTTCTTTTGGCCACCCCTTTTGACTGAGGTGAGTAGGGAGGCGTCCTCTCATGGATTATACCATGTTCCGCACAAAAAGCATCAAATTCATTGGAAAAATACTCTCCACCACAGTCGAACCTAAGCCTCTTGATTTTTCGATCAAGTTGGTTTTCCACTTCAGCTTTATAGATCTTGAAAAAGTTCAAAGCCTCATCCTTAGATTTCAGAAGATACACACAGCAGTATCTGGTGGAGTCGTCAATTAACGTCATGAAATATTTCTTTCCACCTTTTGTCAAAACACCATTCATTTCACATAGATCTGAATGTATGAGCTCTAGTGGTGCAAGATTTCTCGTTTCCGAAGTCGTGTGAGACTTACGAGGTTGCTTAGCTTGCACACACACTTGACACTTAGATCCCTTGACAGTGGTGAAACTAGGGATTAAGTTCAACTTTGCTAGTCGCGACATGCAACCAAAGTTAACATGACAAAGGCGTGAATGCCACACATTTGATTCACTATTGTTGCAAACATGATTAACAACTTTATTGCAAACGTCTGATAAGGATAAACGAAACAGGCCTCCTGACTCATAGCCTTTACCAACAAAGGTTCCATACTTGGATATTACAAATTTATTTGACTCAAAGACAAGCTTGTAGCCATCGCTACACAGAAGAGATCCGCTAACAAGATTTTTATTGACGGAGGGGACATAATGCACGTTCTTCAGCTGCACGATCTTCTCCAAAGTAAACTTCAGATCGACCGTGCCAACACCACGAACAGAAGCACTTGAACCGTTGCCCATCAGCACGGTTGAAGTCCCTGCGGTCTGATAAGACGAAAACATGGAAATATCACCGCATACATGTACATTAGCACCCGTGTCAATCAACCAATCAGGAGAATGACATACTGAAAGAATAGTGGGAAATATACCATACCCAGCATCCTTCATGTCAGTGTCTCCAATGACAACATTAGCGGTCTTGCCACCTTTCCCAGGATGACGCTTGTCATAGCGATTAGGGCAACTAGGAGCCCAATGATTAGGATCCCCACACACATGACGGACACCTTTCTTCTTGTCATTCTTCTTCTTGAAGTTCGTGTGTTGCACAGCCTTGTTCTTCCCATCAAACTTTGCTTTACCATCAAACTTGCCCTTGTTCTTGAACTTGTGGGGCTGGAAGTTCTTCTTCTGTACCAGATTGGCACTAGATCCTCCCTCAATACCTCGAGCACGTGTGTCTTTTGCTCTCGCCTTTTCTTCCACATCAAGAGTGCCAATGAGATCCGGGACGGAAAACTCTTGTCTCTTATGTTTCAGTAAGGTAGCAAAGTTCCTCCACGAAGGAGGAAGCTTAGTGATGATACGTTCGGCGACAAACTTGTCCGGTAGCATACAGCTGAAGTGCTCAAGTTCTCTAGCAAATGAATGTATCTCATGAGCTTGCTCAACCACGGAGCGCTCTTCAGTCATCCTGTAATCATATAATTGCTCCATGATGTACAACTCAGTGCCAGTATCCGAGACCCCAAACTTGGCCTCGAGTGCATCCCACATATCTTTTCCATTATCAATTGACGCATAAGCATCATCTATGTTCTCACCAAGAACACTCAAGAGAGCAGCCTTAAACAGAGTATCCATTTTCTGAAAAGCTTGTGCCTGTTGAGCATCAAGCTCTCCTTCAGGTTTGCCAAGAGTGGCGTCATAGAAACTCATGGTTTGAAACCATAAGACTGCTCTCACGCGCCACCTCTTATAGTGGATACCCTCGAACATAGGAGGTCTCATGGAAGCAGCAAAACCACTTGGTGTAAATTGCCTATAATAAGGTTTTTGGATTGTTGGAAATATGAGCAATTTACCAAATGATTTTATTAACATAAATATTAGATAAAGCATGACTAATATAACAGTTACAAAACTAGTCATGCGATCTGATAGAAAAAAGGTAAATAACATCTGCATATAGGAACTGTAACCAAGTTTATCTAGAGCAGACAGTAGGACAAGTTTCATATATGAAGCAGAGTCTATCATATCTAGGGCAAACACTACAACAAGAAACTGTAGCAGAACCTCTAATAGAAAGAGGAAGAACATGTACGGAATAGCAGCAGAAGAAGCACTGGACTTGGGGTCGACATCCTCTCCAGCCATGTCGTTGACGAGGTTATCGACGTCGGGGAAGAAGTCGCCGTCAGGGAAGTAGTCGTCGGAGTCCGTGATGAAGAAGTGAGTATTCGCGCGGAGCGCTCCCCAAAAACCTTATCACCCTTCTCCCGTACAGGACTCAAAGAGGTGCGGTTTCAGAGGCCTACTGTCCCGACTCGTGGTGCATGCCGCAAGCCGGGATGAGGAAGACAGCAGCATCACAGAGATTGGAACCGGTGGCGAGAGGAAGGAGAAGTTCTGGTGCGTCTCTCTGAGAGGAGCGACCTCCCTTTTATAGGCGCAAGAGAAGGAGGCGAGAGGCTGCGCCGGGAGCTAAAGGGAACGCGGGAGATGAAACGAACAGGCAGCAGCCGAAGGGTGCAGCGTTCGTATTCAATGTCCACTACAGCAAAAACTTTCCATCTCCCGAGTGACCTTTCGTATACCCGTAGTGCGTGGCAAAAATTTAGATATCGACTTGGCTCATTCCCACAACCTGCGGCGCGTCGTGATGAGGCGAGGCATGGCGTGGCGAGGCGGGCGGTGGAGGAGGAGCGCGCGTGGATATCCCTCTTGTTCTCATGCTCATACAAGTGGGGAAAGAACCTCCCTTATAAGGAGGTCCAACTCCCACTAAACTAGCAATGTGGGACTAAACTTTAGTAGTATCCCTTGCCTTGCACAAATGGGCTAAGTGGGCCTCTAGGATTTATTAGGAATTTCTGAAATAGTTATTGGGCTGCCCAAAATAGACTAAATTCCAGCAACAGGTTCATCGTTGTCCAACAACATGACCTTTAAGACAGGGTTACCACTAAGAAGTCGTACACACCCTTGTCGACCTACGAGGTTCGATAGTAACTTGATTTGAAGCTCCATGATCATCATCATTAGCTTTCTCTTCAACTGAGGTAGGTGCCATAGAAACATCTTTCTGTGCCGCGCTACTCTCTGGTTGAAGTGAAGATTCAACAACCTCATCAAGTTCTATCTTCCTCCCACTCAATTCTTTCAAGAGAAACTCTTTCTCGAGAAAGGACCTGTTCCTCGCGCGACAAGCACTTTGCCCTCAGATCTAAGATAGAAGGTATACCCAATCATCTTGTTTGGGTATTTTATGAAGACACAATTTTCCGCTTTGGGTTTGAGCTCTTCTGGCCAATGCCTATCGACATCAGCATCAACTTAGGTTTCTTGTCAAACCATGGTTCATCCTGTGTCGTCTCCACGGACTTAGATGGTGCCCTATTTAAAGTGAATGTAATTGTCTCTAATGCATAACCCCAAAATGATAGCGGTAGATCGGTAAGAGACATCATAGATCGCACCATATCCAATAGGGTGCGATTACGATGTTCGGACACACCATTACGCTATGGTGTTCCAGGTGGCGTCAACTGGAATGATTCCACCTTGTCTTTAGTGATTGCCAAACTCATAACTCAGATACTTTTCCCTTGATCAGATCGTAGGAACTTGATCTTCTTGTTATGATGATTCTCAACCTCACTCTAAAATTCCTTGAACTTTTCAAACGTTCCAGACTTATGCTTCATTAAGTAAATATACCCATATCTACTCAATTCATCGGTGAAGGTGAGAAAATAACGATATTCACTGCGCGCGTCAACACTCATCGGACCGCACACATTAGCATGTGTGATTTCCAACAAGTCACTTGCCCGTTCCATTGTTCCAGAAAACGGGGTTTTAGTCATCTTGCCTATGAGGCATGGTTCGCATGTGTCAGGTGATTCAAAATCAAGTGACTCCAAAAATCCATTAGCATGGAGGTTCTTCATGCGCTTTACACCAATATGACCTAAGCGGCAGTGCCAGAAGAAAGTGGTACTATCAACTCTACATCTTTTGGCATCAATGTTATGAACATGTGTATCACTACGACCGAGATTCAATAAACCATTCACATTGGGTGCATGACCATAGAAGGTATTATTCATGTAAACAGAATAACCATTATTCTCTGACTTAAATGAATAACCGTATTGCAATAAACATGATCTAATCATGTTCATGCTCAACACAGACACCAAAGCAAACAACATTTGTCTGGGTTCAATACTAATCCCGAAGGTAGAGGGAGCGTGCGATGGTGATCATATCATCCTTGGAAACATTTCCAACACACATCGTCACCTCACCCTTAGCTAGTCTCCGTTCATTCCATAGCTTTTGTTTCGAGTTACCAATGTTAGCAATTGAACCGGTATCTAATACCCATGTGCTACTAGGAGTACTAGTAAGGTACACATCAATAACACATATATCAATATACTTTTGTTGAAGTTGCCAGCCTTCTTATCTACCAAGTATTTGAGGCAGTTCCTCTACCAGTGACCGTTCCCCTAATAGAAGCACTTCGTCTCAGGTTTGGGTTCTTGGGTTTCTTCATTGGAGAGGCAAATGGCTTGCCATTCATGAAGTTTACCTTCTTCCCCTTGCCCTTCTTTGAAACCAGTGGTCTTGTTAACCATCAACACTTTGATGCTCCTTCTTGATTTCTAACTTTACGGCCTTAAGCACGACGAACAACTCTGGGATCATCTTCCCTTGCATGTTATAGTTCATCACGAAACTCTAGTAGCTTGGTGATAGTGACTGGAGAACTTTGTCAATCACTCTCTTATCTGGAAGATTAACTCCCACTTGATTCAAGCGATTGAAGTACCCAGACATTCTAAGCACATGCTCACTGGCTGAGCTATTCTCCCCATCTTGTAGGCAAAGATCTTGTCAGGGGTCTCAAACCTCTCAACATGGGCATGAGCCTGAAATACCAATTTTGGCTCTTGGAACATCTCATATGTTCCATGGCATTCAAAACGCTTTTGGAGCCCCGACTCTAAGCCATAAAGAATGGCGCACTAAACTATCAGGTAGTCATCAGAACGTGTCTGCCAGATGTTCACAACATCCACAGACGACGCTAGAGGGGTTGGCACACCGAGCGGTGCATCAGGGACAGAAGCCTTCTGTGTAGCAGTGAGGACAATCCTCAGACTACGGCCCTAGTCCGCACAATTGCTTACAATATCTTTCAACTTAGTCTTTCTCTAGGAACGTATTAAAACAGGGAGCTAAAGCGCGAGGAATTAATCTACAACATAATTTGCAAAGACAATTTAGACTATGTTCATGATAATTAAGTTCATCTAATCAAATTATTTAATGAACTCCCACTCAGATAGACATCCCACTAGTCCTCTAAGTGATACATGATCCGAATCGACTAGGTCGTGTCCGATCATCACGTGAGACGGACTAGTCATCAACGGTGAATATCTCCATGTTGATCGTATCTACTATACGACGCATGTTCGACCTTTCGGTCTCTCGTGTTCCGAGGCCATGTCTGTACATGCTAGGCTCGTCAAGTCAACCTAAGTGTTTTGCGTGTGTAAATCTGGCTTACACTCGTTGTATTCGAACGGTAGAATCTATCACACCCGATCATCACGTGGTGCTTCGAAATAACGAGCCTTCGTAATGGTGCACAGTTAGGGGGAACACTTTCTTGAAATTTTTAGAGAGGGATCATCTTATTTATGCTACCGTCGTTCTAAGCAAATAAGATGTAAACATGACAAACATCACATGCAAATCATAAAGTGACATGATATGGCCAATATCATCTTGCGCCTTTTGATCTCCATCTTTGAGGCGCGGCATGATCACCTTCATCATCGGCATGACACCATGATCTCCATCATCGTGTCCTCATGAAGTTGTCTCGCCAACTATTACTTCTACAACTATGGCTAACGGTTAGCAATAAAGTAAAGTAATTACATGGCGTTTTTCATTGACACGCAGGTCATACAATAAATTAAGACAACTCCTATGGCTCCTGCCGGTTGTCATACTCATCAACATGCAACACTACCAAAAAAATACACTTCCGTGATGATACTTGTTTGTCACAGTAGGTCGTGTTTTTGTCATGCATGTACATCCATGACGATTTTATGACAGAATCAAGATAGTCATACATGTGCTGTCGTAGAAGTGTTCCGTGACATTACCAAAATTATCATCAAGGAAGTGTCCACTTCCATGACGATAAATCGCGCGTCACAGAAGTGCTTTCGTCAAGGGTGACCAACATGTGGCATCCACCGTAACGGAACGCCGTTAAGCTATCGGGTCGGGTTTTGGATCCGATAACCCGTTAACAGCCCCGACCAATGGGAAATTTCCACGTGTAAAATTCTTATTGGCCAGACGAAACACGTGTCAGCTCGTCAGTGGGTCAGATAGGCGCCTATGATATGTCGCCACATGCCACGGCCCACCACTGGCCCATTTAGCTTACAAAGCCGGCCCGTTTGACTTGGTCAAAAGTTAACGGGCTGGCCCATGAAAAGCCTATTAACGGTCTCGTCGCAAGTAGCCCATTTTACGGCCCGTTAACTCACGGCCCGTTAGGCCCTAAAGGAAATCGGCCCAACAACGTCATGTGGGCCGTCGAATATAACACCAGCCCATTTCACTTTCGGCCCATGTATGGCCCATGACGTCTTTCGGCCCATATGAGGCCTTCGTATCTTTCGGCCCTTTACAGGCCCACGGTGACTCTAGCCCATAATGAACAATAATTTTCTTTATACCCGTTAACGGCCCGTGATTTACATGGGTCGTTTCTAGCCCATGTTAGCTTTCGGCCTATTGACGGCCCATACGTTCTTGGGCTCCTTTTCGGCCCTCGATTACTTCCGGCCCATTACTGGCCTGTTCCCCTAATGGGCCAAACTCGGCCCATGGCAAGAGTTGGCTTGTTACTGGCCTGTTCCCCTAATGGGCCAAATTCGGCCCATGGCAAGAGTCAGCCCGTTACTGGCCTGTTACCCTAATGGGCCAAATTCGGCCCATGGCAAGAGTCGGCCTGTTAACCCGTTGTGCCGTTTCCAGCCCGTCCTATATTATGGCCCATTAGCGACCCATTATGCCTGTGATAGAATTAAGCCTTTGCTGTCCTACGGCCTGTTAACGGCCTGTTACCGTGCTGGGCCGATACCAATTACGCCCGATTACGGCCCATGTAGACCCATTTATCCGACGGCCCGAGGCCCACCGATTACAGGCCCATTTATCGACGGCCCGTAGGAGACCCATGGATCCTACAGCCCGTATATGGCCCATGGTAGTTGCGGCCACTAGCAAACCAGGGAAAAAGAAGACTAGGAAATAAATAAGGCCGAAACTAACGCTAGGCTATTAAGGCGATTGCACAGATTACATCCACTCGGCATCAAAGATCGCCACCAGTGCAAATATAGGGAACACCCTACACTATACAAAAATGGATTGCTGTTTTCTTCAGCCGGTGGCTGCACGTTAAGAATAAATTTTGTATCGCACCAAAACAAATTACAACTATATAACAAAAGGAAGGTTGGCATAAAACTTAACAGTCTAGCAGATAAATGCACCACCAGAAGTTCAGAAGCTCTGTTCATTTGACCTGACTGGTACGTTTTCATGTTGTATTGTTCGATGGAGCACCATAACCCTCGCCTTCATTTCCCCTAGGCTCCTGAACAACATAGCAAATGTCTGATAGTCTGGTTTCAAAACCATGGATATCTTGACGACATTGAGCAATGTTTCTCCTTGTTTCACAAAGAGTCTCTGTTAGGGAATGGACTTGTGTCTGGAGCGCAGATACAACATTGCTTTGAGCTTGCATATCTTCATCATGAGGCAGTTTGGACGATATTGCCTTAACAACCAACCCAGTATTACGCAGGAACGTGCTTTTGGCACTGTTAGTGGACAGGTACTGACCCACTGCAGCAAGAGCTGACATTGCGGTTATAGTTGCCTTGCCACCTTCAGAAGGTGGCGGTTCCACCATTTTTTCCATAGCTCGCTGAAACGTTGAGGTTTTACATTAGTAGTACCAGAACAGAAGATATTAAGGAGGCAGCAAAACCAAACAAAATAGATTTGGTCTATATACAGAACTTATTCTGGTGAACCCATGTAAAATATTAGTTGTATTTTATTGCAAAGTACATAATAAAACCAGGTTCCAAACATATGACCATGTACCATCGCTAATGTATTGTCTATTTCTTCACATTGTATTGAGGGCTAAGGATAAAGAGACGGAGTTTATAATACGGTAAGCATAGTATGACATCATTCATATGACAAAACAACTGAGAACAGACAAACAGGCAATTGTAATGTTGTGTCCTACTTGCCGCCGTCTAACGTCCGGCACCGCCGAGGTCGGGGACTCCTCCGAGGATGAGTAGGGCATGGGAGGCGGCAGGGCATGGTGTGCCAACTGGCCGGTCCGTATCCCGTGTTCTACTCTTCCTCGCCGGAGACCGCACCTTCACTTCACGAGTCTTGAACCCCGCCCCCGTACATAGAGATCGCAGATGGAGGACGTCGGTCGCCGCCGTAGAATAGGTTTAGGGTCGGGTTTCTTTTATTTTTCTGTCCTATAAAAGTTCGAAGTGTAATGAAAATTTGCCGTGTTTGCATTAATCTCGGCCGGTGTATATGAACTTTCACAATAATATACATATTGTAGGAGTACTAGCAAGATGCCCGTGCATTGCACGGAAGATCAAGATCTTGCGGGAGAAAAGGATGAACGAGGGAAAGCCTTATCTGCAAATGTGGAGAGGAGTGCGGGTAAATTGTCATAGTTTCCTTCCTATCCGTTAGATATAGATCGGACGGCCTATATTGCAGGACAGGCACACCATCATCACCAACTCTGCTTTTTATTGAACCGAGACAAATCTAACATGCGAAGTAAAATAAACACATAGGGTCTAAACATACACAAATTATCTTAGGCACTCCAATAGTACATCCACTACACATTCACGCATTTCACATCTTTCTACATCTACGGGAACCTACGAAAGGGTTAACGTATATTGCCTCTCTCTCTCTCCTCCCCTGATTTTCATGGTGGTGGGCCCCTCCCTCCACCCAATCTACAATCAACAGCTCACACGTTTCACAGTAAGTTAATTACGTAACTGGGATTACGTAGGTGTAGCATTACTCATCCTAAAAAACCCAACTAAGCCAACCTCCCAGCATATCGCGTGGGAAAAGACCCGGCCCCGCCGTTTTAGTCAGGATTACCGGATTACTAGTAGTAGTATCGATGGATCGCGCGAAGCAACAAATTTCTTTTTTGAGGGGGCGAAGCACCTAGTTTAAAAGGAAAAAGGCGGTACACTCACAGCACTCCTGTCGCGGTCGCATTGCACCCCACACACATTCAGTCCTGCACACGGCTCACGCAAACGGAACGCGCTTCACACTTGGAGAAACCGACCATGCGCCAAACTCCCCCCGCCCATCGCGCGAAAATTCTCCACCCCCCCCCCACACACCCAAAAATTCCCCCCAAATCCGATTCAACCGCCCTTCGGCCAACTAGCCAATAATATTCCCCAAACCCCCTCCCCCCTGTCCCCCTCCACTCCATTCGCTCCGCCAAAGCCGCCCTCCGCGCCGCGCCGATACGTCGGCGCCGCGGTTCGGCGATCCTCTCGCTCCCACGGTACGCTCTCGTAGACTGCCGTCCTCTAGCCCCGCCGCCACCTCTGGCTACGTTCTTGTGGAGGCGCACGGCGGTCAGCGCCGCCACCGCTGGCGACGTTCGTGTGGAGACGCGCGGCGGTCAGCTTCTCCCACGGTACGCGCATTCTAGACTGAGGCCCCGTTCATGTCGGTGTAGCGCTGAATGTTAGCTGATAGACGCTGTTAATCTCACTGTTTGCCGAAGTAGTTTACTGTCAATATGCTCTGCTTAAGAAGCTTCCTTGCCCTGTTCTGCACTCAATCTGCTTAGCTGAGATGGCATGCCAAGGCCGATTAGTTGCTAAAATATCCTGCCATATATTTATTGTGACATAGATTGCCATGGTCTAGTAGCCAATCTGTTAGGTGAAATAGCTCTACACCGTTTTATACTCGATCTTTGTTGCTGCGATGGCCTTCGATAGTTCGATGGCTGTGTGCTCGGCCTCATTGACTGCTGAAACAGCCTGCCATAATTTGGCACTCAAATCTGTTTGCTGAATTAGCTTTACATATATTTCGTTACTTAGATCTGCTCGTCCAAATATCTTGCCATAGCTTTAGACATCGACCTAGGTATTTTTTTTCTGGACTTCATAAAAAAGCATATATGTTTTTACTGTAATATCTAGTAGAAGAAATAATTTGTATGTCTAACAGATGGACAGGACTTGGATAACTTCTGCTCGAAGATTCTCCGCTGCATATGTCGAGGGGGTTGAAAACTTCATGAACTTTATCAGAGCTGAGTACGGTGGTCCGAAATCAGATGTACTCTGCCCGTGTAGCAGTTGTATGAATTCAGTTACAAGACCCCAGTCAACTGTGCAAAATCATCTACACTTGTACGGGATGTCGGTCACATATACTAGGTGCGTTCATCATGGTGAAGCTGTGAACGTCAATGTTATTGACTACGTGGAAGCAGCAGATCACCATCTTGATCTGCCTAATGCTCAGGTGGAAGAGGAGGAGGTGGTGGTGGTGGAGCCAGTGAGTTTGACCAACATTGAAACAATGCTACGAAATGCTCGTGCATTCCGTGAACTTTCACCTGCAGAAGAAAAACGGTGGGCCCGCATGTTGGAACAATGCAACATTGCTGTCACCCCAGGAAATAAGCTGTCAGTATTCTCAGCTATGGTCACCTTTCTTCAGGTGAAGACATCTGAGCGGATGACCAACAAATCATTCGATGCGATGTTGGCTGCTTTTCGCAAATCTTTCCCAGATGCGTCTGAGCTGCCACACACCTACAGTAAAATGAAGAATTTCCTTCGTGCAGTTGGAATTGGATATGATATGATCCATGTTTGTAAGAATAATTGTATTCTGTTCCGGAAGGATTATGCCAACTTAAGTGAATGCCCGAAATGCAAATCATCAAGATGGAAAGATGGCGATGCTGTGAAGAGGATTCCTCATAATGTTCTGAGACATTTTCCAATTACACCAAGATTGCAGAGGTTGTTTCATGATGTTGAAACAAGAGAGGATGTACTGTGGCATTCTAGGAACCAGGAGTACAGAGATCAGAATGTAATGAGCCATCCATCTCATGGTAGTGAGTGGAAAAGCTTCAATGATAAACACAAAGAGTTTGCTGCTGACCCGAGAAACATTAGACTTGGCTTAGCTTCAGATGGATTTAACCCATTTGGCCACTAGAGCGCCACATATAGCATGTGGCCAGTGCTTGTTATCCCTTACAACATGCCTCCAAATGTCTGCACCAAAGAATCAAACTACATGATGGCCTTGCTCATCCCAGGTCCAAAAAGTCCTGGAAAGGATTTTGATTTGTTCATGGAGCCTCTTGTGGAGGAACTTCAACAGCTATGGAAGGGTGTTCTCACTCGAGACCTATATAGCAGCCCACCAGCTGATTTCTTTCTGCGTGCTATCATAATTTGGTGCATCCATGATTATCCGGCTTTGGGCACTATGTCAGGACGAACGACACATGGTTACAATGCATGTGTTCGCTGTGACAGGAATCCGCTGTCATACGCAATACTTAGCAAGATCTATTACATTGGACACCACCGTTTCCTTGCCAAGGACAAGCCCCATCCTAGAAAATACCGAAGACATGTGTTCAATGCAAAGCATGAAAACCGTGATGCGCCAAAGAGGCTCACCGCCGATGAGTTGCAAGTGGAATTAGAGAAGGTCAGGCATATTACACCAGGAAACCATCCTGGTTATGGTAGCGGGAAAACGAAGCGTGGCAGGGTAGAAGAGAGATTATTGTTTACCCGCAGGTCCACTATGTGGGACTTGGAGTATTGGAAGGATTTGGATCTGCGGCATAATCTTGATGTGATGCACATCGAGAAAAATATATGTGACAGCATTATCGGCACACTTTTTAATATTGAAGGCAAGACGAAAGATACCTTAAAATCTAGGATTGATTTGACACACCTGGGTATCAGAAAGGATTTGCAGGTGCAAGATGAAGGTAAACCACGGGATATGGCACTAGCTGTGTACGTCTTGGACAAGGTAAAAAGAAAAGAATTCTGCGAGGTCCTGTCACATGTGAGATTCCCACATGGATTTTCTTCCAACCCTGAAAGGAGAGTCAGTGCAGATGGAAACAAGGTACAAGGGTTGAAAACTCATGACTGCCCCGTCCTACTTCAAAGGGTTTTACCTGTTATCCTTAGTGGATTGGGCCGCCCTGACTTATACAGAGCAGATGCAGAGTTGGGACAATTCTTTAGGGAACTCTGCAATAGGAATATCAGGATAGATGCTTTGGAGCGTCTTAGAGACAAGATACCAACTATCCTATGCAACCTTGAGAAGATATATCCTCCAGCCTTCTTTGATGTGATGGTGCATTTGGTTGTTCATCTACCTGATGAGGCACTACTTAGAGGTCCAGTACAGTATGGCTGGATGTACGCTATTGAAAGGCGGCTAGGCACTTTCAAGGGCTATGTTAGGAACAGAGCTAGACCCAAGGGTTCCATTGCAGAGGCCTACATTGCTACAGAAGAGTTGACATTCTGCTCAAAATACATTGAAACAGCTGATCATCTTACCAAAGAGGTGGGTGAAGACAATCCCGGGCTCAGTGTTTTCGATTATTCTGTTCGAGTTACAGGGAAGAGTCGACAAGAGGACAAACCTAAAGATTTGGACAAAATGGTTTGGTATGTGTTGAATAACTGTCCTGAGATACTACCTTATATCAAGTAAGTGCAGTACTGCAGCTTATACATCGTAATCTACTAAACTTGCAGCACATTCTTATATATTTAGATGTTTGACGCGATCACTATGTTGTGCAGCATCTACAAAGAGGAGTTACTGCCGCAAAATCCAAGAAACATTGACAAACTGGTTATGGCAGGATTTGCGAAATTGTTCAAGAACCATGTAAGCTTTTGAAGTGCACTGTCCGTTTTTTTAATATATCGAGTACATAAGATGATCAGCTTGTCTATTTTCTAACCATAGGTTAAGAAGATGCGGGAGGATGGGCAGGCAGTTGATGATGCCCTTTACTCACTAGCAATGGGTCCTGATACTCGGGTAAGACATTATGAATCTTGCGTTGTTGGAGATGTGCGCTACAACACCCTTGCACGAGACGAAGGCAGGAAGACACAAAACAGTGCCATCATGAGCACGAATACGTATGACAAAGAGACAACTGAAATGTATGCTAACATAACAGACATTGTTCAGTTGCAGTATATCTCCATTTTCGAGGATCATTGGTGTGTGGTTCTGTTGTGCTGTCGTTGGTATAACCTGTTTTCCAGGATCGCAAAACCCAGAGCTAATGATTATTTCAAATCCATTAATGTCAAGGCGGCGTACCAGACCAACGAGCCTTTTATTTTGGCAAATCAAGCAACACAGATATTTTTCTTGGAAGACACATTTGCACGTAGCAATGACTGGAGAGTATTGCAAAGGTTTGAGCAGAGGAATTCGTTTAATGAAGTTGCACAACAAGATGATGCTTACACTGCTCCTGATGTACAAGATAACACAGATGTTCCTAATATCTTTGAGAACCGTCACGTCAATGACGCCTGTCGGAGTAAATGACCACGGGTAGCCTAATCGACTCCCCCTGGCTCTTCAAAAATTATCAGGCCGATCGAGCCTTCAAACACCCAAAGCACGGGGCCGCCTTCCCGTGGCCGGCCATCTCACACGCCGACTGCTGGAACGCGGCCCGACCCTGAAACCCTCTTGAAGAAAGCCAAAAGAAGGCCGAATCCAAGAAGCCGACCACAAGAAGGCCGACTCCAAGAAGCCGGTCACAAGAAGACCGACTCCCGGCAAGCGGCCAAGATTGCACCCTCCAGGACAGCACCCACATAACGGTGACAAGACCGGGCATGGCTACAGTAAAGTCTACCACCCCCGAATCCCGGAGCACGCATGGCCACAGTACGCCATACGGGTTGGCCATCCCCCGTCCGGCGCGGCACTGTAGCCATGTTGACCATGACGCCACCCACGACAGGCACCAGTACGGCCCGCGGGCGGCGGGCCCCTTCAGTCAGAGAGATGCTCGAAAGCGGTCAAGGATCCACTTGTAGCCACTTGTGTTGATCTAGTGATCATGTGGAGACCCCGCAGAGCAGGACTAGGGGTGTTATCTCCACGGCGAGTCCCGAACCTGGGTAAGATTCGCCGGCGTGCATGTCTTCGCCTTATCCCGTTTCCAGGCACCGGCGATGTCTTACTGGCTCCCACAATGATAAGCCACCCGTTGGCATATGTCGCACCTACCACCCGACATTTGGAGCCCTCCGTGTGGCCAGGTGTACCGTCGTCTGGAGACCTGTTCTGGACGGGAACCCATTTCCTTCCCAGCGAGCGTAGCCAGCCCGGCACGCCCGATGGCGCTTGCCCCGACGCGCTGCAAGGCGCTGACGACGCCTGCACGGCGAGCTGCCTCGCCAATCTTCTTGGCGAGGCTCGCATCTCCGACGAGCCTGCCTCCGACGCGGGCACAGACTGCCCCGAGAGCCGCCTCGTCAGCCTCCTCGACCAGCTTCACGTCTCCAGCAAGCCTGCTGTGGATTTGGAGTCGGTCGGCTCCACCGACCCGATGCTTGTCGACTCCGATACGGCATCGCTTGACGCCTTCCCCACCAACGTGGTGATCATCGACGACCCTCTTCCTCGAGCCAACAGTGGCGGCAGCACTGTCACTGAGGTGCTGGTCATCAGCCATGGCGCCGCCTCAGGCGAGAACGCCCACGACGCCCTACAAGCGGCGCTACACGACCTGTTCGCCCCCATCCCGGCCGACGCCGATGCCGAGACACTGGAGGCACGCCGCCTCGCCCTCATCGCGGAGGGATAGAAGATAGCATCCATGAGACGCCTCACTGAGGCTCACCAGCGCGAAGTCGACCGCGCCGCCTTTGGTACGCCGCCTCCTGGCGGGCCGAGCCGAGCCGGCATCGTCAAGAAGCGCGGCGCGGCCATCGCCAGCATGCTGGGAGCAGACCGCCCAGATTACGCCACGCCTCTTGAGAACCTGCGTGCCGCTCAGGCGGTCGTAGACGAGCTGAACGGGCTGGGGGCCCACGAGCTCCCCTACATGACTAGACGCATCCAGCAGCTGATCGACGTGGCCGCAGAGCGGCATGAAGCCGGCGCCCGCGCTGAAAGTCCTCCCCCACGCCGAGAGCACGGCGCGACATCCCGGACGCCGACTGCAAGCGGCGCCCGCGCAAGAAAAGACAAGGAGCCGGCTGCTAGCCGCAGTCGGACTCAGCTCACCATTGAGCGCGACGCAGAAGGCCGCCCCCGAGCTGTGGAACGACAAGGCAATCCGCCTCCTCCCCCGCCTCGTGGGAAGAGATATCCCACCCCGCCGCCTGTCATGCATCCGACTCTCGGCGACAGACTAGGCCACCGCGAAGGAGTGGGCGAGAATGACGCCCGCCATCGGATCGACCGCCTAGCGCGATCCTGGTGCTAGAAGAAGAAGATGATGTCGGCCCGCCTTGCTTTGGCCCCCGCATCTGCGACGAGTCCTTCCCCAAAGGGTTCTCACTCCCAAGAGACACGCCAAAATACAACAGCTCCGTGAAGCCGGAAGACTGGTTGATCGACTACTCCACCACAGTCAGCATAGCAAACGGCAACAGGCGCGTTGCCGTGAAGTACGTCCCGCTCATGCTTCAAGGCACGGCACGCACCTGGTTGAACAGCCTCAAGCCCTACAGCGTCAACAGCTGGCTAGACTTCACAGGAGTCTTCATCCACAACTTCACCAGCACATACAAGCGGCCTCCCAAGCCCCGCCAGCTTTCCTTGTGCGTCCAAGGGCCCAGCGAATCAACTCGCGACTACCTCACGCGTTGGGCCGAGCTCTGCAACTCCTGTGAAGGGGTGCACGAGGTTCAGGCCATAGAGTACTTCACCGCCGGGTGCCGAGAGGGCACCCTCCTCAAGGACCGACTCCTCTGCGACGAGCCGACTACCCTCGACGAGCTGCTGATCATAGCAGACAAGTACGCCACGACCGACTCTTCAATGAAGACTGAGCTTCGAGTGGATGCCTCTGGAAAGGTGCTCGTTCCGGCTCCCAAGACGCCGGCCGGTGATTCCAACCGACGCCCACACCCGAACGACCACAAGCACAAGGCCCCTATGCCGCCTTCCAGCAGTCAACAAGTAGCCACAGTCGAAGACGAACAACCTGAAGAGCGGCCCGTGCCCAAGAAGCAGAAGGGCGGCAGGCCGGCTTGGCAGCCGGCTTTCTCCTACGAGCAAACCCTTGATGCCCCCTGCAAGTTCCACAGCGGCGCGAAGCCGTCCAACCATACGACTCGGAAGTGTCATTGGCTCACGCAAATCTCCAAAGGAGAGGGACTGGTGCTGCCTCCAGCCCCTCAGCAGCCGGCTGCTCGACCAGCAGTCGGAGCCATTCAAGACGAGTTCCCGGACGAGCATGCCGCCTACGTCGTCTTCACAAGCCAAGCTGAAGACAGACGCAGTCGGTGCCGACAACAGCAAGAAGTCAACGCGGTCGCCTCCAACAACCCAGAGTTTATGCATTGGTCTGAGAAGCCTATCAGCTGGAGCCGGGCCGATCACCCAGAGGTGATGCCGTCTCCCGGCTCTTATGCGTTGGTATTGGACGCCACTCTCGCGACAGAAAGGCGAGCTGCCCGTTTCTCCCGAGTACTGATTAACGGAGGGAGCAGCATCAACATACTGTACCATGAAACCATGGAGAAGCTGAACATCAAGACGAAGCAACTCATGCCAAGCCGGACTGTGTTCCACGGCATCGTACCCGGCATGTCCTGCTCACCAATCGGCAAGATCAAGATAGATGTACTGTTCGGAGACAAGGATCACTTCTGCCGAGAAGCAGTCTAGTTTGAAGTGGTGGATCTAGAGAGCCCTTACCACGCGTTGCTTGGCCGACCTGCCCTGGCCAAGTTCATGGATGTGCCCCACTACGCCTACCTCAAGATGAAGATGCCGAGTTCAAAGGGGATCATCACCATAGCCGGAGACTACAAGAAATCCTCCGAGTGTGTTGCAGCCAGCAGCCGGCTGGCCGAGTCCCTCGTGATTGCCGAAGAAAAGAAGATGCTGGACCGAGTCGTGGCCATGGCCGGCAAGCAGCCGGCCCTGTCCCCTGACCCCAAGGAGTATGATGCTCAAGGCTCCTTCCAGCCAGCCAAGGAAACAAAGAAGATACCTCTGGACCCGGAGAACCTGGAGAGGTTTGCTGTCATTGGTGCAAACCTGGATAGCAAATAGGAAGGCGAGCTCGTCGATTTCCTCCGTGAAAATCGGGACATCTTTGCATGGTCCCCAAAGGACATGCCGGGTGTTTCGAAGGATTTCGCCGAGCCCAAGTTACACGTCCGAGCAGACGCAAAACCAGTCAAGCAACCCCTCCGCCGACTGTCGGAGGAAAAGAGAAGGATTGTAGGAGAAGAGATAGCCCGGCTTCTGGCAGCCGGCTTCATTATGGAGGTGTTTTTTCCAGAATGGCTTGCCAACCCGGTCGTGGTGTTGAAGAAAAACAATAAATGGCGCATGTGTATAGATTACACCAGCCTCAACAAAGCCTGCCCCAAAGATCCGTTTTCCTTACCTTGAATCGATCAAGTGATAGACTCCACAGCCGGATGCGAGCTGTTGAGTTTCTTGGATGCTTACTCAGGCTACCATCAGATCAAGTTGGATCCAGTCGACCGCCTGAAGACCGCCTTCATCACACCATTCGGAGCTTTCTGCTACCTGACTATGACATTCGGCTTGAGAAATGCCAGTGCCACTTTTCAGCATTGCATGCAGAAATGCCTCCTCAAGCAACTCGGCAGAAATGCCCACGTCTATGTAGACGATATTGTGGTGAAGATGGAGAAGCGCGGCACCCTGCTGGAAGACCTCAGAGAAACATTTGCCAACTTGCGCTGGTTTTAGATCAAGCTCAACCCTGAGAAATGCGTGTTCGGAGTACCAGCCGGCCAGCTTCTAGGCTTGTTGGTCTCGGAACGCGGCATCGAGTGCAACCCAGTGAAGATCAAGGCCATAGAGAGAATGGAGATTCCTACCAAGCTGCGAGACGTCCAGAAGTTTACCGGGTGCCTAGCCTCCCTGAACCGCTTCATCAGCCGGCTGGGAGAAAAGGCTCTCCCTCTGTACCGACTCATGAAAAAGTCCACCCACTTCGAGTGGAACGACCAAGCAGACCAAGCTTTTCACGAGTTGAAGAAGATGCTAACCACGCCGCCTGTCTTGGCGGCGCCGACTGAGAAAGAGCCCATGCTCCTTTACATTGCCGCGGCTAGCCGAGTGGTCAGCACAGTTATTGTGGTCCAACGCCCAGAAGAAGGCCGAGCTCAGTTAGTCCAGAGGCCGGTGTATTATTTGAGCGAAGTACTGTCCACCTCGATGCAAAACTACCCGCACTACCAGAAGATGTGTTATGGAGTGTACTTCGCTGCCAAGAAGTTGAAGCCCTACTTTCAAGAGCACCCCATCACGGTCGTATGTACTGCCCCGCTCGCCGAGATCATAGGCAGCCGGGATGCATCCGGCCGGGTGGCCAAGTGGGCCATTGCGCTGGCTCCT
Source organism: Aegilops tauschii subsp. strangulata (assembly GCF_002575655.3). Lineage (NCBI taxonomy): Eukaryota > Viridiplantae > Streptophyta > Magnoliopsida > Poales > Poaceae > Aegilops > Aegilops tauschii. Next base: position 566,617,015 of record NC_053039.3, on the reverse strand, counting down.
TACACGATCTTCTACCAGCCTCACACCGCCATCAAGTCCCAAGCATTGGCCGACTTCCTTGTCGACTGGGCCGAGACCCAGTACCTACCGCCGGCTCCCGGCTCCACTCATTGGCGGATGCACTTTGATGGATCCAAGATGCGCACCGGCTTGGGAGCCGGCATCGTCCTCACCTCTCCCAAGGGCGACAAACTCAGATACACATTGCAAATTCATTTTGCCGCCTCCAACAATGTGGCCGAGTACGAGGCGCTCATACACGGGCTCTGGCTAGCCAAAGAACTCGGCATCCGCCGGATCCGGTGCTATGGCGACTCGGATCTGGTAGTCCAACAATCATCCGGCGACTGGGACGCCAAGGACGCAAACATGGTGAGCTACCGATTCCTCGTTCAGCAAATCAGCGGATACTTTGAAGGATGCGAGTTCCTCCACGCACCACGGGCCGACAACGAGCAAGCAGATGCCCTGGCACGGATCGGCTCCACCCGACAAGCTATACCAACCGGCGTCTCCCTCCAACGACTCCTCAAACCGTCTGTCAAGCCGTCTCCAGAATCAGACTCCATCTTCGTACTGCCTGCCCCTGATGCAGTTGGATTCGACTTGGGGAACCCAGCAGGCGGCTCGGGGACTTCGACAGGCGGCTCGGGGACTGCCGTAGTCGCACCCGGCTCGGGGACTCCAGAACCCGGCCCGGGGACTGCAGCAGTCGGCCCGGGGACTGCAACGACACAACAGGCGGTGGCCGACTCCAATTCTTCACCACCCAACCCACCCACCCGGGTCGCAGTAGCTGTATTGGCGATAGAAGAAGTCGCAGCTCCATCATGGGCCCAACCCATCCTCAACTTCCTGGTAAAAAGAGAGCTGCCGACTGACGAGATCTCGGCAAGACAAGTTCAATGCCGAGCCGGAGCATACATAATAGTAAACAGAGAACTCGTTAGGCGCAGCGTCACTGGAGTTTTCCAGCGCTGCGTCGAGCCAGAGAAGGGCATAGCAATCCTCAAAGACATCCACCAAGGCGAGTGCGGCTACCACGCGGCCTCAAGATCACTTGTCGCCAAAGCTTTCCGCCATGGTTTCTTCTGGCCAACTGCTTTGGAAGACGCCAAGGAATTAGTCAAATACTGCAAAGGGTGCCAAGTCTTCAGCTCCAAGCAACACCTGCCGGCTTCTGCACTCAAGACCATCCCCCTCACATGGCCCTTTGCCGTCTGGGGGCTGGATATGGTGGGCCCATTCAAGACAGCGCGCGGCGGCATGACACATCTGCTTGTCGCCATGGACAAATTCACCAAGTGGATTGAAGCGAAGCCAATCAAGAAACTGAACGGGCCGACTGCCGTGACATTCATCGCAGATATCACAACCCGGTATGGCATACCACACAGCATCATCACCGACAATGGCACGAATTTTGCCAAAGGGGCACTGGCACGTTTCTGCGTGACACAGGGCATCCGACTAGACTTAGCGTCCATTGCCCACCCGCAGTCAAACGGCCAAGTCGAGCGAGAAAATGGCCTCATCCTCTCTGGCATCAAGCCCGGACTCGTCGTACCACTGGAGCGTTCGGCCGGCTGCTGGCTCGATGAGCTGCCGGCTGTCCTCTGGAGTCTGCGTACTACCCCGAACAAGTCAACCGGCTTCACCCCTTTCTTCCTTGTATATGGTGCCGAGGCTGTCATCCCAACTGACATCGAGTTCGACTCGCCTCGGGTCACCATGTACACGGAGGCGGAGGCCAAGGAAGCGCGAGAAGATGGCATTGACCTGCTGGAAGAGGGCCGGCTGTTAGCACTCAGCCGGTCCGCCATGTACCAGTAGGGTTTGCGCCGTTACCACAACCGGAAGGTCAAGCCAAGATCCTTCCAAGAAGGCGATCTTGTGCTCCAGCTGATCCAGCGAACAGCCGGCAAGCACAAGCTCTCGGCCCCTTGGGAAGGCCCCTTCATCATCAGCAAGGCCCTAGGCAACGACTCCTACTACCTGATCGACGCACAGAAGCCGAAGGCACAGAAGAGAGATGATTCCGGCAAGGAGTCGGAACGACCATGGAACGCCAATCTCCTTCGAAGATTTTACAGTTAAAAGCAGTATGTACCACGCTACCTTTTGTATTAAGTACAAGACAACGGGCCCCTCGAGGTGCACTCGGGGACTACCCTCTTTTATCTATGTATGACGAGTGTCATACCTATGAATGTATTATTACATTTGATTTTCTGTCTGGCACCGGGTTCGACCAGTCGGCCCGGGGACTTGCCGCCTTGAGCTATATTAAAGTTCTACCTGCAGTCAGACAAGTAGTGTGCCGGCACCCAAGCCCTCTCTTGTTGAAAGTCCCAGCTCGAAGAACCGACTATCCGACTGGCAAGAGTCAAAGGCAGGAAAGGATGCCCACACGAAAAACGGCTAAGGACTAACGAACTTATATAACACAAGCTGGCCTCCCACCCCGCCAACCGGCTGTCAGAACAGCCGGCTGGCCGGCTTCCGATTCACCTTGCTACAATCTAAAAAAGCTAGAGTACTTGCCCTCCCAAACGGCCAAGCCCTTCCCCAGCCACAGACTACAGAGCAGCTGTCCGGCTGGGAAGGCGGCAACCAAGGAAAGCGGCAAAGGAAACAACCAAAAAGATGAAAAGCAAATACAATCGGAAGCCAAGCACATGCATGATTATATTTACGCAAAAGGCCTTCGAAAGGCCGGCGTTCAACATAGTTTGAATACACCCCAAGTGGGTGGAACTGCGCAAATTTAACAGAATATTGTTCAAAGAGTAACAAAACAGGAAAGTAAAGGCGGCAGATCAGGCTAAAGGTGCAACAGGTGAGCCGGGCAGGTCAGTGGAGGCGGCAGTGCCGGCTGGAGGAGTGGCCGGCTGGCGAGTCTCGGCTTTATCATCGCCGGCTGTAGGCGGCGCGCTCGGACGCGCCTCGTTGCTGGAGGCACGATCAAGTTGAGGCTAGCCGGTCGCTCCACCGTCTGGCACGGCGTCTTCACCATCCTCTCCCTCCTCCTCTTCGCCCTCGTCGCTGGAGTCGATCTCCTCTGCTAAGTCCTCACCATCTACTGGGTTCTGCCTGAACCATTCCTCCGGCTGAGCAATGCCGTCATCATCCACCTCAGGAGCAAAGGCGTTGGTGTCGGTGTAGTCGGCGATTGCCGAGGCACGCTGGATGATATCCGGACGCACCGCCTCCAGCTCCTCGTCGGCCCCCTGCGGCCAGCTGGTCCAAGCTCAGCTCGGGATACCAAGCTTTGACGAACTCCAGCGCCCTCCTGGCGCCTGACCGAGCTGCAGAAGCCTTCCAGGCCTCGAAGCGGCCAACCGCTAGCTCCAGCCAGTCGGCAGTCCGACTGGGGGTACGGGGAACCACCCCGCCGGGCCAGAGGGCGGCCAGCACTTGCGCCCCAACACGCTGAAGACGGCGGAGCAAGCGGTGAGCCGGCTGGAGGCGGGCTTGGATCGCCAGAAGCTGCTCGTCAAGCGACCGGCGAGCGTCCGGCGCGATCTCAGCACCAACCTGCCTTTGCGCCTCGCGGTGAGACTCGACGATTTGGTTGGCGGCAGTGGAGTAACCAGGGAAGTACTCTGCACAAGTAAGAAAGGAAGAGAAAAAACACAGTCAGAAAATGGACCAAATGGCAGGCGGCAAGTGAAGGAACGAAGAAGAGGGCAGCCTACTGTCAACCAAATCTTCGATCTGGCCGTAGCCGTTGATCAGCGATTGCCTTGCCTCAGCCCAGCCCGCTGCCTCGGTCTCGCATTCGGCTTGGAGGGCGGCCTCGCTGTCCTGCGCCGCCTTCAGGGCCGCCTTATGGCTCTCCTCCTGGTCGGCCAGCCTCTTGGCCAAGCGGTCACGCTCCTGGGCCAAGGTGTTGCACTCGGCTTCCTTGGCGCGAAGGGCGGTATGGGCCCCACCCAACTGCTCCCTCAGGTCGGCATTGGCCTCTGCAAATATGGCAAAGAAGAAAAAAAAGCAATAAGAAAGAAGTCGCCAGGAAAGATCTGGCCCGACTGCTCAGCAGTCGGCCCGAATCTCGGGGACTACACCCAGTGGGTGCGCTGACGCGCCCCCACGTGAGATAAAAGATGAAGCACTTACTCCAGCTCTCAGTTAGATCAGCGGTCTTCTGGGTCAGCTCCCGAGCCTGGGAGTTGAAGGCAGCCGCGCGGAGGTTATGGTAGTCCTGCAAGTCGGACAGAGAAGCGAATAAGTACAAGATAAGCAATCAAAGTCTACTAAGAAGTTCCATGCCGCCTGCTCAGCAGCCGACTCGGAACTCGGGGACTACACCCAGTGGGTGCGCTGACGCGCCCCCACGAAAGAAATCAAGATCAAGAAACAGAAAAGCGGGAAGACTCACCCGAATGGTCGTCCGTGTCGCGAGGAACTCTTGATTGTACTGCCTCAGCACGGCGGCCTGGGACTGAAGCCGGTTCCGGACTTCTTGCGCCGCCACGTTCACCACGGCCGTCCCACCACCCGGCGTCCACCCCGAGCTAGCGCTGGCCGTCTCCAGATCCTGGGCCGACGAGCTAGAGCCCGCGGCCTTCTGCGGGTCCGGCGCCGAAGTCGCCTTCCCCGCGCGCTAGCACGATGGTGACCGGACCACCAGGTCCGTCCTCGCAGCCGGCTCGCCTCCAGCCGGCTGCACGGGCGGCGTGTTAGGCCGGCTGCCTTCGTCCGCCCTAGTCGGCGATGGCGGTGCCGCCTCCCTCTCCCGGACGACGACGTCGTCCTCCTCCCTCTCCATCCCCGGCAGGTCGCCACCGGCTTCCTCCGGCGGGGGCTCCGGGATCTCGGGCGCCACGGCGCGCAGGGGGACGACAAACAAGGCCCCGGCCGCTGTCTCTGCGGCTGCAGCCTCCGCCTGAGCCTTGGCCACCGCGTCGGCTTGTCCCTTCGCCGACTCCTCCGCCATCTCCTGCGCCGCCTTGGCAGCGGCCGCCCTCAGCTCCTCCGCCTCCCGCTCCTCCCGCGCATTCCCCTCCGTCGCCGCTTGAAGCTCGGCACGGGGGTCCACACGGCGGGTGCTTGCGGATCCTCCCGCCGATCCAACCACGGAGGCGGTAGTGGTCCGCTCAAGAGAGAGCAGAGCCCTGTTTGATGAATCAAGACAAAGACTTAGAAGAAGAGTATCGATGAAAAAGAAGAAGGAATATGCGAGAGAATCAACACTTACGCTGAAACCTTTTGTGGCTCCTTCACCACCTTGCGGAAGCGGGCCGCCTTCACGGCTTCCTCGTCCCGTTTGGTCGCCGCCGCCGTGCTCTTGGGCCTCTTGGGCCGACTGCCGAATAGGCTCGGTGCGGCCCGGCGCTTCAGCGCGCCGCCTCGAGCAGCCGGCGCGGTAGACGAGCCCGCGCCATGGTCGGACGCCGGCTGGTGGCGCGGGACGATTTCCGCCTCATCATCATCCGGCCAGTCGTCGAAGCTGGCTCCAAGCCCAGAGCCGCCTGCATCGCCGTCTCCCCCCTCGGTGTTGTCATCCATAGAGGCCGCCCCCAAGTCGGATCGTCCAATTCATGCGCCACCCGGTCGGGGAGAAATTGGCGCTCCGCCCCCGCTGCCCCAGCCGCCGGCCGAAGGAGAGGGCTCTGCCAAGACAAACCGACTGGTCAGAGTCGGCCAAGAGAAACTTGGTGACAAAAGTAAAGAAGAGAAGATAAAGAAAACTTACCATAGGCGGGGGATGGGCACGGGAGTACGGCTCCTTGCCAAACTGCCACTCGTCGATGAGCTTGCAGTTCGCGAGGTAGTTCACCATGAGGGCTACCTCGGAGTGAGGCATCTCCTTGGTTCACATCCGACTCGGATCGACTTAGCCGCTCATTTGACAGATCAAATGAGGGCGGCCTTGGAGCGGGAGCACCCGGCGCACCACGAAGGCGGCCAGCAGGTCGGACCCGGTCAGGCCCTCCAACTGGATCATTACCCGGAGTCGGGCGACGGCAGCGGCTCCAGCCGGCGACAGCATTCTGGCCCGATAGGACCACTGGGGCCGCCTCCCAGCCGGCGGGCCGGCTACATAAGCCGGAAAGTTGACGAAGTCGCCTTGCGGGGCGACGTTCTTCATGTAGAAGTAGGATTTCTGCCAGAGCTTCAGCGACTGGATCAGCGTTATGGCAGGGAAGGGGTTGTCGGCTACCGGCCTCCGCACCGCGATGAAGGCGCCGCTCTGAGCCGGCACGCCCTGCATGCAGGTGCCGAGCTTGGATTGGAAGAATTCCCCCCAGAGCTCGAGGGTGGGAAGGACGCCAAGGAAGCCCTCGCACAGAGTGACGAAGGCAGACAGCAGCACCACCGTGTTTGGAGTGAGGTGGTGCGGCTGGAGCTGGTAGAATTCGAGGAAGGAGCGAAAGAAGGCACTCGCAGGCAGGCCGAGGCCGCGCAGGAAGTGCGAGCGGAACATTACCCGCTCGCCTTCCTCCAGCGCCGGCGAGATCTCCTTCTTCGGTGCAAGACGGACCCGCACCTGGTCCTCGCCGGGCAACCGCCGCGTCTTGCGGAGGAAGTCAATGTGGTCCACGTGGACGTTGGAGCCGTCCCAGTCCCCCGCCGTACTGCATGACGGCAAGAAGCTGATGAAAGAGGGCGCTGCGACGACGAAACCACGGCCCCGCGGCGGCGAAGCTGCGGGGTAGTGCGAAGACTAGAGGGACGGCATGGCGGCGAGGGGCTGCAGCGAAGGAGAGAAAGAAGAAGAAGATGGCGGAGCGAGGGCCAGCGTGCGAGCGTCTGCCGCTCCCCCTCCTCCCCCTATTTATAGCCTCGTGCGGCGGAGCCGAGGAGGCGAGGCGTGGGGGGGACGTGGGATTAACTGCGCCCACTCCCCCACGTCCCGCGATTATTGCGCCATAACGGCATGCGGAAACTGCCGTTGGAAGGCGAATGGCCCGTTTTGGGCCGCAGAAGATCCACACTCGGGCCGAGGCGTGTAAGTGGCGGGCCCTGGCCTGCGGCGGCGTCCCGTCACGTGCGTGGGCTGGCAGGCACTCCCAGCCGGAGGGCGCCACGTGGTGCGCGGGCGGCAAGCGGCCGGCCCGCAACCAGGCGTGCGCGCCAGCAGATTCCTGCCTTTAGATTTCGAGGCCTCACCAAGACGGCGCACCTGATCAAAGCCGGCTCCTAGCTGCTGGCTCCTAAAGATAGGAAGCTGATTAAGCTTATCATCCTCCTTTCAGCCGTGAAGCCCAACTAGCTTCGGGGACTACTGTCGGAGTAAATGACCACGGGTATCCTAACCGACTCCCCTGGCTCTTCAAAAATTATCAGGCCGATCGAGCCTTCAAGCACCCAAAGCACGGGGCCGCCTTCCCCTGGCCGGCCATCTCACAGGCCGACTGCTGGAAGGCGGCCCGACCTTGAAACATTCCTGAAGAAAGCCAAAAGAAGGCCGACTCCAAGAAGCCGGCCACAAGAAGGCTGACTCCAAGAAGCCGGTCACAAGAAGACCGACTCCCGGCAAGCGGCCAAGATTGCACCCTCCAGGACAGCACCCACATAACGGTGACAAGACCGGGCGTGGCTATAGTAAAGTCTGCCAGCCCCGAATCCCGGAGCACGCATTGCCACAATGCGCCGTACGGGTTGGCCATCCCCCATTCGGCGCGGCACTGTAGCCATGTTTACCATGACGCCACCCACGACAGGCGCCAGTACGGCCCGCGGGCGGCGGGCCCCTTCAGTCAGAGAGATGCTCGAAGGCGGTCAAGCCTCCCCCAGTCGGCCTGGGGCGTAGCCGGCTCCCAATAGTCGGCTACCTCACTCCCTCGAAGTATGTGCTTCATTAAGAAGAGAAGACGAGGTAAGGCTACAATGAGAGTCCGCCGGACGGCGGCACTGTAACCAACAGCCATCGAGACCCACCAGTCGGCGGGCCCCAGCGGCCGGCGGAGAAGCCGGCGGATACAGACACTGACGGTCTGGACCCGCATCCAGCCGGATTACCATTGTACCCCTGGGGGGTAGGCCTATATAAACCCCCCAGGGCACCCATGCAAAGGATTGATCTCTTAGAATTTTAGACACCACGTAGAGAGAAGAGGAGAGCTAGCCTTGCCCTTCTTCCTCCTCTAGCAAAATAGCTCAAGGAGCCACTTGTAGCCACTTGTGTTGATCTAGTGATCATGCGGAGACCCCGCAGAGCAGGACTAGGGGTGTTATCTCCACGGAGAGCCCCGAACCTGGGTAAGATTCGCCGGCGTGCATGCTTCGCCTTATCCCGTTTCCAGGCACCGGCGATGTCTTACTGGCTCCCACAATGATAAGCCACCCGTTGGCATATGTCGCACCTACCACCCGGATGATGATTACATTGCTTTTGTCGTATTTGCCTGTCAGAAGACGTTTTTTTATCTACTATGTGAAATTGTGTTTGCTATGACAACTGAAACCTGATGAACATGTTGTTTAGTATTTTGCTATGAGAACATCACTTGTTATGTATGCTGATTTGTGTTTGGTGATTGTATGACAACTAAAACATGATGACATTGTTGTTTAGTTGTACTCATATTTGGCTGTGAAACTTGAATTTGATGACATAGTTTGATGTTGGACTGCAATTTGCTCGACCTCTTCGAATGAGAACAAAGCTGACCCGACAGGGCCTCTGCTATTTATTTATTTATATGAGCAAAAGGGGATACCCCCTGATTTACGTTAATAGAAATCATTAGATGTTCACAACACTACGCCCAACCTGCTACACAGGTGTCATTCATTACTAGTTTCAGCAAAGTGCTCATGTCGTAGCCACTGAATATATCACGAGTGCTACATACACTGCAAATAAAGAGACAATCATCCTACAGAGCACATCGATTTTGCCCATTATCTTCACAAGCTCTTTCATCTCCTCATTGCTGTCAAGGTCGTTCAACAGCTGTTGCTTGGCCATGATCAGAGGAACTGCATCTTTAACCTTCTGCTCTGCATCTTCCTCTTCTGCCGTTCCTTCAGTTACTTGTCCAACACCCCAACCTGCTGGTATTGGGATTCCTCGGCTAACCAAATAATCAGCGTAGTTGCATTCCCCCACATCAGCAACTTCCCAGAAATACAAATCACACGAATCTTCCCTTTTCTGCATGAATCAAATTGGAAGATCATCAACCAAACTATTAAAAAAATCAGCAACTGAAAGCAGCAGAACAACACTTAAACATATTATTACCCCATGATTCGGGCATTTGTAGAAGACTCGGCCAGGGTTGCGGATTGTGGTTGAGACGCGACGGATGACTCTGCGTGATTTGCAGCAGTGGCACCACACCAACGGCAGCGGGTTGCGATGAGCAATCGGCTGCGGTGCGCATGCCGACGGGGGTGTGATGAGACCCACAGGCGATGGTACGGGTGGCGACTTGGCGCATATCTGATTGTTGCCTGCTGAAGAGCAGGTGGACGAGCAGCCAGCGGACATGGTTGCTGCGGCCAGAGCTTCTGATGCTAGGCAGAGTAAGTAGAGAAGAGGAGAAGCGAACGTTGGATATGTCAGTTTCATTACATGCAGAGGAGCATAGCACCATATATAGTCATAATCTAGGTTTGGATTCGAACCAGCTACAGGAGCACGTCTTTCTTTTTTCTAAAACTCGGCAACGTCTCTTTACTGGTACACTAGGTTGTTCTGTACACCTTCCCAAGTCTTTGATTTTCTTTCCCTTTTTTTTGCGAGGAAGGAAGGAGGACAAAATTGAGAGTTCATGGGACTCGAACCCAAGACCTCTCGGTTGAAAACCAAGGGTGCTAGTCACTTATGTGGCGAACGTTCCCTGTGAGGAGGACGGCAGACGAACGGATTTTCCTCGCAGTTTTCTTCCTATATATAAAAAAGTATGCTACTTGGTGTTCGCTTAGTCAACAAACGATTGTGCCAACCTTGACCGTTGGATTGACATTCAACGTTTGTCGCGTTTCTTCAGTCTCTTCTTCCTCGAGCCGCCAAAGCCAAACCAGCGCCGGCAGGACCGCCTGCTCCCGCCTCCCACGGCTGGGTGTAATCTTCCCCGGCTCCTGTTCGTTCCCGTCCGAGGCCTCACCATCGTCCTCCGCCTTGGTTCGCTCACTGCGGCACCACCCTCCGGTGTTGTCAACATGGTCAACAACCGAGAGGAATAAGGAGATGACTGTACATGGTGAGGATGACAGTAGGGACCCAGCAGCGCGTGCAGTAATTTTGTTTTTTCGGGACGGAGAAGGGTATCAACTAGGTTGTGCGGGACCCGTGGCCCGTCTAGCCCAGGCTTTTATTTCATATGTTTAGCACATGACCAGCCCAGTTTGTTTTTTTCCTTTCTGAAAATGGCTATCAAGCTATTTTGTTTTTTGCAGAATAACCAATGTAGGCCTACTTGCTTTTCTACGCCCTGCTGAGCCGGAAATCTTTCAAGACGAGGAGGGATGCATTTTGCCTAGAAAATGGGCTATAAGTAATAATAAATGGGCTGAAAATGAAAAAATACAGCAAACAGGCAATTAGTTCCAAAATACTGTTTTCTTTCGGATTTTGATATTTTAAATTTCATTGTTTTTGTGTGGGTAAAATTTCATTGAATTTAAATTAAGGTATATTTACATTTAAAATTAATTTGAATCTGGCTAGAAATTTTGGGTTGTATGCTGTTTGGGACAGATTTGGAGGCTGACTTGTGGGTCTACTAGGTTGACGTGTACTTTGGCTTTGTCAACTTAGTCCACAAACGATTCTAGCAGCAGTGATCGTTGGATGTTAATCCAACGGCCGTGCTGCTTCTTCAATATCTGATCTTCTTGCTCCAGCCGCCCAAACCAGCTCCGGTGGGACTGCCTGCTCCCGCCTCCCGTGGGCGGCTGTGCTGCCGCACAGGCCGCACGGCCCCACCCTACTTCATTGCTGGCCAGGCCATTCCTCTACTCACCCACACCTCCTGTTATTTTCCGGTGATGGCAGCCGGACCAGTAAACCCTCATACTCCCCACCGCGTGGGCAACCATTGCCGAGTCTTCCCCGGCTCCGTGTCATTCCCTTCCTAGGCCTCGCCGTCGTCCACTGCCATGGTGCTCTCGGCGCGGCCTGGTCAACGTGGTCAACGAATGACATCCATCGGCCGTGGACTGTACGCCCAAAATAATGATTCCTCCACCTGACAGCTAGGACCCACCGGAAGGGCCTCTGTATTTCGCGAAAAAAATGTTCCCCCCGCTGACATGTCAGACCCACCAGCTATATCTTCGCACGCAAGGAAGTGCCTCCTTATTACGCACAAAAAAATGAATACCCCCTGCTAGCTGGGACCCACCATAGTGGGAGGATGACTTGTGGGCCAACTAAGTTGACCGGGACGGAGGGCTTTGTCAACTTAGTCAATATGAACGATTCTAGCTCCAGTGACCGTACGATGTCCATCCAACGGCCGTAGTGCTTCTTCAACCTCTGGTCTTCTTGCTCCAGCCGCCCAAAGCAGCGCCGGTCGTGCCGCATGCTCCTGCCTCCCGTGGCCGGTTGTGCTGCCGCGGAGGCCTCACCGCCCCCTACTATTCCCACCGCTGGCCAGGCCCTGCGGCGACGGCAGCCTCACACCGTAGCCGAACCAGTGAACCCTCGTACTACTCTCCGCGCGGGCTTCCACTGCCGCGTCTTCCCCGGCTCCGCGTCGTCCCCTTCCTAGGCCTCGCCATCGTCCACCGCCATGGTGCTCTCGGCGCGGCCTGGTCAACGTGGTCAAGGAACGACTTCCATCGGACGTGGACTGTACGTGGAGAGGCTGACAGCTGGGTCCACGGCCGCAGCAAGGAAGTGCCTCCTTATTACGCGGAAAATAATGATTCCTCCACCTGACAGCTGGGACCCACCGGACGGGCCACTGTATTTCGCGGAAAAAACGTTTCCCCCTGACTGCTGGGACCCACCAGCATCATCTTCGCACGCAAGGAAGTGCATCCGGGCAAAAAAGTACGATTCGCCCCCTGACTGCTGGGACCCACCAGCTACACATTCGCACACAAGGAAGTGCGTCCGAGCAAAAAAAAACGATTCGCCCCCCTGACTGCTGGGACCCACCAGCTACATCTTCGCAGGCAAGGAAGTGCCTGACAGTCGGGACCCACCTGGTCGAAGCATACGTAGCGTTGTCATTTTGGTCGCGAACGTGTACGTACATACTGGTCGATGTAGAGGTGCGCACGTGTCGTAGTAGAGGCGCGCACGTGTCGTAGTAGAGGCGCGCACGTAGCATGTACACGTACGTACAGCGGCCAGGGTGCAAGAAAGAAAATACGGCCACATATGTGTACATACGGGCGGGGTCTCAACGCCTACTCGCGCATACGTACGACCAGGGCTCGTGTACATGGCTGGGTCGGAACGGAGAAACAGCGTCATCGTCGTGTTCATGGGGAGCCAACGGAATGCGTCGTGTTCATGGGGAGGCAACGGAATGCGTCGTGTTCATGGGGAGGCAACGGAATGTGTCGTGTTCATCGGGAGGCAACGGAACGCGTGGGAGCCAACCGGCTGGGTCGGAACGGAATGTGTGGTCGTGTTCATCGGGAGGGCTTGGACGGAACAGGCGATGGAAACGAGGCATGGCGTACCGCAAAACGGAGGAAACGGACCTCCTACGTTCGGAACGGGGTCCTGTTGATCGGGAGGGGTGTGGCAATCGCAAAATGGAGGAAACGGACCTCCTACGGTCGAAACGGGGGTCCTGTTGATCGGGAGGGGTGTGGCGTACCGCAAAACGGACGAAACGGACCTCCTACGGTCGAAACGGGGGTCCTGTTGATCGGGAGGGGTGTGGCGTACCGCAAAACGGACGAAACGGACCTCCTACGGTCGAAACGGGGGTCCTGTTGATCGGGAGGGGTGTGGCGTACCGCAAAACAGACGAAACGGACCTCCTACGGTCGAAACGGGGGTCCTGTTGATCGGGAGGGGTGTGGCGTACCACAAAACGGATGAAACGGACCTCCTACGGTCGAAACGGGGGTCCTGTTCATCGGGAGGGGTCTGGCGTACCGCAAAACGGGACTCCACGGGATACTGTTCATCTCCACCGTCGGCCTCCTCCAGCCTCCACGGGCTCCTGTTCATCCAGCCTCCACCGCGCGCTACTCCACCGGCTACTGTTCAACCACCCCTCCACCGTCTACTGTTCATCCAGCCCTCCACCCCACGGGGTCCTGTTCAACCACTCCACCACGGGCACCCCTCCACCGTCTATTGTTCATCCATCCCTCCACACCACGGGGTCCTGTTCATCCAGAGGCAACGCCACCGCTCACTGTTCATCCAACCCCCCCCCCCCCCCCCCCCCCGCAACGCTCACTGTTCATCCAATCGATCGGCTTCAGTTAGCAGCTGTAGCGAAGGAATCGCTCGATCAGGTTCAGTTAACAGCCATCGATCGATCGCACGGGTTCAGTAACGTGTAGCCTGCAGTGCAATCGCTCGGGTTCAGTTAGAGCCCAACGCCTCGCTCGGGTTCAGTTAGAGCCAATGCCTCGCACACACGCGCGTACGTGTACGAGAGAAACGCGCATCGCTCGGCCCCGACCTCCCACCGTAACCGGGAACTACCCGAAATTTTCCTCCCCCTCGCTTCTACCACGGTTTTTTCCGTCATGGACAGCCCAAAGAATGTCATGCAGCTGCGTCTCTGGCCCGCGGAGGATGAAAATCCCATTTTCTGTCATGATTTTTTGTCATAGAAGTAGGAGCCCACCACATCTATGATGATACCGGGTTTTGTCACAATTATCGTCATAGAAGTGTCATATGTATGACAGAAAAAAATTTCGTTCGGCCCAAAATGTCACGGATGTGTCTTTTTTTGTAGTGCAAGTCGTGATTCCTATTACAAGAACATGATCAATCTCATACATCACATATATATAATTCATCACATCCTTTTGGCCATATCACATCACATAGCATACGTTGCAAAAACAAGTTAGACCTCCTCTAATTGTTGTTGCATGTTTTACGTGGCTGCTATGGGTTTCTAGCAAGAACGTTTCTTACCTACGCAAAAGCCACAACGGTGATATGCCAATTGCTATTTACCCTTCATAGAATCCGATCCGACTAAAGTGGGAGAGACAGACACCCGCTAGCCACCTTATGCATCAAGTGCATGTCAGTCGGTGGAACCTGTCTCACGTAAGTGTACGTGTAAGGTCGGTCCGGGCCGCTTCATCCCACAATGCCGCCGAATCAAGATAAGACTAGTAACAGGAAAAAAATTGAACAAATCATCGCCCACAACTACTTTGTGTTCTACTCGTGCATAGAATCTACGCATAAACCTAGCTCTGATACCACTATTGGGGAACGTAGCAATAATTCAAAAAAATCCTACGTGTCACCAAGATCAATCTAGGATATGCTAGCAACGAGAGAGAGGGAGTGCATCTTCATACCCTTGAAGATCGCTAAGCGGAAGCGTTACAAGAACGTGGTTGATGGAGTCGTACTCGTGGCGATTCAAATCGCGGAATATCCGATCTAGCGCCGAACGGACAGCGCCTCCGCGTTCAACACACGTACAGCCCGGGGACGTCTCCTCCTTCTTGATCCAGCAAGGGGAGAGGAGAAGTTGAGGGAGAACTCCAGCAGCACGACGACATGGTGGCGATGGAGCTCGTGGTTCTCCGGCAGGGCTTCGCTAAGCACTACGGAAGAGGAGGAGGTGTTGGAGGAGGGAGGGGCTGTGCTAGGCAAGGGGTGCGGCTGCCCTCTCTCCCTCACTATATATAGGGGGAAGGGGGTGGAGGAGGCGCCCTAGGGTTACCTAGGGGAGGGGCGGCGGCCACAGGGGAAACCCTAGATGGGTTTGGGCGCCCCCACCCCTAGGAAACTTGCCCCCCAAGCCGGGAGGGGCGGCTGCCCTAGGGGAGGCGCCCCCACCTCTCCAGGTTATGTGAGAGGGGTTGGGAGGGGCGCACAGCCCCTTAGTGGGCTGGTGTGCCCCCTCCCCTTGGCCCATAAGGCCCCCCAATGCTTGCCGGGGCCTCCGAAACACCTTTCGGTCACGCTGGTCGTCACCCGGTACTCCCAGAACAATTCCAGACTCCAATACCCTTTGTCCAATATATCGATCTTCACCTCTGGACCATTCCGGAGTTCCTCGTCACGTCCGGATCTCATCCGGGACTCCGAACAACCTTCGGTAACCACATACTATTTCCCATAACAACTCTAGCGTCACCGAACCTTAAGTGTGTAGACCCTACGGGTTCGGGAACCATGCAGACATGACCGAGACATCTCTCTGGCCAATAACCAACAGCGGGATCTGGATACCCATGTTGTCTCCCACATGTTCCACGATGAACTCATCGGATGAACCATGATGTCGGGGATTCAATCAATCCCGTATACAATTCCCTTTGTCTATCGGTATGTTACTTGTCCGAGATTCGATCGTCGGTATCCCAATACCTTGTTCAATCTCGTTACCGGCAAGTCTCTTTACTCGTTCCATAACGCATGATCCCGTGGCAAACTCCTTAGTCACATTGAGCTCATTATGATGATGCATTACCGAGTGCGCCCAGAGATACCTCTCCGTCATACGGAGTGACAAATCCCAGTCTCGATTCGTGCCAACCCAACAGACACTTTCGGAGATACCTGTAGTGCACCTTTATAGCCACCCAGTTACGTTGTGACGTTTGGTACGCCCAAAGCATTCCTACGGTATCCGGGAGTTGCACAATCTCATGGTCTAAGGAAACGATACTTGACATTAGAAAAGCTCTAGCAAACGAACTACACGATCTTGTGCTATGCTTAGGATTGGGTCTTGTCCATCACATCATTCTCCTAATGATGTGATCCCGTTATCAATGACATCCAATGTCCATGGTCAGGAAACCATAACCATCTATGATCAACGAGCTAGTCAACTAGAGGCTTACTAGGGACATGTTGTGGTCTATGTATTCACACATGTATTACGGTTTCCGGTTAATACAATTATAGCATGAACAATAGACAATTATCATGAACAAGGAAATATAATAATAACCATTTTATTGTTGCCTCTAGGGCATATTTCCAACAAAAACCACCTTTAAAGGAGTGATACCCGGCGTAGAGGCCTGCTGCACAGGGTCCATAACGCTGGAAGTAGTCTTCGGCTCACCAGATAACTTCCGGAGTGAAGACTTAATCTTCGACATCGTCCCTTTCCGCAGTGGCTATCACACACTGCTCGGACGAACCGCGTTCGCTCGTTTCAATGCGGTCCCACACCACGCACATCTAAAGCTCAAGATGCCCAGACCACGCGGCATTATAACATTCAATGGAAACATGGAGCGCTCCCTCCGTACCGAGGAGCATACCGCGGCCCTTGCAGCTGAAGCACAGGGTGGCCTTATCAAGAAGAATACTACATCGGCAGTCAAGCCCCCGCACACTGTCAAACGAGTCCGGTCTACCCTGCAGAATGACAGTCCGGCTCGCCCAGAGCTACATTAGCAATTCGGCCTCCGTCAAAACCCCAACCTGATTGCGGCATACATACTGCACGTACATAACTATGCACTAAAGATACCATGGGCAAGGACGGAGGCACACTAAAAACAAAGTCCACAATATGGCTCGACCCTATCCGGACCCTCATATCCTTCCTTTTTTCTTCTTATTTTTATTTTTCAGGTTACAACCCACATCACTTTTTCGATGGTACCAAGGGCCCTTTTCCATGACCCTTATGTATACTCGATCATTGATCCTCTCAAAGGATCATACACCAAGGATCTTCAAGATCACCTTTTCCTTTTTTAGGACCTGTATACATCTTTCCCTTGTTCTCAAATTCTTGGCATGTAAAATAGCCTATATAATTATGGCATCCTCTGAAAGAGTACATTTTACGTATCAATCAGAATATAGCGGAAACAGTTTTATCCTACCTTATTCGGTATTGGCCTACTCCATAATCTGTATTCCGTCTTCACGACTGATTGACATATACACATTGGCATCGATTGCCAGGGGCTCTACTCAGCCATATATATATTCAGAAACAAAAAGTTCGAACACTTTCATAGTACATTTCGGCGTCCCGAATACTGCATTATATGCATCGGCTCTGAATCATGTCTTTGGTCAATAGTTGGGTTGCCCGACTCCTGTGGTTACCACCTTACGTTCCGCTTGTTCGGCTAAGGTAGTAACGGAAGAACTACTCCGATTGTGTTTCTGGCTCGTCCGGTCAAATACCTCAGTAGAGAAAGCCCAAAACTGACTGTCATGATATGGCGAGAGCTGGTCAGCGGTTCGATGACTTATTAAATCTTTCGCGATTTTTTCCGTATTATACAAAGGACTGGCCTCCACCGGGTCAGGCGTCTAAAGCACCCATGTTCGCCAACAACACTAGGGGCTAAGCCTATAATCCCATTGTCAAACTCCTATGGCTAAGTGAGAATGGTAAAGCCGTATAATCTGATTGCCTAGTTCGCTGCACGATCACCTCCTTTACGGACCAAGACGTTGGGCCAAGTGTGGTCACGTGCTATTCTGAACACCCCCGTAGTATCTACGTGGGGGCTGAAGCCAACGACTGGCAAACTTTCAGATACAACAAACGGCCGCATAGGACGAAAATAATTTGTGATAAACAAGCAAGTACATTACAAAAGACTTGTTTCATAACACAAAGTCTGGGTAGCCCGGATACATTCATTCAAACATAATATCCTTCGAGCATTGACCCTCTATCAAACAGGCACCCTCCAGGATGTCCTCGAAGTATCGCTCCGGCTTGCGGTAGTCCTTGCCTTCGGGCGGACCCTCGACTGCCACGATGGCGGCCTTCATCTTTGCCGAGTGCATTTTGACACGGGCAAAGGCCATCCGCCCGCCCTCTATGCACGTCGAGCGCTTCACAGCCTCAACTCGGGGCAAGGCGTCGCTGAGCCGCTTGACCAGGCCGAAGTAGCTACTAGGAATGGGTCCGGCTGGCCATAGCCGGACTATGATGTCCTTCATGGCCAAACCGGACATCCTATGCAGCTCCGCCAGCTGCATCATTTGGTTGTTTAGCAGCGCTGGCCGCTCCGGCGCCAGGTACTGCGACCAGAAGAGCTTCTCCATCGTGTTCCCTTCCTGGGCCCGGAAATACTGTGCGACGTCGGTAGCGCTCCTTGGGAGATCCGCAAAGGCGTCTGTAGCACTCCATAGTCGATTTAGCAAAGCATATCTCCAATCGCCAAATATACTCTGTAAAAGAAAAGGCTTACCAGCCGCTATCTGTTTGGCTTGCTTGATCTCCTCGCGAGCTGCCCGGGACTCGGTCCGCGCCTCCTTGGCCTCCTGAAGAGCCTTGGTGAGATCGGCCTCTTGCGCCTTACTCTTCTCCTCCAAGGTCTCGCATTTGCTGGTGGCATCCTTGAGCTCATGTTCCACTTCGGTCACCTGCTCCTCATACTGGCGGCGGGTGACCTGCTCGGCCTTTAAATCCGTAGCCGCTTTGTCAGCGGCGGCCTGGCTCATCCGTGCCTGCTCCTTGGCTTGGGCGAGGGTGCTCTTTAGGGCCTCGACCTCGCCCGCACTACCTGCAAATATGATCAGGACAACACAGGAGATTAGACTCCACATTGGCATATTACTTCAGGTATGTACACACTTTTTCCAAACATACCTTGCGCCTCATCAAACCGCTTGTTGCGGACAAGATCCTCATCGGCTAGCTCCAGCTTCCGCTTGAGCTCGGATACTTCGGCGGCCTGGGCGGTCGCTGCTAACAGTGAAGCCTGTTTTTCAAAATAGACAAGTATGTTATCTGCGCTGAATATTTGATCCTCTGTTCGGCCTTTTTTCAAAAGCCAAACAGAGTCTCAGGGGCTAGTATCTATACTCAGGCATATTTTTTGCACATGCAAAAGCGGCTAAGAATATTACATCGCATACCTCAAAGCCTATTAACAGGCTGGTGAAGGCTACGTTCAGCCCGCTTTTGGCAGACTGAACCTTCTCAACCACCGTACCCATCAGGGTACGGTGCTCCTCCATGACGGAAGCACGTCGAAGTGCTTCCCTCAAAGTGTCCTGCGCCTCTGGATTGATGGAGGTCGCCGGTGGAGTCGGCACTCCCCCCTCCTTCAAAGGGGGTTGCTCGCTCGATTCCGAAGCCGTGTCGGTCTTCGGAGTAGTATTCGGCTGGAGGCCGGACTGATCCGGGCACCCGTCGTCAGTCTCCATGGGGGTTGTGCCCCCCATGTTTTCGGCAGCCGAGGCATTACCCTCTGGCGTCGTCTCAGCGGCCTTCCGCACCTCTCCCTGGCCCGGAGAGGTCCTTTGGGATAACACCTCGGTGTCATCCGCGGCATGTGGCGGAGAGGCTCGCGGAGGCGTCCCGCTCTCCAACATCTCCGGCACCAGGGGTTCCCCAAAGACGACGATTGTTGGGGGAGATCACGGGCCGGACTGAAATACATAAATGATATGTTATCCTACAATTTGTAAAAGGCCGGATATATGTATAGCATCTTTGAATACTTACGATTCGGCCAGGGGCTTCGCCCTAGGGCGCCGTTGGGGGATGACTTCGGCATCTGAGTCTCCGCCATCCAAGAGGGATATGTTCCCCCTTTTGGACGCCTCCGCCTCTAGGTCAGCGGAGGCCGCCCTCTTCTTCTTCCTCTCCTTGAGGGGAGAATTGCTCTCTTCCTCCTCCTCCTCTTCGGCTTCGTCCCCCTCGTGGGAGGAAGGAGCTTTGGTATCTCCGGACACAGCGTCTGAAGTACCTTTATGGCAGAGGCCACCTTTGAGCTCCTTGCCCTTCTTCTTGGTCTTCTTCCCGGCGCCTGGTACGGCGCCGGGACCAGCATCCTCGCTAGCAGAGGATCAGCTGGGTTTTCAGGTAGCAGAGCCGGACACTTGATCCGCTAAGCCTTCTTTGTTCAGCCCTGATCAAAGAATGGAATTCTCAGCATACCCCTTTGAGTTGTGAACTAAGTTATGTTCGGAGATCAAAATACTTACCGGGGTGGCTGGGTGAGCGCAGTCGAGGCCGATGTCATCGGTCCTCTCCACCCATGACTTTTGGGCCTTGAAAACAACTTCCAGATTGCTTCGTGCATCGTGCCGAAGAATCGCTGCAGGGTTCGCGGTCCTTCCGGATTGAACTACCACATGTGGAGAGCCCTGCGTTGGCAGGGAAGGGTCCGGCGGAATAGCATCACTTGGATCACGTCAGTGAGGCTGGTGTTCTTTTCTATCATGTTTTTTATGCGCTTTTGCAGCATCAACACCTCATCGGTTGACCCCCAATCCAGAACCTTGTTGATCCACGACGCGGTCCGCATCAGGGTCCGGATCTAAACTCAGGAGTGGCCACCCAGTTGGCGCTGCAGGGTTCGGTGATATAGAACCACTCCTGTTGCCATATCTTGATAGTTTCCACGAAGGCCCCTTTGGGTCCGGTGACGTTGGGGAGCTTGCTCACCATGGCGCCTCCGCAGTCTGCGTGCTGCCCGTCAACCACCTTCGGCTTCATGTTGAAGACTTTGAGCCATAAGCCGAAGTGGGGGGGGATGCGGAGGAGCACCTCGCACACGACTATAAACGCCAAGATATGGAGGAAGGAGTTTGGGGCTAGATCACGGACATCTAGCCCGTAGTAGAACATAAGGCCGCAGACGGAAGGGTGAAGTGGGAATCCTAGTCCGTGGAGGAAGTGGGGGATAAATACCACCCTTTCGCCGGGCTCCGGGGTGGGGATGACCTGCTTCTTGGCAGGGATCCTGTGCGCGACGTCCGCATTCAGGTACCCCGCCTCCCGGAGCTCTTTGATGTCCTTCTCCGTCACGGAGGAGGCCACCCACTTGCCTTGAAATCCGGATCCGTACATGGCTGGAGTGTTTGGTGGCGATGGAAAAGATCGAAACTTGGGCGATGGAGCTCGAGGATGGGAGGGTTGAGGAAGAAGAAGGTGTGGGGTAAAAGGATGGGTCCTTATCCTCTTATAAAGGCAGTAAATATCAAGTGCCCCCTCACAAGCCTTAAATCTTGCCTATTCCCAAGGGGTCGTGCGAATGGCACAGTTGAATTACCCAAGCCCGTATTGATGAGAATCCCGCAATAAGGGGACATGATTTCTGCTTTGACAAGACGTGTCAATAGAGGCCGCGCCTCGAAACACGAAGCGGGAGGCCAGAAAACGGTTCGAAATAATAAAGGCCAGGCATAACGTTTCGCCGAAAAAGCTCTCAGTGGACATACCTTACTTTGATTGGGTGTTGTGCCCTTGTGGTTGAGGGTTGTAACCATTGTATGGAGCCGGATACAGTTCATTTGTTCATAAAACTGCTTTGGTATATTCGGAGGAGGAACCCGCCTTGCAATGTCGAAGACAATCTGCGCGCCGGACACATCGTCATTGAAGCATGTTTCAGGGGCTACTGAGGGAGTCCTGGATTATGGGGTCCCCGGGCGTCCAGGCTATGCGACATGGCCAGACTGATGGGCCTTGAAGATACAAGATAGAAGGCCTTCCCCTGTGTCCAGATGGAACTCTCCTTTGCGTGGATGGCAAGCTTGGCGTCTGGATGTGTAGGTTTCCTTTCTCTGTAAACCGACGCTGTACAACCCTAGGCCCCTCCGATGTCTATATAAACCGGAGGGTTTAGTCCGTAGAGATCATCACAAATCATATAGTGCTACCTCTTGAGCACTGCATTGGTTTTCCCTTGAAGAGGAAAGGGTGATGCAGTAAAGCAGCGTAAGTATTTCCCTCAGTTTTGAGAACCAAGGTATCAATCCAGTAGGAGGCCATGCACGAGTCCCTCGCACCTACACAAACAAATAAAATCCTCGCAACCAACTCAATAAAGGGGTTGTCAATCCCTTCACGGTCACTTCCGAAAGTGAGATCTGATAGATAAGATAAGATAATATTTTTGGTATTTTTATGATAAAGATGCAAAATAAAGAAAGCAAAATAAACAGCAAAAGAAATAGCTTGTTGCCGGGAGGTTAATATGATGGAAAATAGACCCGGGGGCCATAGGTTTCACTAGTGGCTTCTCTCGAGAGCATAAGTATTACGGTGGGTAAACAAATTACTGTTGAGCAATTGACAGAATTGAGCATAATTATGATAATATCTAGGTATGATCATATATAGGCATCACGTCCGCGACAAGTAGACCGACTCCTTCCTGCATCTACTACTATTACTCCACACATCGACCGCTATCCAGCATGCATCTGGAGTATTAAGTTGAGAAGAACAGAGTAACGCTTTAAGTAAGATGACATGATGTAGAGGGATAAACTCATGCAATATGATATAAACCCCATCTTGTTATCCTCGATGGCAACAATACAATACGTGCCTTGCTACCCCTGCTGTCATTGGGAAAGGACACCGCAAGATTGAACCCAAAGCTAAGCACTTCTCCCGTTGCAAGAAAGATCAATCTAGTAGGCCAAACCAAACTGGTAATTCAAAGAGACTTGCAAAGATAACCAATCATACATAAAAGAATTCAGAGAAGATTCAAATATTCTTCATAGATAAATTTGATCATAAACCCACAATTCATCGGTCTCAACAAACACACCACAAAAGAAGATTACATCGAATAGATCTCCACGAGAATCGTGGAGAACTTTGTATTGAGATCCAAAGAGAGAGAACAAGCCATCTAGCTAATAACTATGGACCCGAAGGTCTGAGGTAAACTACTCACACATCATCGGAGAGGCTATGGTGTTGATGTAGAAGCCCTCTGTGATCAATGCCCCCTAAGCGGAGCTCCGGAAAAGGCCCCAAGATGGGATATCACGGGTACAGAAGGTTGCGGCGGTGGAATTAGGTTTTTGGCTCCGTATCTGGTAGTTTGGGGGTATGTAGGTATATATAGGAGGTAGAATTACGTCGGTGGAGCAACGTGGGCCCCACGAGGGTGGAGGGCGCACCCAGGGGGTAGGCGCGCCCCCCTACCTCGTGCCCTCCTATTTGCTTTCTTGACGTAGGGTCCAAGTAATCTGGATCACGTTCGTTCCAAAAATCATGTTCCCGAAGGTTTCATTCCGTTTGGACTCCGTTTGATATTCTTTTTCTGCTAAACTCTGAAATAGGCAAAAGACAGCAATTCTGGGCTGGGCCTCCGGTTAATAGGTTAGTCCCAAAAATAATATAAAAGTATATAATAAAGCCCATTAAAGTCCAAAACAGAATATAATATAGCATGGAACAATCAAAAATTATAGATACGTTGGAGACGTATCAAGCATCACCAAGCTTAATTCCTGCTCGTCCTCGAGTAGGTAAATGATAAAAACAGAATTTTTGATGTGGAATGCTACTTGTCATAATTTCAATGTAATTCTCTTAATTGTCGTATGAATATTCAGATCCGAAAGATTCAAGACAAAAGTTTAATATTGACATAAAAATAATAGTACTTCAAGCATACTAACTAAGCAATTATGTCTTCTCAAAATAACATGGACAAAGAAAGTTATCCCTACAAAATCATATAGTCTGGCTATGCTCTATCTTCACCACACAAAGTATTTAAATAATGCACAACCCCGATGACAAGCCAAGCAATTGTTTCATACTTTTGGTGTTCTCAAACTTTTTCAATCTTCACGCAATACATGAGCGTGAGCCATGGACATAGCACTATATGTGGAATAGAATGGTGGTTGTGGAGAAGACAAAAAAGGAGAAGATAGTCTCACATCAACTAGGCGTATCAACGGGCTATGGAGATGCCCATTAATAGATATCAATGTGAGTGAGTAGGGATTGCCATGCAACGGATGCACTAGAGCTATAAGTATATGAAAGCTCAACAAAAGGAACTAAGTGGGTGTGCATCCAACTCGCTTGCTCACGAAGACCTAGGGCATTTTGAGGAAGCCCATCATTGGAATATACAAGCCAAGTTCTATAATGAAAATTTTCCCACTAGTATATGAAAGTGATATCATAGGAGACTCTCTATCATGAAGATCATGGTGCTACTTTGAAGCACAAGTGTGGTAAAAGGATAGTAACATTGTCCCTTCTCTCTTTTTCTCTCATTTTTTTATGGCCTTTTCTCCTTTTTTATGGCCTCTTTTTTTTAGTCCGGAGTCTCATCCCGACTTGTGGGGGAATCATAGTCTCCATCATCCTTTCCTCACTTGGGACAATGCTCTAAAAAATGATGATCATCACACTTTTATTTACATACAACTCAACAATTACAACTCAATACTTAGAACAAAATATGACTCTATGTGAATGCCTCCAGCGGTATACCGGGATATGCAATGAATCAAGAGTGACATGTATGAAAGAATTATGAACGGTGGCTTTGCCACAAATACAGTGTCAACTACATGATCATGCAAAGCAATATGACAATGATGGAGCGTGTCATAATAAACAAAACGGTGGTAAGTTGCATGGCAATATATCTCGGAATGGCTATGGAAATGCCATGATAGGTAGGTATGGTGGCTGTTTTGAGGAAGGTATATGGTGGGTGTATGATACCGGCGAAAAGTGCGCGGTATCAGAGAGGCTATCAATGGTGGAAGGAAGAAAGTGCGTATAATCCATGGACTCAACATTAGTCATAAAGAACTCATATACTTATTGCAAAAATCTACAAGTTATCAAAGCAAAGTATTATGCGCATGCTCCTAGGGGGATAGATTGGTAGGAAAAGACCATCGCTCGTCCCCGACCGCCACTCATAAGGAAGAAAATCAATAAATAAATCATGCTCCGACTTCATCACATAACGGTTCACCATACGTGCATGCTACGGGAGTCACAAACTGTAACACAAGTATTTCTCAAATTCAAAACTACTCAACTAGCATGACTCTAGTATCGCCATTTTCATATCTCAAAACAATTATCTAGTATCAAACTTCTCATAGTATTCAACACACTCATAAGAATTTTTTTTACTAATCTTGAATGCCTATCATAATTAAAGCAAATTACCACGCTGTTTTGTAGGACTCTGAAAATAATCTAAGTGAAGCATGAGAGAACAATAGTTTCTATAAAACAAATCCACCACCGTGCTCTAAAAGATATAAGTGAAGCACTAGAGCAAAAACTATATAACTCAAAAGATATAAGTGAAGCACATAGAGTATTCTAACAAATTCCGAATCATGTGTGTCTCTCTCAAAAGGTGTGTACAGCAAGTATGATTGTGGCAAACTAACAAATAAAGACTCAAATAATACAAGACGCTCCAAGCAAAACACATATCATGTGGTGAATAAAAATATAGCTCCAAGTAAAGTTACCGATGGAAGTAGACGAAAGAGGGGATGCCTTCCGGGGCATCCCCAAGCTTTGGCTTTTAGGTGTCCTTAGATTATGTTTGGGTGCCATGGGCATCCCCAAGCTTAGGCTCTTGCCACTCCTTGTTCCATAATCCATCAAATCTTTTACCCAAAACTTGAAAACTTCGAACTTAACAGAAAATCTCGTAAGCTCCGTTAGCGAAAGAAAACAAAACACCACTTCAAGGTACTGTAATGAACTCATTCTTTATTTATATTGGTGTTAAACCTACTGTATTCCAACTTCTCTATGGTTTATAAACTATTTTACTAGCCATAGATTCATCAAAATAAGCAAACAACACACGAAAAACAGAATCTGTCAAAAACAGAATAGTCTGTAGTAATCTGTAACTAACGCAAACTTCTGGAACTCCAAAACTTCGGCCAATATAGGGCGACCTAGAAAATTTGTTTATTGATCAGCAGCAATTGGAATCAATATTTTATCACGTTCTGGTGATTTTTAACATTTATTTTCGTGAACAGAAAGTTTCTGGAATTTTCAGCAAGATCAAATAACTATCATCCAAGAAGATCCTATAGGTTAAACTTGGCACAAACACTAACTAAAATATAAAAACACATCTAACCAGAGGCTAGATCAAATATTTATTACTAAACAGAAGCAAAAAGAAAAAAACTAAAAATAAATTTGGGTTGCCTCCCAACAAGCGCTATCGTTTAACGCCCCCAACTAGGCATAATAGCAAGGATAGATCTAGGTATTGCCATCTTTGGTAGATAATCCATAAGTGGCTCTCATAATAGATTCATAAGGTAATTTTATTTTCTTTATAGGGAAGTGTTCCATGCCTTTCCTTAACGGAAATTGGAATCTAATATTCCCTTCCTTCATATCAATAATTGCACCAATCGTTCTAAGGTAAGGTCTACCAAGAATAATAGGACATGAAGGATTGCAATCTATATCAAGAACAATAAAATCTACGGGCAAGAACATCATTAATTCTTCCCATAGGTTTCTTAATGGTGGAATCCGCAAGGTGCAAGTTTAAAGAACAATCATCAAACTCACGGAAACCTAGCAAATCACACAAAGTCTTTGGAATCGTAGAAACACTAGCACCCAAATCACACAAAGCATAGCATTCATGATCTTTAATTTTAATTTTAATAGTAGGTTCCCACTCATCATAAAGTTTTCTAAGGATAGAAACTTCCAACTCAAGTTTTTCTTCATAAGATTGCATCAAAGCATCAACGATATGTTTGGTAAAGGCTTTATGTTGTCTATAAGCATGCGAAGAATTTAGCACGGACTGCAACAAGGAAATACAATCTATCAAAGAGCAATTATCATAATTAAATTCCTTGAAATCCAAAATAGTGGGTTCATTAATATCTAGAGTTTTGATCTCTTCAATCCCACTTTTACCAATTTTTGCATAAAAACTCCAAATTTTTGGAACGCCTTCTAGGTAAAGGTGGATCATATTCAGTCCCATCATTATCAAGATTCATATTGCAAAACAAAGATTTAATAGGGACACATCAATAACTTTTAGATCTTCATCTTTATTTTCATAGAAACTAGAAGAACAAGCTTTCACAAAACAATCTTTCTTAGCACGCATCCTAGCGGTTCTTTCTTTGCACTCATCAATGGAAATTCTCATGGCTTTGAGAGACTCATTGATATCACGCTTAGGTGGAATAGATCTAAGTTTCAAAGAATCAACATCAAGAGAAATTCTATCAACGTTCCTAGCCAATTCAACAATCTTAGGCAACTTTTCTTCAAGCAAAGCATTGAAATTCTTTTGCGAATTTATAAATTATTTAACACTAGTCTCAAATTCAGAGGGCATCTTATTAAAATTTCCATAAGAGTTGTTGTAGGAATTACCATAATTATTAGAGGAATTACTAGGATACGGCCTAGGATTAAAGTTTCCTCTATACGCGTTGTTACCAAAATTATTCCTACCAACAAAATTCACATCCATAGATTCATTGTTATTCTCAATCAAAGTAGACAAAGGCATATCATTAGGATCATAAGAAACACTCTTAGTAGCAAATAATTTCATAAGTTCATCCATCTTTCCACTCAAAACATTAATTTCTTCTATCGCATGCACTTTTTTATTAGTGGATCTTTCGGTGTGCCATTGAGAATAATTAACCATAATATTATCTAGGAGTTTAGTAGCTTCTCCTAAAGTGATTTCCATCAAAGTGCCTCCCGCGGCCGAATCTAAAAGATTTTTAGAAGCAAAATTCAATCCGGCATAAAAAATTGTATAATCATCCACAAATTCAAACCATGTGTAGGGCAATTACGTATCATTACTTTCATCCTCTCCCAAGCTTGTACAACATGTTCATGATCAAGTTGCTTAAAATTCATAATATCTTTTCTAAGAGAGATGATCTGAGCGGGAGGAAAATACTTATAGATAAAAGCATCTTTGCACTTATTCCAAGAATCAATACTATTTTTAGGCAGAGACGAAAACCAAGCTTTAGCATGATCTCTAAGCGAAAAAGGAAATAGCTTCAATTTAACAATATCATTGTCCACATCTTTCTTCTTTTGCATATCACACAAATCAACGAAGCTATTTAGATGGGTAGCGGCATCTTCACTAGGAAGGTCGGCGAATTGATCTTTCATGACAAGATTCAATAAAGCAGTATTGATTTCACAAGATTTAGTATCGGTAAGAGGAGCAATCGGAGTGCTAAGAAAATCATTGTTGTTGGTATTGGTAAAGTCACAAGATTTAGTATTATCTTGAGCCATCGTGACAAGCAAGCAATCCAACACACGAGCAAACAAGAAGCAAGCAAAAAAGAGGCGAACGGAAAAGAGAGGGCGAATAAAACGGCAAGGGTGAAGTGGGGGAGAGGAAAACGAGAGGCAAATGGCAAATAATGTAATGCGGGAGATAAGGGTTTGTGATGGGTACTTGGTATGTTGACTTTTGCGTAGACTACCCGGCAACGGCGCCAGAAATCCTTCTTGCTACCTCTTGAGCGCTGCGTTGGTTTTCCCTTGAAGAGGAAAGGGTGATGCAGTAAAGCAGCGTAAGTATTTCCCTCAGTTTTGAGAACCAAGGTATCAATCCAGTAGGAGGCCACGCACGAGTCCCTCGCACCTACACAAACAAATAAAATCCTCGCAACCAACGCAATAAAGGGGTTGTCAATCCCTTCACGGTCACTTACGAAAGTGAGATCTGATAGATATGATAAGATAATATTTTTGGTATTTTTATGATAAAGATGCAAAATAAAGAAAGCAAAATAAACGGCAAAAGAAATAGCTTGTTGATGGGAGATTAATATGATGGAAAATAGACCCGGGGGCCATAGGTTTCACTAGTGGCTTCTCTCGAGAGCATAAGTATTACGGTGGGTAAACAAATTACTGTTGAGCAATTGACAGAATTGAGCATAGTTATGAGAATATCTAGGTATGATCATGTATATAGGCATCACGTCCGCGACAAGTAGACCGACTCCTGCCTGCATCTACTACTATTACTCCACACATCGACCGCTATCCAGCATGCATCTAGAGTATTAAGTTCAAAAGAACAGAGTAACGCTTTAAGTAAGATAACATGATGTAGAGGGATAAACTCATGCAATATGATATAAACCCCATCTTGTTATCCTCGATGGGAACAATACAATACGTGCCTTGCTGCCCCTGCTGTCACTGGGAAAGGACACCGCAGGATTGAACCCAAAGCTACGCACTTCTCCCATTGCAAGAAAGATCAATCTAGTAGGCCAAACCAAACTGGTAATTCGAAGAGACTTGCAAAGATAACCAATCATACATAAAAGAATTCAGAGAAGATTCAAATATTGTTCATAGATAAATTTGATCATTAACCCACAATTCATCGGTCTCAACAAACACACCGGAAAAGAAGATTACATCGAATAGATCTCCACGAGAATCGTGGAGAACTTTGTATTGAGATCCAAATAGAGAGAACAAGCCATCTAGCTAATAACTATGGACCCGAAGGTCTGAGGTAAACTACTCACACATCATCGGAGAGGCTATGGTGTTGATGTAGAAGCCCTCCGTGATCAATGCCCCCTCCGGCGGAGCTCCGGAAAAGGCCCCAAGATGGGATCTCACGGGTACAGAAGGTTGCAGCGGTGGAATTAGGTTTTTGGCTCCGTATCTGGTAGTTTGGGGGTACGTAGGTATATATAGGAGGAAGAAGTACGTCTGTGGAGCAACGTGGGCCCCACGAGGGTGGAGGGCGCGCCCAGGGGGGTAGGCGCGCCCCCCTACCTCGTGCCCTCCTGGTTGCTTTCTTGACGTAGGGTCCAAGTCCTCTGGATCACGTTCGTTCCAAAATCACGTTCCCGAAGGTTTCATTCCATTTGGACTCCGTTTGATATTCTTTTTCTGCGGAACTCTAAAATAGGCAAAAAACAACAATTCTGGGCTGGGCCTCCGGTTAATAGGTTAGTCCCAAAAATAATATAAAAGTGTATAATAAAGCCCATTAATGTCCAAAACAGAATATAATGTAGCATGGAACAATCAAAAATTATAGATACATTGGAGACGTATCATATAGGCTAGACATCTAGGGTTTAGCCATTACGGTCTCGAGGTAGATCAACTCTTGTAACCCCTATACTCATCAAAGTCAATCAAGCAGGAAGTAGGGTATTACCTCCATTAAGAGGGCCCGAACCCGGGTAAACATCGTGTCCCCTGTCTCCTGTTACCTTCGATCCTCAGACGCACAGTTCGGGACCCCCTACCCGAGATCAGCTGGTTTTGACACCGACAGTCACCAGGGATGATCCTGTGGTGGCGGCAGAAGTACTGCCAGCCGCTCACAAGGGCCATCTGGTCCTGGAAGGTCTGGACCTGAAACCGAGAACTTGCACACTTGTTCGTCAAGAGCCTGTTGATGCGAGGAGGCTTCAGCACCATCCACTACTTCATCACCGCCCTGAACGCCAGCGGGAATATGAGCATGGCGATATCTTCCTCATCCTTAATCTGGACGTAGAAGCGTAGAGGCTCTCGTTCCCCCTCCTCGTGGCCGATCCTTGGCATGCGTCCAATGCCTAGCAGCGCTCATGGTAGCGACCCTGCCAGGGAGGTTCACCTTCGTCAGCCATCGGCTCATCGGGATCAGGTCCTCGACATCCACGACGCCAGCCACCAGCTGCGCTCCTCCACCAGCTACGTCCACTCCATCTTCATGATCTCGTTAGGTAAGACGATGTGTGTTCATAACAAAGCATGATTAGATTATTGCACTGATCATTGGCAACTACGTCTGATGAGTGGCACTTGCAAATGATCACTGCTATGATCGGAACATAGCATTGCCAAAGTGGAACGGCCACTCATCAGTGGGAGTTGCCAATCATCAGTGTTATGATCTAAACATAGCATTGCATGCTTGGAAACTGCCACTCCTCAGTGGCACTTGCACATTTGACGGCATGCACGAGGCGCCGGAAATGGGGTCAAATTTGGCAGCATTCACATTTTTCCTACTACCTATACAAGCAAACACATTGGTCCTACAACGTACATGAGCATGCACATTGGTACTACCTACACTAATCACCATGCACGTACTACAATCATGCGGAAACCCTAACTAAGAATAGCACGAACCAGTGGCAGTAGCACTTGGGCAGCATCAACGAACAACAAGCACAAATCTGGCAACAACAACGTATGACTACCAATCTAGCATGAACTTAGTACCAATGCCAGTCTGGCATCAACACCCGAGGAGCACTAATGTAACAATCCAACATGAACACATTAGCATGTAGCAAGTTTGCATCCACACCCGAGGAAGTTCCCATCTACACTATCCGTGAACAACAATCGATTGGATTGAATCGATTCGATTGGAATCGGATCGAATCTAATCCATCCCTCATACTCAATAAGCGCAAACCCAAAACTACATCTACGAGAAAATGGGAAACAATGGAACTCACCGGAGCGGTTGTTGTTGGAGCATAGGACGGCCGAGGTGAAAACCCTGGCGGGAACACAGGGCTGCCCGAAGTGGATGACCTGTCCATGCCAAGGGCCGTCGCCGATGTGCCCGGTGCTGCTCGAGGTAGAGGAAGAGGGCGTCGTCGTCTGTGGCCCAACCGCGATCCTTGCAGAAAACCCCTGAATGTGGCTAAAAAAACCCGACCACTGAGGTTCCCAACAGTTACGCGCCCGGTGGTGTCCGAAGAGGGGGGGGGGGGGGTGTTGATGTAGTATAGTAGCAGAAAGTATGTCCCTCAGTTAAGAACCAAGATTTATCGAACCAGTAGGAGATTCATGCAAACAAAAATAAACGATACGTGCACACACACAAAACAAATACTTGCACCCAACGCAGGTAAAAGGGTTGTCAATCCCCTTGTACTCGTTAATTGCAAGGATTAATTCTGGTAATGGTAGATAGATAAATTGCAAAACAAAATAAAAGATAAATAATTACAGGAAGGTATTTAGGGTTTTAGTAATATGATGTGAATGGACCCGGGGGGCCAAAGCTTTCACTAGAGGCATCTCTCTCATGAGGGTAATAAAGGTGGATGAAATTACTGTTGGCAATTGATAGAAAAGCGCATAATTATGCGAAAAGTCCATTCTGCACCCGAACTCATATGCTCCCGCATGAACAGTAAAATCCAAAAAAATTAAAAAAAATTCAAAAAATTCCAAATTCTTTTTGAGAGAAACATTGACAAAAGTTCTAAGTGCCTACAAAAATTCATCATGAAATCACATTCCTGTAAGGCGTGGCAAAAAAACAAATTCAGTGCTTCAAAATGCGTTTGAAAGTAGCTTTTTTCAGAGTACTGTTTTTGTTTTTTTTTTGCCACGCCTTCTAGGAATGTGATTTCATGACGAATTTTTGCAGGCACTTAGAACTTTTGTCAATGTTTCTTTCAAAAAAAAATTGGAATTTTTTGAATTTTTTTCAAATTTTTTTCGAATTTACTGTTCACCCGAGCTCATTTGAGCTCGGGTGCAGATTAGCCGCGTCCATAATTATGATGTTATTCATGACATAATTAATATATAAGCATTACATCTGTGACAAGTAGACCGAAACGATTCAGCTTCTACTACTATTACTCCACCCCTCGGCAGCTATCCAACCCATGTGCGCGGCGTGGCACCCTGTTTTTTTTCATTTCATTTTTTGTTTCCTTTTTAAATTAATTCAGTATTTTCTAAAATTCCAAATTTCAAAAAGTTGTGATACAAAAAATCATAAATCATAAAATGTTCAGGAAATCATAAAATATTTTTGATTTTTAAAAACTGTTCGCACATTATAAAAAAATAACGATCTCGAAAAAATGTTCATGAACTAAAAATGTTTATGAATTTTAAAAAATGATTGTGTATCCAAAACATGATCAGGAATTTGAAAAAAAATGTCCATGAGATTTCAAAAAATGTTCACAAAAAATTATTGAAAAACATTGTTTGAATTTTGCAAACATTTATTGAAAAACACAAACAAATTTTAAAATGTCAAAATGGGTCGGCATAGCTGGATTGCTCTATGTGTTTTAACAATAATTTGACAGAGCAAGCATCATATAGGGTTTTCACACAACACAAGCGACCACGAGTTTTTTTTTAAACAAGAGGAACACTACAACACAAGCACGAACGGAGCTCACCTTGGTTGCGAGACGAACCTACACATGGAGGGATCACTCGGCGTCCATCAAAAAACCAAACCGGTTGGATGAGAGCACTACCAACGTCGTCAGTCCGATGTTGCTGAATTATGAACGCTGGCCACTCCGCCTCAATGAGCTCTAACTACGTCTCAAGACTAGAAGGATCAGTAATCAGTACTCTACTGTTCTAGCACTACAGCTTCTAACAACTCTGCAATTTTGCAGTGATCAACTGCAACAGCGCGTCTCATAAGAAAATATGAAATACGACTTGTATCTCCCTCGCGTCCCTCGATCTGGTTCGTGCATGTCCTCATCACGAGTAAACGATGCGATCCCATGTTGGACTTGTAGTAGTCTGCCTGCAATGTGTCGAGTTGGGGACATGCATGGAACCTGCAGGAGACGACTAGGACATCATGAATAATTGAACCCCTTCTCAAATGTCCAAATCATTCATACCCACCTCTTCTTTCCTCCATGCTTTACAGGCAGCAGCACAAGAGATCTTTGCCTTACCGCGCGCGCATGCAGGGAATTTCCATTCCATGCATGATGCACGCACACAAAATCCCTCATCCTTATCACAAGCCAAGCCTATGTGCAAGTGCAATGTTCTTCTTCGCATGCACATATAATCCACATTCCATACGACCGGTGGACATGGATGTGATCAGCATCACCCATGCCGCTGCGAATGCAAGTGGAGTGAGTGATGTGGACCTGCCAGCCTGCATGCACCGGTCAACCAACCAACCACAACAGCCCCTTCTCAAATCCAAATCCCTGGATGCTCTCCCAAAAGGAAATAAAGGCAGCAAGATACACCGAGATCTTCGCATCCAGGAGCCAAGTGAAGCGAGAGAGTGGCCCCATTGGTTATTTGGCCTGGTCGATTGACAACTTTCGCATGTCAGAGGCCAAGATTCTTTCTTCACTCTAGCTAGCTTTAGCTGTGTCAAACACGCTGCCTCGCCGCCAAAAGTCATAGCCTCTAACCTGACCTCCATGGCTCGCACTTTCTTATAAATACATGGCCAGGCAAGGCATGCAAGCATCATCAGTTAACTAGTGCTAGTGCACCAGGGCACAGGACACAGGTCTTGCATGGGTGTAAGAGGCCATCTTCGATAGCCAAGGATGATTTGCCTGTGAAACTCGCCTGACAGCCGAGCTCTCTGCCACAGAGAGCGGCGTCCGGCGGTTCCATGGGCAAATCACCCTGGCTACCAGAGTACTACTTACCACACCCCATGCCAGATCCATGCTCATTTCATGCTCGGCTGGAGGTTACCCCAATTTCTCCCGCCACTTTTTCGGAGACGTGCGCGAGCTTTTGCCATCTCCGTGGACGCAGGAGTGTTCTCCTCCCCTGCGCCGCCCGAGCATGGCTAAGGGAAACGGCTGATTTGACCGTTCTTAGCGGGCCTGGCTGGGAGAAGCTTTAAGTTCTGTGCTATGCAGGCCAAACAATGAATGCGAGCAACCAAACGCGTCATGTAAGATCAAATGGTTTGTGTCCTTAATGCAACCCATAGTATATATTAAAACGCTTCTTTCTACGATTATGCAGAATCTGCTTGTAGTCCGATTGCTTTCCTTTCTTTTTTCCGGTCAGATCGTTTCCTTCCTTCATTGAAGATCGTATCAAGCCCTTCATGTTCGCTCGTTTCCTTTTGAGGACATTAATTGTTTTGAAGGCACGTTTTAAAATAAATATAAGCATAATGTGTTATAAGTGAATGCTTGGTGTGACGGTAACAAGCAACCTCCACATTGGGGCATTCATAGGATCCATCCTCCGCTTCTAGCTTTTTTAGCTGTATAAATACTATGTATGCGCTTTTTAGTTGTTATATGTACGCCTTTTTACATGTATAAATATTATGTGTGTGGTTAGTTTCCAAATACACCTTGTATCACCGAACCATGGTACAAGCGGTGCCACATGGCCAGTTTTCCCGGCCCCGAACCGGTTTCGGCCTTAATTGATCAAATAAACAAGTTCATGGCCTAAATTGATCGGTTCGTGAGTTGTTGGTCGAAAGAATGCAATCCATTTGAGTTAATTGACTAATGGTGCATTTCACTCGGTATCCATCAGAAACCAAAACCGGCATGGTTGGTTGAGAAAGAGCACGGCTGTCAGCATCACTCTATTGTTGCTGAATTATTAATGCAGGCCCTCCACCATTTCTCCACGAACTCTAACCACTTACAGTTTGTGAGAATTGTGCATCTCCAGTGGAGTTGGTTAGTATAGTTGAAAGCGCACGTAGCCACCACATCTGCTTTTGTAATTAATGACAATCCCCTTAGAGTAACGATTTCATAAGATACACATGTAGGAAAGTTCCACATGTGTGGCTTGAATTCCACCGAGATAATAATATATTTTTGGATTTCGGTAATGAATGAAAAATCCAATGGACTAACGGCCTCATAGAGTTACATATGAAGAAGCGTTCCATGTGAGGGTATTTGGTGGATTTGGAATGAACTCCAACAAGATATGCATCAATATCTTGAAAAAATGTATTTGAGAGAAGAATTTAAGACATGGCATCCAGATAAGATCATGGTGTACTCATATGTTGAGCCATGATTGATAAGTCTTGGTGCAAACATTTCAACTGGAGAATTTATTATGTCCCTCAGGTGATTGTGGTTAAGTATGAAGATATGGTATTGTACTTACGAATGCACCAACAACATATGCCGAACGAGGCCGAATACATACCAGGTGGCATGAGCTCCCGCACAAACGCCTATCCATCATCAAGTTCTATGACCACTGAGTATCTTTGTTGCGCGTGAACAATCGAACGTGCCGGTCGTCGAGAGAGACCATGTGTAGTGTTATGTTCCCACACAAGCACGCACGGAGCTCACCTTGCATGCGAGACCATGGGGAAAGGGATCACTCGGCGTCCATCAGAAACCAAACCAAACTGGAAGGATTGGATCAGAGCACTGTTGCCAATGTCGATCACTTTGATGTTGCTAAATTATGAACGCTGGCCACTCCGCCTCTTCTCCACGAGCTCTAACTACTTCTTTCTCCAGGTACATTACCGTCGAATCAACTAAGATTCTCAGAACTCTCCTAGTTTGTTGTAATTATTACGAAACTCTTCTTGTATCACATGCGTACCTAGCATCTCGTCCTTCATTCTCTTGAAGTCTCGAGTATGCACGAGTGTGCATATCGTGCTAACAAACTACCTCTCATAGAGGCATGCAAAGCAATTCTAATCTGCACATGTCATCAACCCGACATCGCTATCACGAGGCCGAATCCGCGCCATGGAGAGTAAACGATGCGGTCCTGTGTTGGACTAGTAGCCTGTTTGATGTGTCGAGCTCGCGGCATGGATGGAACCAGGAGACGATTGGACATCATGAATAATTGGACCACCCCCTTCTCGATTCCTCCAGTGTCCAAATCCTACTCAGTCTCGATCGTCTTTGCACCCATCCTTTCCACGGAGCAGCACAATAAGCGACCTTTATGTTATCGCGTGCATAGGGAATTTCCATGCATGATGCATAAGATACACATGTAGGAATGTTCCACATGTGTGGCTTGAATTCCACCAAGATAATAATATGTTTTTGGATTTCGGTAATGAATGACAATTCCTATGCACTAACAGCCTCATAGAGTAACATATGAAGAAATATTCCGTGTTAGGGTATTTGGTGGATTTGGAATGAACTCGAACAAGATATGCATCAATATGTTGAAAAAATGTATTTGAGAGAAGAATTTAAGGCATGGCATCCAGATAAGGTCATGATGTACACATATGTTGAACCATGATTGATAAGTCTTAGTGCAAACATTTCAACCCGAGAATTTATCATGTCCCTCAAGTGATTGTGGTAAAGTATGAAGATCCGGTATTGTACTTATGAATGCACCAACAACATATGCCGGTGGGGCTGAATACATACCTGGTGCCACGAGCTGCCGCGCAAACGCATCTCCATCATCAAGTGCGCGTGAACAAACGAACTTGCCGATCGTTGAGGGACACCAGTGAAGGAAATATGCCCTAGAGGCAATAATAAATTGTTATTTATATTTCCTTATATCATGATAAATGTTTATTATTCATGCTAGAATTGTATTAACCGGAAACTTAGTACATGTGTGAATACATAGACAAACAGAGTGTCACTAGTATGCATCTACTTGACTAGCTCGTTAATCAAAGATGGTTAAGTTTCCTAGCCATAGACATGAGTTGTCATTTGATTAACGGGATCACATCATTAGAGAATGATGTGATTGACAAGACCCATCCGTTAGCTTAGCACGATGATCGTTTAGTTTGTTGTTATTGCTTTCTTCATGACTTATACATGTTCCTATGACTATGAGATTATGCAACTCCTGAATACCGGAGGAACACTTAGTGTCCTATCAAACGTCACAACGTAACTGGGTGATTATAAAGATGCTCTACAGGTGTCTCTGATGGTGTTTGTTGAGTTGGCATAGATCGTGATTAGGATTTGTCACTCTGATTGTCGGAGTGGTATCTCTGGGCCCTCTCGGTAATGCACATCACTATAAGCCTTGCAAGCAATATAACTAATGAGTTAGTTACGTGATGATACATTACGGAACGTGTAAAGAGAATTGCCGGTAACGAGATTCAACTAGGTATTGAGATACCGACGATCGAATCTCGGGAAAATAACATACCGATGACAAAGGGAACAACGTATGTTGTTATGCGGTTTGACCGATAAAGATCTTCGTAGAATATGTGGGAGCCAATATGAACATCCAGGTTCCGCTATTGGTTATTGATCGAAGATGAGTCTCGGTCATGTCTACATAGTTCTCGAACCCGTAGGGTCCGCACGCTTAACGTTCGATGACGATCGGTATTATGAGTTTATGTGTTTTGATGTACCGAGGGTTGTTAGGAGTCCCGGATGTGATCACGGACATGACGAGGAGTCTCGAAATGGTCGAGACATAAAGATCGATATATTGGAAGGCTATGTTTGGACACCGAAATGGTTCCGGATGAGTTCAGGCACTTTCCGGAGTACCAGGAGGTTACCGGAACCCCCCCGGGGAGTCAATGGGCCGTATTGGGCCTTAGTGGAAGAGAGGAGGAGGCGGCCAGGTGGAGGGCGCCCCCCCCCCCCCAAGCCCAATCCGAATTGGGGTTGGGGGCCGGCCCCCCTTTCCTTCTCTCCCTCTCCCTCTTCCTTCTTCTCCTACTCCAACTAGGAAGGGGGGAAACCTACTCCTACTAGGAGTAGGACTCCCCCCTTGGGCGCGCCCTATGAGGGCCGGCCCTCTCCTCCTCCCCTCCTTTATATATGGGGGAGGGGGCACCCCATAGACACACAAGTTGATCTTAGCCGTGTGCGGTGCCCCCCTCCACAGATTTCCACCTCGGTCATATCGTTGTAGTGCTTAGGCGAAGCCCTACGTCGGTAACTTCATCATCACGTCGTGCTAACGAAACTCTCCCTTGGCCTCAGTGAGGGAGTCCTGGACTAAGGGGTCCTCGGGCGTCCGGCCTATTATCCATGGGCCGGACTGATGGGCTGTGAAGACATGAAGGCGGAAGACTGTACACGTGTCCGGATTGGACTCTCCTTGGCGTGGAAGGCAAGCTAGGCGACCGATTATGAAGATTCCTTCTTATGTAACCGACTCTATGTAAACCCTAGATCCCCCCGGTGTCTATATAAACCGGAGGGGTTAGTCTGGAAAGGACACATTCATTACCATAGCCATACAGGCTAGACTTCTAGGGTTTAGTCATTACGATCTCGTGGTAGAACAACCCTTGTAATACTCATATTCATCAAGATCAATCAAGCAGGAAGTAGGGTATTACCTCCATAGAGAGGGCCCGAACCTGGGTAAACATCGTGTCCCCCGTCTCCTGTTACCATCGATCCTAGACGCACATTTCGGGACCCCCTACCCGAGATCCGCCGGTTTTGACACCGACATTGGTGCTTTCATTGAGAGTTCCACTGTGCCGTCGACGGCCTTAGATCCAGAGCAGATTGCACCATCTGAAGCCACAGAGTCCGTGGCGTTGGAGCCGCACACAGACTCAACACCAGGCAATATCAGCATCAACAGAATTCCGGACTCGTCTCCGGCTATAAGTTCCGAACCACGCACGCCCCCGGTCACCGAGTTGGATTGGTTATCAATCTTCGAGTTCAGCGCCACAGATATCTTCCAACACTCGCCCTTCGGCGATGTGCTGAATTCATTGAAAAACCTGTCCCTAGCGGAGAACTCGCGGCCGAACTATGTCCGGTTCGAGCTAGAGGCTGATAATGGAGAATTTCGCTTCCCACCCACCACCCACTTCATAGCCACTGTCGAGGACTCAACCGACATGCCTGGTTATGGCTCCGAAGACATTGACGGTATAGACAACAATGCCGACAAGGAGCAAGGTCAAGACCCGCCAGTCATCGGACGTGGGACGACCACCCCTTCGTACAATGTGTACATGGTTGATACACCTAAAAAAGCTTGCGACGATGACAAAGGAGATCCAGTTGAGAATAAACCTCCTGGGACACAGCCTAAGTACCGGCGCCCTAAACACCGCCCCAAGTCACATCGCAGCGACGCTGGCCCCGGAGAAAATAGTACTCCGGACGACGCCGAAAACAATGAAGACCCTGTTGGAGCAAGATCCGAACAGGAGAACGGGCAAGCCAGCCCCGATGAACAGGCCCTGCCCAGCGACAGTTCGGAGGACGACAACTACCTCCCGCTCTCTGAAGATGAGGTAAGCCTCGGCGACAAAGACTTCATCGTACCCGAAGAGCCCCTCGAGCAGGAGCGCTTCAAGCGCAGGCTAATAGCTACTGCAAGGAGCCTGAAAAAGAAGCAGCAACGGCTTCAAGCTGACCAAGACCTACACAACGACAGATGGACCGAAGTCCTGGTCGCCGAAGAATACGGCCTTAGTGGCCTAGCCAAAAGCTAACCAAAGCACAGATTGCTATACCAGTCCGACGACGGGGCGTTGGAGCCTGTACCATCGTCACACAATGCGGCAGGTCACCGACGACTCCGTCCGGATAAAGAGGCAACTCAAGCCGAACACCAGACCGCCCCACCTCGCCGTAAAGGCAAGAATAACGCGGATCATGATTGCCCAGACGACCTGCAGCGGGACTTGGATAATAGAGTAGGATACGCAAGACCGATCTACGGATCGCGCAAGCACGCCTCGACACGCGACAATGTCTACATATTCGGACGTATCAAACCTCGCCACGCCCGAACCGAAAACCGCAAAGGGACTCCTTCGGAGTTACGTCGCAGTGTGGCCCAACATAGAGGCGCCGCACACCCGCTTTGCTTCACTGATGAAGTAATGGATCATGAATTCCCCGAAGGATTCAAACCCGTCAATATTGAATCGTATGACGGGACAACCGATCCCGCGGTATGGATAGAAGATTTCATCCTCCACATCCATATGGCCAGTGGGGACGACCTCCATGCCATTAAATACCTCCCACTAAAGCTAAAAGGGCCAGCTCAGCACTGGTTAAACAGCCTGCCCGAAAATTCCATAGGCAGCTGGGAGGACTTGGAAGAGGCCTTCCTCGATAACTTCTGGGGAACATATGTCCGGCCACCGGATGCCGATGACCTAAGTCACATTGTCCAGCAGCCCGGAGAGTCAGCCAGGAAGCTCTGGACTCGGTTCTTAGTCAAAAAGAACCAAATCGTCGACTGTCCGGACGCGGAAGCCCTGACGGCTTTCAGACACAGTGTCCGGGACGAATGGCTTGCGCGCCACCTCGGCCAAGAAGGACCTAAATCCATGACAGCCCTCACTGCTCTGATGACCCACTTTTGCGCGGGAGAAGACAGCTGGCTCGCTCGTAGAAGCAACAGTGCCAGCGACCCGGGCACTTCCGAAATCCGAGACGGCAACGGTAAGCCACGACGAAGCAAATACAATAGTCGCAACGATGATGAAAGATCACGCGACACAGTGGTCCACGCCGGATTCAGCAATCCCAAGCCCGGTCAACGGAAGAAACCATTCAAGGCAAATTGAGACGAACCATCCAACCTAGACAGGATATTGGACCGACCCTGCCAGATTCATGGCCACCCCGATAAACCAGCTAATCATACTAACAGAAACTGCTGGGTCTTTAAACAAGCCGGCAAGCTCAACGCCGAACACAAGGGGAGAAGGCCGCCAGGCGACAGGGATGACGGAGAGGTTCACCAACGAAGTACCAAAGGTCAGAAGCAATTTCCGCCCGAGGTTCAACCACTCCCGGAGCGGAAATAGCAACCCAGCTTCCGCCGCCCACTCCGTACACCTACAAAGTTTGTACCGCGCATACAT
Organism: Aegilops tauschii subsp. strangulata; assembly: GCF_002575655.3. Taxonomy (NCBI): domain Eukaryota; kingdom Viridiplantae; phylum Streptophyta; class Magnoliopsida; order Poales; family Poaceae; genus Aegilops; species Aegilops tauschii. The sequence goes on along the minus strand of NC_053039.3, from coordinate 566,575,624 downwards.
CATTACGCACTCAAGATACCATGGGCATTGGCGGAAGCACAATACGGACAAGCCTGCAAGCACTCCGGTAACTTTTTATTATTATTATTTAGTTTCTCTTTATTTCCTCCTCCTCTATCCTTTGAAAATAGGTGGCGAACAGGATAAACATCTGAAACCGGCTCTCTCGGAGTCCGGATCCGTACACTCACCTAAGGGGCTATTTCCATCAAGGATTCCCCCCACCAAGGACTGGCGGCGCAGACGTGCGACAGGAGGTCCAAAATAACTTTTTTAGACCGCACTCTCTATTTTTTGAGCATGTACTATGCCTGTTCCTCCCCCTCCGACCCCGAGCATGTCAAATAGCCGGGAGGATGGCTTTTATATATATCATAGGTAATCATTGGCATATTGCTCAGTTCCCAGTAAACAGTATCCGAACTAATCATCTGTGTTGTCTTGCCATTGAGTACGGCTCACATGGTTGTTTCACATATATACCTTGGCATAAACTGCCAGGGGCTCGGTATGGGAACAAATGTGTTGCCAGCAAAAGCCCGAACAGCTCTACAGCGTACTTCGGCGTCGCAAGTTTGGCCTTATATGCATCAGCTCCGAGTCATTGTCTTGGGTCAATAGTTGGGTTGCCCGGCTCCTATGCTTGCTACCCTACATTCCGCTCTATCGGCTAGGGTAGTAAAGGGAGAACTACTGCGATTGTGCCCTGGTCTAAACCGGACGAGCACCTCAGTAGAGAAAGCCGAAAACTGACTGTCATGATGTGGCGTGAGCTGGTCAACCACTTGACGACTTCTTGGAATCTTTAGTGATTCTCCGTGTCACACGAAGGATCTTTTTCAGATCAAATATGTAAGGCACCATACGCCGCATACACACTAGGGGCTATGTCGTAGTCCCACCATAAAACTCCTATGGCTAAGTGAAAGTGTTAACGCCCTATAGTCTGATTGCCTGGTTCGCCACATTATCACCTCCTTCATGGACCAAGACGTTGGATAAAGAGTGATTAAATTCTTTCCCGAACACCCCCGTACTTCCTACGAGGGGGCTGAAGCCGACGACTAGAAAACTTTCAGATTATATTAAAACGGCCGCACAGGAGGAATTCCAGCTTTCGAGCAAAACATAAAAATAGATTAACTATAAAATTGTCTTTTACAATTCCCATACATCTCACTCGAACATTATGTCTTTCGTGCACTGGCCCTCTATCAAGCGGGCGGCCTCTAGGACGTCTTCAAAATAATGCTCCGGTTCCGGACGGTCCTTGCCTTTGGGTGGACTCTTCGTCGCAACATCGATGGCCTTCATCTTCCCCCAGAACGTCTTGACTCGGGCAAAAGCCATCCGTGCACCCTCAATGCACGTTGACTGCTTCACAACGTCGATACTCGGCACCGCTTCAACAAGCCTCTGCACCAAACCGAAATAGCTATTCGGAACAGGCTCGGTTGGCCACAACCGGATTATGACATCCTTCATGGAAGCGCCGGATATCCTATGAAGTTTGGCCCATTGGGACAGTTGTTCATTGAGCAACAGAGGGCGCTTTGACGCGCCAAACTGCGACCAAAAAAGCTTCTCCGTTGCATACCCATCTCGCGCTTGGTAATACCGCGCCGCATCGAAAGAACTCTTCGGCAAGTCCAAGAACTCGTCCGGAGAACTCCACACTTGGTTAAGCTGCGCATAGTTCGGGTCACCGAACATAATCTGCAGCAGAAATGGCTTTCCAGCCGCAATCTCCCTAGCCTGCCGAACCTCCTCACGGACTGCTCTGGATTCCGATTGCGCTTCCCTCGCCTCTTGTGAGGCCTTGTCCAGTTCAACCGTTAAGGCTTTATTCTCCTTCTCCAGAAGTTCACAGCGGCCAGTGGCATTTTGCAGTTCAAGCGCCACCATGGATATCTTCTCCTCGTCCTGGCGCCATGCTGCTTGTTCTGCTTTCAACTCGGCCGATGCCTTTTTGGCAGCAGTATTGCTACGCCGGGCCTGCTCCTTGGCCTGGGCCAGCTCCGCTCGAAGAACTTCAATGGCGGCAGCACCATCTGCAGTCACACATACTCCAGCATGCATATTTTAGCGTCATGCTTATACCATAAAAATATATGTGGATTGCACCGAATACATACTGTGACGCCCCCGATTCCATCGTACACTAATCATACACGCAAACGTGTACGATCAAGATCAGGGACTCACGGGAAGATATCACAACACAACTCTAAAAATAAAATAAGTCATACAAGCATCATCATACAAGCAAGGGGCCTCGAGGGCTCGAATACAAGTGCTCGATCATAGACGAGTCAGCGGAAGCAACAATATCTGAGTACAGACATAAGTTAAACAAGTTTGCCTTAAGAAGTCTAGCACAAACTGGGATACAGATCGAAAGAGGCGCAGGCCTCCTGCCTGGGATCCTCCTAAACTACTCCTGGTCATCGTCAGCGGCCTGCACGTAGTAGTAGGCACCTCCGGTGTAGTAGGAGTCGTCGTCGACGGTGGCGTCTTGCTCCTGGGCTCCAGCATCTGGTTGCGACGACCAGGAAGAAAGGAAAGGGGGGAAAAGGGGGAGAAAAGCAACCGTGAGTACTCATCCAAAGTACTCGCAAGCAAGGATCTACACTACTTATGCATGGGTATTTGTGTAAAGGGGCAATATTGGTGGACTGAACTGCAGAATGCCAGAATAAGAGGGGGATAGCTAGTCCTGTCGAAGACTACGCTTTTGGCAACCTCCATCTTGCAGCATGTAGAAGAGAGTAGATGGTAAGTTGACCAAGTAGCATCGCATAGCATAATCCTACCCGGCGATCCCCTCCTCGTCGTCCTGTGAGAGAGTGATCACCGGGTTGTATGTGGCACTTGAAAGGGTGTGTTTTATTAAGTATCCGGTTCTAGTTGTCATAAGGTCAAGGTACAACTCCAAGTCATCCTGTTACCGAAGATCACGGCTATTCGAATAGATAAACTTCCCTGCAGGGGTGCACCACATAACCCAACACGCTCGATCCCATTTGGCCGGACACACTTTCCTGGGTCATGCCCAGCCTCGGAAGATCAACACGTCGCAGCCCTACCTAGGCACAACAGAGAGGTCAGCACGCCGGTCTAAATCCTATGGCGCAGGGGTCTGGGCCCATCGCCCATTGCACACCTCATGTTGCGTGGGCGGCCGGAAGCAGAACTAGCCCCCTTAATACAAGAGCAGGCTTACGTTCCAATCCGGCGCGCGCCGCTCAGTCGCTGACGTCACGAAGGCTTCGGCTGATACCACGACGTCGAGTGCCCATAACTGTTCCCGCGTAGATGGTTAGTGCGTATAGGCCAGTGGCCAGACTCAGATCAAATACCAAGATCTCGTTAAGCGTGTTAATTGAAGTATCCGCGAACGCCGACCAGGGCCAGGCCCACCTCTTTCCTAGGTGGTCTCAACCTGCCCTGTCGCTCCGCCACAAAGTAACAGTCGGTGGCCGTCGGGAACCCAGGCCCACCTCTACCGAGATGGAGCCACCTGCCCCTTCAGCCCCCATCTTCGAACAGTATCATAAGTAATGTAACAGTATAAAGTATATAGCATATGCCCGTGATCACCTCCCGAAGTGATCACGGCCCAGTAGTATAGCATGGCAGACGGACAAGAGTGTAGGGCCACTGATGGAACACTAGCATCCTATACTAAGCAGTAGGATAGCAGGTAAGGGTAACAACTGTAGCAACAATGACAGGCTATGCAGCAGAATAGGACTAACCGAAAGCAGTAACATGCTACACTACTCTAATGCAAGCATTATAGAGAAGAATAGGCGATATCTGGTGATCAAGGGGGGCTTGCCTGGAAGCTCAGCCGAGAAGGAGGGGTCGTCAACACCGTAGTCGTACTGGGTAGCAGCGGCGTCGGTCTCGGTGTCTACCGGAGAAGAAGAGGGGGAAGAAACAGTAAATACGGAGCAAACAAAGCATCACACAAAATATAACAAGGCAATACGCGGTGCTAGGTATACCCTAACGCGGTAGGAGGTGATACCGACGAAGGGGGGAAACATCCGGGAAAGTATCCCCGGTGTTTCGCGTTTTCGGACAGATGAACCGGAGGAGGAAAGTTGCGTGTTTGCTATCCTAGGGATGTGTGGCGGACGAAGGGGCTGCGTATCTGGATTCGTCTTGTCGTTCTGAGCAACTTTCATGTAGAAAACATTTTCATCTGAGCTACGGTTTATTTTATATGATTTTCTAAAGTTTTAATTATTTTTAGAATTTATTTAATTATTTTAAAGCAAAAATATCCAGAATAGTGCATGCTGACATCATCATGACGCCAGCATGATGCCAGCAGTCAACAGGGCGTTGACTGGGTCAACTGACGTGTGGGTCCCGCATGTCATTCATTGTTAGTTAATTAATCACAGTTAATTAGGTTAATCTAATGAGGATTAATTAAGTTAATTAATTAATTTAATTAATTAGTTACTTATTTAATATATTTACTTTTTATTATTATTTACTTTTTAAAATCTTTTTTATTAAACGTTCTAGGGCCTGGACCCCACGTGTCATTGGCCCTATGGGCCATAGTGGGTTAGCGGGTGCTGTGTTCGGGCGTAGCCCGAATGGGCGCGTGCCCGAGAGGGCGCGCACGACGCATGCCGGTGCCGGCGGCTGGACCCGAGCGCCGGCCAGCAGCGATGGACGGCGGCGGTAGTTGCGGGTGGCGGTGGTGGCTGCAGGAGGCCAGCAGCTGGGTGGAGCATCAAGCAGCAACGACGGCTTGTAGGGGGGCGCGACTACGAGCGAGCGAGGCGGCGCTACGGTCAGGGCACACGGGGAGGCGGCGGAGCAGCTTGGCCAGGGGATGCGAGCGAGGCAGGGAGGCGCTAGGCGACGGGCCGGCCGGACGGGGTGCGGCGTCGCGGGGCGTGCGACGGAGGAGGCCACCGCGGGCGGGCGGCGCGAGCTGCGATGCGGGCGCGCGAGCGCGTCGAGCGGCCGGAGCGGGCGGGCACGGCGTCGGGCGCGCGGACGAGTGCACGATGAGGTGACGCACGAGAGCGAGGGAAGGAAGAGGGGAGCTCACGGGGGAGCCGTAGGGGACTGGGCAGCGAGCTTGGGGAGGAGCCGAGGACGTCCGACGATGGGGCAACGAGGTCCAGGGCGACGGGGCGACTCCGGGCGAGGTGGCGGGCGGCGCCGGAGACGACGAGCGGCGTCGGCGCGCCGGGGTTGGGGGTAGCGAGGTCCGGCCCCTGGGCGCGGGCGAGCGTCCAGATCGAGCGGGAGGGTGGGGGCGCGTGAGCCCCGATCCGATCTGGATCGGGGGAAAGGGAGAGGGGGGAAGTGGGTGTCGGTGGGGGGTTAGGGTTTGAGTAGTGGGGGTGGCCGGTTCGGCCGGCCTGGTGGCCAGCTGGGCCACGGCCCAGCAAGGGGCTTCGTTTCTCTTTTTCTTTAGTTTCACTTTTCTGTTTTCTATTATAGTTTCATTTATTTTAGTTTTATAAAATACCAAGTTAGTACCTAAATTAGTATAATTAATATAGGCCACTACCCAACCTGGTTTTGACTCAAAATAAGTTAGCTTAATATTTTTATAATTTAAAGAGCAATTAAAATGTTATTTAGCCACTGTTTTTATTATTTTAGTGTCTTTAATTATTTTATAAAAATGTGGGTTCTCCACCATTATTACTAAGGATTTATTTGTCACATTTAGCACATTTTAGTTTTTATGTTCGAAAACTTTTATCGTTTGACTTTAATTCAAATTTGAATTTGAATCGGTTTCGAACTAACGCGAGACTAACAACAGTAACCGAGGTGACGTGGCATCATTACCGTGGAATTACTATAGCTTAACTATCCGGGCGTCACAATTCTCCTCCACTACAAGAAATCTCGTCCCGAGATTTAAGAGGCGTAGGGGGGAGGTTCTGGTTACGAAATTCTAGCGAGTGTTCTCGGTCTTAGTTGATCTTCTTGAAGAAATTGATCCCTTCCATTGACGTCTGCATTCCTCTGCTCCAGGTCATCATGATGAAGTCGTAATCCTTCCTTCGGGAGTTCCACCGTACTTACGAAAGAATAGAAGTGGGTATTCCGGGAGAATGGACCTCGGCAAGGTTGACTATCTGGTCGATAACATCGGGGAAGGTGGCGGAAAGTAACTCTCGAATTGAAACTTAAGAAAATATCGAGAGCAAAGTAAGGAGGTACCATGGAAAGTTTCAAGCGGGCAGGCAATCGTTCGATGCCTGAATTAGGGCGTGGAAGGGGCTCAAGGCAACGAAAATAAGTATTGTGCATGATACTAGAATTGATCACTAGGAAGGTGGCCCGTGAATTACATATGAAATCAAGCGCGAGGAATAACTTTGGCAACAGGGGTGTACAGGAGAGTCGGGTTTCGATCCTATGGAATTGTGGGTTATGGGCCCACCATGTGGGTTAAAAGTAGGAAGGCGGTGACGTCTTGCACGATCCTATAGGCAAGGCATGTCAGAGGATAGCCTCAGTTATGTCGGCAACAACATCGGTACCAAGGGCGAGGGACGAAGAGAACCATTCTCCTGCTCGTTGAACGAGGCGGACCAATAGGCAAAGTTCTCGTCCATCGGTGGTTACCGGAATGTCATCAACAATAGTAACAGGATCTTATCGAGACGATTGTACACTAGGTGTTTACTTAAGCAGAAGAATATTACTGCTTAGATCATATAGATCACAATAAAAGTTAAACCAAACAATGGAAAGGAAAAGGTGACCATCAGATTAAATAGAACAATGGAAAGGAAAATGTGTTTAAGCAGAGCATGATATCCATGACAGTATATAATGTAGAAAACTCTTTAGGTACGGGAGAGAATTTTCATGACATTACCATACAGTGGTGTTTGGATAATTGAGCAGGAAACATTTAGCATTGGGCTTCAAATGTTCGTATTGAAATTCGGAGTACCACAGACATGCTTCGAGATAGAATTAACATGGTCTTCAAGCAAAGGTCAGACTTTGGATACAAGAAGGATTCATCAGGAACAACTTGTAGAATGAGTCTTACAGTTTCCCCATGGAAGAATGGGTAACCTTGCTGAAAAGGAAACTATAAAAATAGGGCCTCCGGCCAGGTGTGCTAGGCACGACATCACCTTACCGGGTCACATAAAGACCATTGTTATAACTCTTGGAAATATGTTCCAACCATCATATCTGACCGAGATTCAGATCTGATTGGTGTCAGGATAACTCAGACTCAGGATGCCTGAGAACAAAGGTGCAACACAAATTGTCGAGATGACATTGTAAGATCCTCGGGAAATGAACTATGGAAGCGAGTTCCGAAACAAGAGTTCATCATTAAACCAACACTACAGGAATCAGCTACTTTGCCGTCTGCCACGGCAGACGGCAAAGGCAAGGATGGCGGACGGCAAAGGCCTTTGCCGTCTACCGCGGACGGCAATAGGCTCCGGCAAAGTAGGCTACGGTAAAGAGCTTCTTTGCCGTCTGCTTTTTGAAGCGGACGGCAAAGGGGCCTTTGCCATCAGCGGCGAACGGCAAAGAAAGCCGACGGCAATAAATTCGTTGTTAGTCCGTTAGGTGGCTAACGGCAGTCTTTGTCGTCCGTGGCTGACGGCAAAGAGCCTCAAGCCTTTGCCGTCTGCCACTGTAGGCAAACTAACCAAATGGGTCAGCTGCCAGGAAGCACAGGTGGTTGCCACGTGGCTACTTTGTCGTCCGCCGCGGATGGCAAAGAGCCCGTTGCCGTCGGTGGCAGACGGCAAAGAGCCTGCATTGCCTCTTTTTTTCTTTTTTTTCTTATACCCAACCATTTTCACAGCAAATAGATGATACATATATTTTTTTTCACATGGCAAGTTCACAGCAAACATATGAGATATCCAACACATATAATTTCATCATACATGCATAGTTCCATCAACCATACATAGCAAGTTCCACATACATGCATCCAACCATACATATTACAATAGTGTCATCCTACCATACATGCATAGTTCATCGATACAAAAGAAACATAGTTCATCCAAACAAGCACTCCATCTATGCTAGCTTCCGTGAAGCGAATGAATTCTGCAAAATGGGAAATAAGAAAGTTAGAAGAAGAAGAAGATGATGATGATGATGAAGAAGAAGAAGAAGAATATATGACATTTATGAGCTAATTTAGGTGAAATTGATCGTTTGTGAGCTAACTTAGGTGAAATGGATCGTTTATGAGCTAACCTAGGTGAAATGGATCGCTTATGAGCTAACTTAGGTAAAAATGCATCATTTTAGAGCTAACCTAGGTAAGATGGATCATTTATGAGCTAAGTAAGGTAAATGGGTCATTTTAGAGCTAAATTGGGTAAAATGGATCATTTATGAGCTAAGTAAGGTAAAATGGGTCATTTTAGAGCTAACTTAGGTAAAATGGATCGTTTATGAGCTAACTAAGGTAAAATGGATCATTTTAGAACTAACTTAGGTAAAATGGATCGTTTATGAGCTAACTAAGCTAATTATGCCATTTTTGACATAAGTAAGCTAAGTACATGTCATTATTGAGCAAACCTAGTTAACTAAGCATATTAGAGCTAACTTTGGTCATTTTGGAGGAAACAAAGCTAAGTATAGATCGTTTTAGAGCTAACTTAGGTAAAATGGATGGTTTTGGAGGTCAGTAAGCTTATTAAGTCATTTTGGAGGAAATAAAGCTAAGTCTAGGTCATTGTGGTAAGCATTTTGGAGGAAATAAGGCTAAGTCTAGGTCTTTATGCATTTGTTAAGCAAAACACTAGAGAAACTTACCATGATCATGGAGGTGTAGGAGCGGGCAGGCTCGTGCCGGTAGCTGGAGAAGGATCGTGCGATGCTTGTCTGGAGTTACGCTGCACCAAAGATCATTTCCAATGTCTCGTTAGCATGATGACACTCAAATGTTAAGACTAGCAAGTAATGTCCATTCAAATTAAACTCACCATGGTCCCAGGAGCAATCACTGGCATCGGCGGAGCGGTCTGATTGGTCTTCTCGCACACAGACTACACATTTGGTTTTGACGACTCAGTCATACTAGTTAGTAATGAGACAAACACTACATAATGTTTTGGCTAATCTGTAGAAGAAACTTACCACAAGGAGCTCGTACATGGCCCTTGCCTGCATGTCATTCCGTGCCCTCTCCTCCTCCAACATCGTTGTCGTCCTCTCCTCCAACTCCCGCTGCCTCTCCGTCGCCTCCGCCAGAAGTTTCTCCGTTCTATCTCTCTCACTCTGTATAGCAGCCTGCAACACCACTCCTCGTTACCATTTGTAATCATTGATGGAAGCACAGACAATGTAATGGAGAAAGATAACTGAGTACGTATAACTAACCTTGATGGCGAGTTGGACTGGCCGTTCACGAGGCCTTATCTTAGGAGAGCTCGACTAGCGCGTCTTGATCTCCGGGAGAGTGCTAGGATAACGGATAAGTCCATCTCCAATGGCTCTGGAGCCATGGGACCTCCCGCCACCAGATACCATCACCAGCTCTGGATCAATGGGACCCTGGCTCGGGTTAAAGTCCTCCCCTTTCCTCGCCTTCCCCTCATCTCTATATTTCACGAGCTTGTCGTGGGAGGAGATGTTGGTGAAGTTGTTTGCATCATCGAGGTCAGACGGAGAGAATGCCTTGACTTTCTTGAAAGAGGCAGTGTGGGCCATGGCATACAGGTCGTACACCTCTGGCACCTTATCCGCCTTATGGTAGCGTGCCTGAAAGTGAGAAACAAAGTAAATTAGTAATTAAAGGGCTCAAGCTAGCATGATGAATAATTGCATGAATCATGAAGCAAACCACATACCCAGTTCCGCCCGAACTGATATAAGTTGGAGCTGCCTTGATGGTGTGGCACACCTTCCATTTGGGCACGTTTGTCCTTGGCCGCGTTGTGGACGGCTAGCCATTCTTTTGAGCACCACTCATTGACCAACACCTCCCAACAATCCATCCGATCCGCACACCATCTCGGAGGCGCCTAAGTTAGCAAATAGAAACTTGAGCGCTACGGCTATGAATTACTAAATGAAGGAAGTAAGCACAAGGCCTTAAGAATTACCTTCATGTACTGCTCCTTACTAAATGAATGGAAGACCTCCCACCACGCGCCGACGAAGAAGGGGCCTCGGAGCGCTCCCGACCAGCGCCCACCATCTTTCAACACCTGCCATGACAAAGAGTAAACGAAATTAGTACAACATAAAAAAAATACCGACATGAATAATAATATGTATATCACTTATGTATCATCATCAAGTACAACATAAAAAAATTGAATACCGCGGTGGCCGTCCTCTCCCCGCGGCGGCCCGGTGGAGGGGGAGGCCGCGGCGGGACGGGGCGGGGACGGCCACGCAGGGGAGGGGAGGGGCGGCTAGCCGGCGTGGAAGGGGTGCCGCAGGGGAGGGGTGCGGGGCTACGGGGCGAGGGGGCGGCGGCGGGCGGTGGGGCGACGGGCAAGGGGGCGGCGGGTGGTCGGGGCGACGGGGCGAGAGGCGGTGGGTGGGCGGGTGGTGGCGGCGGGTGGTGGGGGTGGCGGCGGGTGGCTGGTGGCGGCGGCGGCGGCGGGTGGCGGTCCAAAGAGCACCTTCTACATTTTCTTCTTTTCTTCTTTTCTTCTTCTTCTTCTTCTCCCCTCCTCTTCTTCTCCTACACCTACACTTTCTTCTTCTTCTTCTCCCCTCGTCTTCTTCTCCTACACTTTCTTCTTCTTCTTCTCCCCTCCTCTTCTTCTCCTACACTTTCTTCTTCTTCTTCTTCTCCCCTCCGCTTCTTCTGCTTCTTCTTCTTCTTCTTCTTCTTCTTCTTCTTCCCCTTCTACATATTCTTCTTTTCTTCTTCTTCTTTTTTCATCTTTTTTCTACTTCTTTTAATTATATGACTAATTATCTAAAACCCATGCACTAAATCTAACACTAACACATATATATCTAGCACTAAACCTAACACTAACAATTAAACAGCAAAAAAAGAAAAAAATAACTCATCGGACCGTGGTGGCGGGTGGCGGGGGCGGTGGCGACGACGGGGTGGTGGGGCGCCAGGGCGGCGGGGTGGTGGGGCGACGGCACGAGGTGGGGGCGGCGGCGGGTGGCGGGGGCGGCGGGTGGTGGGGGTGACGGCGGGTGGCGGGGGCGGCTGGTGGGTGGCGGGGGTGGCGGCAGGTGGGGGGGGTGGCGGCGGGTGGAGGGCGCGGCGGCACGGGGTAGGGCGGCGGCGGGTGGCGTGGGCGGCGGCAGGGGGTGGGGGCGGCGGCGGGCGGCGGGGCGGCGGCGGCGTGGTGGCTCGGGGAGGAGAGAGGAGAGAAACACATAGATGGATCCAGGGCGGGGTGGGTCTCGCCGTTAGGTAGGTTAGTTCTTTGTCGTCAGCTTTTTTCCTCTTTGCCGTCCGCTAGCTGATGGCAAAGAGGGGGGCGTTAATTTTTTTAATCAGCTCGTTAGTGGGGACCACCACCCTCTTTGCCGTCTGCTAGCTGACGGCAAAGATTCTTTGCCGTCCGCTAGCTGACGGCAAAGAGTAGGCAAATGGCAAAGACCGTTCTTTGCCATCTGCCTACTCTTTGCCGTCCGTTTTCTGCAAGCGGACGGCAAAGACCTTCTTTGTCATGAGCTAGCGGACGGCAAAGACTTGGCAGACGGCAAATTAGCTAATTCCAGTAGTGCAAGGAGAGGGTGGGGAGGTGGCTGATGGACTCAGCGACATATCATCAAGATTTCCAAAAAGATGGATTTACACAACTATGTGAACATGGAGATAACTTTTGTCATATCAAATGATATAATGATGTATGCTCGAGGAAAAACATACACAATTGAACATTGGTTGAAAGGTGCGCCCGAAATATGGCATTGGGTAGCATGATAAATCTTAGAATGGTGATCCAAAACCAATACACAAAGAATGAAGCTTTCATTCATTAACTTACAATCAATAGGGTTGCTAGAAGTTTTGAATTTTACACATCACAGCCCATTTTTCGGTATTCCGGTTAGAAACAACATGGAGTCCAAGAAATGAACGCAAATGGCGAGAGGTATTACTATATCAAGAATTGTTAAGAGGTGGAGCAATTCTCACAACATTCTTGACATAAAAGATGGTAATACTCCAAGGTAAAGAACAAATGCTGGATAGCAAGGATCTCAAGGTATAACACGAAACACGAACAAGTTTGTGTTGAATGGAAGGCAATAAAGGGGTCGATGATAAAACAAATCATCAAGGGCAAGGATGGTACTTGTCATTATGAATTTGATTGATATTCTGGAAGGAGTCAAAATGTTGATGATGATCACGACAAATCTTGTCGAGAGGATCCATGAAGAACCAATCGAACAACAACGACTGCATCAAGCAAAAGGAGTGTTGTAGCGAAAGATTATAGGAACCACGGATACGTCTCCAACTCGGAATCAAGCTTTCTGTTCGAGGTGAAACGATATGACGAGGAAGAGCGACGTACGATTAGCTCATTGTCAAAAATTATGCTCCGACAAGAAGGATAAGGTAGCACAGTTAAGATTAGCACGATAATGATGTAGCCAATCAGGCTAGGAATGACTTGAAGGATTATTAAACTCATAAGCAACGAAGATTACTTAGGGTTATCAAACCGGAGTGCGGAATCGGTTCACTTACCGGTGTTCTTGAGCGACTAACAACTCAGAACCAATGAAAATTGGAATCAGTGAAGAATAATAGCTGATGAAGAACTCATAAGATGCAACACAGTTCTTAGATATTCTCGAGATACCAGAGGGTATACTCGAAGGCAAATCAGAATAGAAACTGAATTGCAGCGTTGACTTGCGATAGCAGATACTTTAATCTTGTCAGAATAGACGAGGCAATGGAATGGTTTCCTTTCGGACACATTGAATAAGGTTAGCATGGTCGGAACCATAACTACAAGGGATCAAATTTACGATACCGAAAGAATTATTCAAATGATTAAATATTCTTGCAAGAAGCTTTCATGGTAAGTTCCACATCGGGTCCATGGGCATGAACACAAAGTTCAAGGTCGACTCCCACTTCTTTAATGCATAACCTTCCATTCATTTATCGTCTTCAAAGAAGTTGTACTGTTGAAATTTTATCTAGCGAAGCATCGAAAGAGTATGACTCGCAAAAACTTTCGGGTTCATACGGTTTGGGGAAAGCATAGGTTCAACCCATCGGGGCATCTTAGGAGCATATACCATAAATTTCAAGAATAAATAACACAAGCTCGTTAGTAGAGCATGCTTGAGAGAGCAGAGGATACAATTTACCAAAGGCATTATGTATCCGAGGAAAAGCTCACAAGCTTATTTAATATGAAGGACGTTGTCGGATAAAATCCGACAAATGGTTTGGTGGTCCACAAGGGATCTGATGTGAGCATCAGTACTCAACCAGAGGAAGAAAGAATGCAAGGAGATCAGATTATAGAAACAACTGACTAACTCAAAGCTCAATGCAAAGGAATTATAATTTCAAATTCAAGGGATCAGAAGCAAACGCTCTGATTAAGGAGGGCTAAGTTGAATAGACTTAGGGATACAACCGATCAAGGCATTGATTGGTCAAAAACTAGCTCATATCCAAATGACGTCTGAGCCAGAAGGATGAATTCTAGGATCTGATTGAGGATTGCGAGCATTCGCAACAAATTGAATCAACGGACTCAAAATGATAATGACAAGGGATGCCAATAAGATTACGAGACTTATGGGATTAAACATAATGCAAGCAAGCAAGAATTTCAAGAGCAATAGACTGCTTAGGATTTTCGAAAGATCGAATAGTATCTCGAAGACTTTTGTGAAACACATGAACAACTGGGAATGAGCGGATACTCGATAAGTGCGAGGAATTAACCGTAGAGGTATTCATGTGGCTAAGAATTGTAAGGCAGTAGGCACAAAGTATTGTCGAAACAATAGAGAGAATTTCGAGGTATCTTGTAATAACAAGATCAACGGGGAATCATTGTATGAATGGCAAGTGTACGTGGTTATCCATAGGGTTTATCGATGGAAGGGAATTGCAAAAGCGATGGCACAAAGTCTCGGGAGAACATCGGAGAGTATTGTCAGAATCTTCTGTTGAAGCAGTCGATCATCTGTAATGAAGGGCTCTCCGGCAGGAAGTGGTAACGAGAACCTAGAGTGAGATTTTAGCAAAATCATTTAACCCGAATCGAAGAGAGATCAGAGTCCCAGATTATAGGTCGAGGAATAAAAGATCCTAATACCACCTAATGGCGACGTGGGCCCATGGGCCGCACAGCCATGTTAGTAAAACAGTTTTCAGCGACTAGACTCAACTTCGGCCAAGGAGTGTGGAAGGGGATTCCTACAGGCAGTCGGCTCTGATACCAACTTGTGACGCCCCCGATTCCATCGTAAACTAATCATACACGCAAACGTGTATGATCAAGATCAGGGACTCACGGGAAGATATCACAACACAACTCTAAAAATAAAATAAGTCATACAAGCATCATAATACAAGCCAGGGGCCTCGAGGGCTCGAATACAAGTGCTTGATCATAGACGAGTCAGCGGAAACAACAATATCTCAGTACAGACATAAGTTAAACAAGTTTTCCTTAAGAAGGCTAGCACAAACATGGATACAGATCGAAAGAGGCGCAGGCCTCCTGCCTGGGATCCTCCTAAACTACTCCTGGTCATCGTCAGCGGCCTGCACGTAGTAGTAGGCACCTCCGATGCAGTAGGAGTCGTCGTCGACGGTGGCGTCTTGCTCCTGGGCTCCAGCATCTGGTTGCGACAACCAGGAAGAAAGGAAAGGGGGAAAAGGGGGAGAAAAGCAACCGTGAGTACTCATCCAAAGTACTCGCAAGCAAGGATCTACACTACTTATGCATGGGTATTTGTGTAAAGGGGCAATATCGGTGGACTGAACTGCAGAATGCCAGAATAAGAGGGGGATAGCTAGTCCTGTCGAAGACTACGCTTCTGGCAGCCTCCATCTTGCAGCATGTAGAAGAGAGTAGATGGTAAGTTCACCAAGTAGCATCGCATAGCATAATCCTACCCGGCGATCCCCTCCTCTTCGCCCTGTGAGAGAGTGATCACCGGGTTGTATGTGGCACTTGAAATGGTGTGTTTTATTAAGTATCCGGTTCTAGTTGTCATAAGGTCAAGGTACAACTCCAAGTCGTCCTGTTACCGAAGATCGCGGCTATTCGAATAGATAAACTTCCCTGCAGGGGTGCACCACATAACCCAACACGCTCGATTCCATTTGGCCGGACACACTTTCCTGGGTCATGCCCAGCCTCGGAAGATCAACACGTCGCAGCCCTACCTAGGCACAACAGAGAGGTCAGCACGCCGGTCTAAATCCTATGGCGCAGGGGTCTGGGCCCATCACCCATTGCCCACCTGCACGTTGCGTGGGCGGCCGGAAGCAGAACTAGCCCCCTTAATACAAGAGCAGGCTTACATTCCAATCCGGCGCGCGCCGCTCAGTCGCTGACATCACGAAGGCTTCGGTTGATACCACGACGTCGAGTGCCCATAACTGTTCCCGCGTAGTTGGTTAGTGCGTATAGGCCAGTGGCCAGACTCAGATCAAATACCTAGATCTCGTTAAGCGTGTTAATTGAAGTATCCGCGAACGCCAACCAGGGCCAGGCCCACCTCTCTCCTAGGTGGTCTCAACCTGCCCTGTCGCTCCGCCACAAAGTAACAGTCGGGGGCCGTCGGGAACCCAGGCCCACCTCTACCAGGTTGGAGCCACCTGCCCCTTCAGCCCCCATCTCCGAACAGTATCATAAGTAATGTAACAGTATAAAGTATATAGCATATGCCCGTGATCACCTCCCGAAGTGATCACGGCCCAGTAGTATAGCATGGCAGACGGACAAGAGTGTAGGGCCACTGATGGAACACTAGTATCCTATACTATGCAGTAGGATAGCAGGTAAGGGTAACAAATGTAGCAACAATGACAGGCTATGCAGCAGAATAGGACTAACCGAAAGCAGTAACATGCTACACTACTCTAATGCAAGCAGTATAGAGAAGAATAGGCGATATCTGGTGATCAAGGGGGGGCTTGCCTGGAAGCTCAGCCAAGAAGGAGGGGTCGTCAACACCGTAGTCGTACTGGATAGCAGCAGCATCGGTCTCGGTGTCTACCGGAGAAGAAGAGGGGGAAGAAACAGTAAATACAGAGCAAACAAAGCATCACACAAAATACAACAAGGCAATACGCGGTGCTAGGTATACCCTAACGCGGTAGGAGGTTATACCGACGAAGGGGGGAAACATCCGGGAAAGTATCCCTGGTGTTTCGCGTTTTCGGACAGATGAACCGGAGGGGGAAAGTTGCGTGTTTGCTATGCTAGGGATCTGTGGCGGACAAAGGGGCTGCGTATCCGAATTCGTCTCATCCTTCTGAGCAACTTTCATGTAGAAAACATTTTCATCTGAGCTACGGTTTATTTTATATGATTTTCTAAAGTTTTAATTATTTTTAGAATTTATTTAATTATTTTAAAGCAACAATATCCAGAATAGTGCATGCTGACATCATCATGACGCCAGCATGATGCCAGCAGTCAACAGGGCGTTGACTGGGTCAACTGACGTGTGGGTCCCGCATGTCATTCATTGTTAGTTAATTAATCATAGTTAATTAGGTTAATCTAATCAGGATTAATTAAGTTAATTAATTACTTACTTATTTAATATTTTTATTTTTATTTTTATTTTTATTTACTTTTTAAAAAAAATTATTAAACGTTCTGGGGCCTGGGCCCCACGTGTCATTGGCCCTATGGGCCATAGTGGGTTAGCGGGCGCTGGGTGCGGGCGCAGCCCGAACGGGCGTGTGCCCGAGAGGGCATAGCCCGAACGGGCGCGTGCCCAAGAGGGCGCGGGGCGCGCACGACACATGTCGGCGCCGGCGGCTGGAGCCGAGCGCCGGCCAGCAGCGGTGGACGGCGGCGGTAGTTGCGGGCGGCGGTGGTGGCTGCAGGAGGCCAGCGGCTGGGTGGAGCATCAAGCAGCAACAGCGGCTTGTAGGGGGCGCGACTAGGAGCGAGCGAGGCGGCGCTACAGTCAGGGCACACGGGGAGGCGGCGGAGCAGCGTGGCCAGGGGATGCGAGCGAGGCAGGGAGGCGCTAGGCGACGGGCCGGCCGGACGGGGTGCGGCGTCGCGGGGCGTGCGATGGAGGAGGCCACCGCGGGCGGGCGGCGCGAGCTGCGATGCGGGCGTGCGAGCGCGTCGAGCGGCCGGAGCGGGCGGGCACGGCGTTGGGCGCGCGGACGAGTGCACGATGAGGTGACGCACGAGAGGGAGGGAATGAAGAGGGGGAGCTCACGGGGGAGCCGTAGGGGACTGGGCAGCGAGCTTGGGGAGGAGCCGAGGACGTCCGGCGATGGGGCAGCAAGGTCCAGGGCGACGGGGCGACTCCGGGCGAGGTGGTGGGCGGCGCCGGAGACGACAAGCGGCGTCGGCGCGCCGGGGTCGGGGGTAGCGAGGTCCGGCCCCTCGGCGCGGGCGAGTGTCCAGATCAATCGGGGGGGTGGGGGCGCATGAGCCCCGATCCGATCTGGATCAGGGGAAAGGGAGAGGGGGGGAAGTGGGTGTCGTGGGGGGTTCGGGTTTGGGTAGTGGGGGTTATGGGGAGTGGGGGTGGCCGGTTCGGCCGGCCTGGTGGCCAGCTGGGCCACGGCCCAGCAAGGGGCTTTGTTTCTCTTTTTTTAGTTTCACTTTTCTGTTTTCTATTATAGTTTCATTTATTTTAGTTTTATAAAATACCAAGTTAGTACCTAAATTAGTATAATTAATATAGGCCACTACCCAACCTGGTTTTGACTCAAAATAAGTTAGCTTAATATTTTTATAATTTAAAGAGCAATTAAAATGTTATTTAGCCACTGTTTTTATTATTTTAGTGTCTTTAATTATTTTATAAAAGTGTGGGTTCTCCACCATTATTTCTAAGGATTTATTTGTCACATTTAGTACATTTTGGTTTTTATGTTCGAAAACTTTTATCGTTTGACTTTAATTCAAATTTGAATTTGAATCGGTTTCGAACTAACGCGAGACTAACAAGAGTAACCGAGGTGAGATGGCATCATTAGCGTGGAATTACTGTAGCTTAACTATCCGGGCGTCACACATACCTTGCGACTCGTCAAGACGCATATTGATTAATACAAGATCATCCCCTGCCACATCAATCTTCCGCTGCAGCTCGGCAATTTCCACAGTCCGAGAAGTGGCCAAGGGGGAAGCAGCCTGTGTTCAAAGTTTATCATGTTAGTCCTCAAGCGATCCTTTTCAATCCTCCATTTGCTTCCTCAGGGAAGACAACCCGAGTCTCAGGGGCTACTACCTATACACTGGCGCATCTTCGCAAATGAAACACAGCTGAAAACATTATGTTACAAACCTCGAAGCCCTTCAGTAGGCTCACGAAGGCTTCATTTAATCTGCTTTTCGCGGACAAAACCTTCTCAATCACTGTACCCATCAAGGTACGCTGTTCCCCCGAGACGGATGCTTTCCGCAACATGTCCCGCAATGTATCCGGAGTCTCCAGGTCCCTGGAAGCTACTCCAAAAGCACAATAATCCTTTTAAGGAATCTGTTCACCCATCTCCAAAATCACTGTCGGTTGTGAACCAGATAATCCGGGGCCTTTGTTATCATCAGCCCCGGAGTCCCGGATGGTCGGAGGTCCACCTTCGGGTACTGCCTCTTTTTTCCCCTGGTCTAAAGGGACCCTCCGCGATGACACTTCAGAGTCATCCGCCTTATTGGGCGAAGAGGTTGGAGGAGGCGTTTCGCTCTCTATCATCTCGGGCAGGAGACTTCCCGAAGAAGAGGATCGCCCAGAAAAACTCCGTGCTGACCTATAAAAATGCATGAACGCGTTACCGTAACAGCAACGGAGCGGGACGCTATCAAAGTACTCCGGATTCACTTACGGTTTGGCAGAGGGCTTATTCCCTTGTTGGAGTTGTTTAACGGTGTCGCCTTCCAAACCCAAGCCGCTCGATGGTGGCACCTTGCTCTTCTTGGAAGACCGCCCCTCCCAATCTTCGGAGGTGGCCCTTTTCCTCTTGCGTGGAGAAGGGATACTGGGTCCTTTTTCGCCTCCGTCTTCGGGCGAGGAAAGGTCGATTTCTCCGGACCCAGTGTCTGACTTACCTCCGGAACCAAGGTCATCTTGGGTCTTCTCGCCCTCCCCTGCTGATGCCCAGTATGGCGCCGAGACCAGCATCCTTGTTAACACAGGAGTAGCTGAGTCTTCGGGAAGGGGAGCCGGACACCTAATCCGTTCCACCTTCTTTATTCAGCCCTGAAAAAAGGATGATATTGTTGGTATCTTGCCACTGGGTATCTGACTATAAGGTATTTGGTAAACGGGTACTTACCGGGGTATCCGGATGGTTACAGTCTAGGCCGACATCTTCGGTGGTGTCCGGCCATTACCTTCGTTTCTCGAAGAATAATCTCCACATTCCTTTGTGTGTTGTGCCGAAGAAGTGCTGAAGAGTCCGCGGCCCTTCCGGATTGAACTCCCATAGGCGGAGAGCCCGTCGCTGGCACAGCAGGGTCCGATGAACTAGCATTACTTGAACGACGTTGGCTATGTCGATGTCCCTCTCAATGAGGCTTTGGATGCGACTTTCCAGAGTTCGCACATCATTCGTTGATCCCCAATCCAGCCCCTTGTTGATCCATGATGCAAGCTGAATTGGTGGGCTGGATTGAAAGGCAGGCGCAACTGCCCACTTGGAGCCACGGGGCTCGGTGATATAGGCCCACACCTGCTGCCATAAATCGGAAGATTTGGAGAAGGATCCTTTCAGCCAAACAGCGCTAGCAAGCTTGCTCACAGTAGCGCCACCGCACTCAGCTTGCTCCCCTTCTATCGCTTGCGGCTTCACATCAAAAGTCTTGAGCCACAAACCGAAGTGCGGAGGAGTTCGGAGAAAGGCTTCGCACATGACGATAAACGCCGAGATAAGGAGAATAGAGTCCGGGGCCAGATCGTGAAAATCTAGCCCGTAATAGAACATGAGCCCTCGGACGAAGGGGTTAAGTGCAAACCCTAACCCACGGAGGAAGTGGGATACGAACACGACCCTCTCGCCGGATCTGGGGGTGGGAATAACCTGCCTCTCGGCAGGAAGCCGATGATGGATTTCTGCGGTCTTGACGGCTGGATCCGGACATGATTGGGGCTTGAGGCAACCGAAACCCGGGTGTTGGAACTCGGAGTAGCAGGGGTCGAGGAAGAAGCAAGCATGAAAGAAAAAGATGGGTCTATACCCCTATATAAAGGCTGCGAATATCAAACGTCTCCTCCTGGGCCTTGAAACTTGCCTATTCCCAAGGAGTTGTACCCAAGCGACGGTTGGATTACCCACGTCTGGGTTGGCAAGAATCCCCTAAAGAAGGGGAGACACGATCTCCGCTTGGATAAGACATGCCAATAAAACCACATCTCGAGACGTGGGACGGTGGGCCAGCTAACGGCTCGAAAATAATGGCCGAGCAGGCGTGATGTCATATTACCAAAAATTATCAGTGGATTGAGCCCGTGAAATATTATATCCTCTGTAGTTGTGTATACAGGACCGGATAAAATCATTACATCTGAAGACTATCTTGGAGTTCGGAAGGGGGAACCCGCCTTGCAATGCCCAAGATGATCTGCGCGCCGGACTCCTCGTCAATGAAGCCAGGATCAGGGGCTATTGAGGGAGTCCTGGACTAAGGGGTCCTCGGGCGTCCGGCCTATTATCCATGGGCCGGACTGATGGGCTGTGAAGACATGAAGGCCGAAGATTGTACACGTGTCCGGATTGGACTCTGTCGGAGTAAATGGCCACGGGTAGCCTAACCGACTCCCCCTGGCTCTTCGAAAAATTATCAGGCCATTCAAGCATACAAAGCATAGGGCCGCCTTCCCCAGGGCCGACTCCCAGAAGCCGGCCATGAAGAAAGCCGACTCCCAGAAGCCGGCCATGAAGAAAGCCGTCTCCCAGAAGCCGGCCATGAAGAAAAGCCGACTCCCAGAAGCCGGCCATGAAGAAAGCCGGCTCCCAGAAGCCGGCCAAGATAGCACCCACTAAAGACTGTATCCACATAACAGCGATAGGATGGGGCGTGCCCGCAGTACAACCCACTACCCCCGAATCCCGGAACAGGCATGGCTACAGGGCGTCGTACGGCCAGCCATCCCCCGTCCGGCGTGGCACTGTAGCCGTGTTGGCCTCGATGTCACCCACGACAGGCGCCAGTACAGCCCGTAGGCGGCGGGCCCCTTTTGCCAGAGAGACACCCGAAGGCGGCCCGGCCTCCTCTAGTCGGCCAGGGGTGTGGCCGGCTCCCAATAGCCGGCTACCTCCCTCCCTCGAAACACGTGCCTCATTAAGGAGACAAGACGAGGTAAGGCTACAGTAAGAGTCCGCAAGGCAGCGACACTGTAGCCACGCTTACCTCAACAAAGCTCTCGTCATCAGAGGCGAGGCAACAGTATCCAGCCGCCGACAAAGCCCCCAAGCGGTGGGGCCGGCCTGTCGGCCAAGAGGCCGGCAGCCGGCGGGACCCACCAGTCGGCGGGCCCCAACGACCGGCGGAGAAGCCGGCGTGCATAGACGCTGAAGGCTGGGACCCGCACCCAGCCGGATTACCTACTACTAGAAAAAGGCTTACTAGTGGCGCACCAGTTTTGCCTACTAATGGCGCACCACTGGTGCGCCACTAGCATCACGCC
This sequence comes from Aegilops tauschii subsp. strangulata, assembly GCF_002575655.3. NCBI lineage: Eukaryota > Viridiplantae > Streptophyta > Magnoliopsida > Poales > Poaceae > Aegilops > Aegilops tauschii. Next base: position 566,553,817 of record NC_053039.3, on the reverse strand, counting down.
ACTAGTATTTTTTACTAATGGCGCACCAGTGGTGCGCCATTAGTATCTGGTATACTAATGGCGCACCACTGGTGCGCCATTAGTATATGCCATGGTGCGCCATTAGTATAGGCCACTGGTGCGCCATTAGTATAGGCCACGGTGCGCCATTAGTATTTTTGAATTTTGAAGGCGGGAAAATAGTAGTGGTGCACCGTCTAACCCCCACCGTGCGCCATTGCTATTTTTGAATTTTGAATTTGGATCTGGATCGCGATTTTTTTGCCCATTTTTTGCTCGTTTTTTGGCTCATTTTTTTGCACGATATTATTTCAAATTTTGTTCCTGTTTTTGGATCTTGTACGTTCTTTTGTCGTGTTCTTTTGCCGGAGAGGAGTTCGTCGGAGAGGAGGAGGAGGAGGTCGCCGGAGAGGTGCTCGCCTACATCGCCGGAGAGGAGGAGGAGGTCGCCGGAGAGGAGTTCACCGGAGCATCAGAGAGGAGGAAGGAGAAACCATGAGGGGAGCTCACCGAAGAGGAGGGAGGAGGAGCTCACCGAAGAGGAGGGAGGAGGAGCTCACCGGAGAGGAGGGAGTAGGAGCTCACCGGAGAGGAGGGAGTAGGAGCTCACCGGAGAGGAGGGAGGAGGAGCTCACCGAAGAGGAGGGAGGAGGAGCTCACCGGAGAGGAGGGAGGAGGAGCTCACCGGAGAGGAGGGAGGAGGAGCTCACCGGAGAGGAGGGAGGAGGGGCTCACCGGAGAGGAGGGAGGAGGAGCTCACCGGAGAGGAGGGAGAAGGATATGAAGTGGAGGAGAGGTGGAGTGGAGGAGAAGAATGAAGAGGTAAGGAGGAGAGGACACGCCCAGCCATATATACGGCATAGTAATGGCGCACCATGGGCAGGTGCGCCATTAGTAACTTTTTTTTATTTTTTTGATTTATTTTGAATTTTGAAGGCGGGAAGATACTAATGGCGCACCATGGGCAGGTGCGCCATTAGTAACTTTTTTTATTTTTTTTTATTTTTTTTGAATTTTGAAGGCGGGAAGATAGTAATGGCGCACCACGGGCAGGTGCGCCATTAGTAAGTTTGATTTTTTTTGAATTTTTTTGCCTCTCCAGATCTTAAAAGCCCCGTATCTTTTTTTCTGTTAGGTTTTTGAGGATTTTGAAAATGTTTAACGGGGTTCCCCCAGTTAAATTCGGATGTAACTTTTCGAGTAGATGATTTTTCATATAAAAAACTTTTTCATCCGAGTTCGTATGCAAAAGTTATGCCCATTTTAAGAAATTCCAGAGAGATTTTGCAAATAAAGTCGAAATTCATATTTGTTAATTTTCCCAACAACTAGACCACATATCACATGGGAAACTAGTTTTATTTTATTTTTTTGACATTTCCATCATTTTCTTTTATTTTTTTTAAAACTGAAAAGGGGGTCCAGGCGGGGGGGGGGGTGCATTCGGTGGAATGGGCCAAGTTACTAATGGCGCACCGTGGGGGTGGTGCGCCATTAGTAGTTCAACTAGTAATGGCGCACCACCCCAACCGTGCGCCATTAGTACTTTTTCAAAAAAAAATTGAAATAAAATTTGTAACAAAATTACTAATGGCGCACCTGTGAGTGGTGCGCCATTAGTAGTTCAACTAGTAATGGCGCACCGTGGGAGTGGTGCACCATTAGTAGTTGAACTAGTAATGGCGCACCGTCCCACGGTGCGCCATTAGTAGTTTAAAAAATAAAAATAAAAAAATTGAAAAAAAAATTTGAAACATAATTACTAATAGCGCATCGTGGGATGGTGCGCCATTACTAGTTGAACTACTAATGGCGCACCATCCCACGGTGCGCCATTAGTAGTTCTGAAAAAATTAAAAAAATTTTACTAATGGCGCACCGTGGATGTGGTGTGCCATTAGTATTTTCACACTAATGGCGCACCAACACATGGTGCGCCATTAGTATATAGTAATGGCGCACCACATGTCTGGTGCGTCATTAGTGGCCATATCATCTATAGCCCTTTTCCTAGTAGTGACCATTGTACCCCTGGGGGGTAGGCCTATATAAACCCCCCGGGGCACCCATGTAAAGGGTTGGTCATATAGAATTCCACACACCACATAGGGAGAAAAGGAGAGCTAGCCTTGCCCTTCTTCTTCCTCTAGCCAAACAGCTCAAGGAGCGCTTGTAGCTACTTGTATTGGTCTAGTGATCATCCGGAGACTCCGCAGAGCAGGACTAGGGGTGTTATCTCCACGGAGAGCCCCGAACCTGGGTAAGATTCGCCGGCGTGCATGTCTTCGCCTCATCCCGTTTCCAGGCACCGGTGACGTTTTACTGGCTCCCACTATGATAAGCCATCCGTTGGCATATGTCGCACCTACCACCCGACATTTGGCGCCCACCGTGGGGCCAGGTGCACCGTCGTCCGGAGACCTGTTCTGGACGGGTACCCTTTTCCTCCCCCGTGAGCGCAGCCAGCCTGCTGCGCCCGATGGCGCTTGCCCCGACACGCTGCTAGGCGTCGACAACGCCTGCGCAGCGAGCTGCCTCGCCGATCTTCTTGGCGAGACTCGCATCTCTGACGAGCCTGTATCCGACGCGGGCACGGACTGCCCCGAGAGCCGCCTCGTCAGCCTCCTCGACCAGCTTCACGTCTCCAGCGAGCTTGCTGCGGACTTGGAGTCGGTCGGCTCCACCGACCCGATGCTTGTCGACTCCGACACGGCATCGCTCGATGCCTACCCCTCCGATGTGGTAGTCTTCGACGACCCTCTCCCTCGAGCTGACAGCGGCAGCAGCGCTGTCACTGAGGTGCTGGTCATCAGCCACGTCGCCGACTCAGGCGAGAACGCCCACGACGCCCTACAAGCGGCGATGCACGACTTATCCGTCCCCATCCCGGCTGACGCCGACGCCGACACCCTGGAGGCACGCCGCCTCGCCCTCATCGCGGAGGGCCAGAAGATAGCCTCCATGAGACGCCTCACTGAGGCTCACCAGCGTGAAGTCAACCGCGTCGCCTTTGGTACGCCGCCGCATGGCGGGCCGAGCCGAGCCGGCCTCGTCAAGAAGCGCGGCGCGGCCATCGCCAGCATGCTGGGGGCAGACCGCCCCGTCTACGCCACACCGCTTGAGAATCTGCGAGCCGCTCAGGCGGCCGCAGAAGAGCTGAATGGGCTGGGGGCTGATGAGCTCCCCTACATGACAAGGCGCATCCAGCAGCTGATCGACGCGGCCGCAGAAAGGCATGAAGCCGGTGCCCGCGCTGAGAGTCCTCCCCCACGCCGAGAGCATGCCGCGACATCCCGGTCGCCGACTGCGAGTGGCGCCCGCGCACGGAAAGACAAGGAGCCGGCTGCTAGCCGCAGCCGGACTCGAATCACCATCGAGCGCGACGCGGAAGGCCGCCTCGGGCAGTGGAGCGCCTAGGCAATCCGCCTCCTCCCCCGCCTCGTGGGGAGAGACATCCCACCCCGCCGCATATCACACATCCGACTCTTGGTGGCCGACTGGGCCACCGCGAAGGAGTCGGCGAGAATGACGCCCGCCACCAGATCGACCGCCTAGCTCGATCCCTGGCGCTAGAAGAAGAAGACGATGTTAGCCCGCCATGCTTTGGCCCCCGCATCTGCGACGAGCCCTTCCCCAAAGGGTTCTCGCTCCCCAGAGACACGCCCAAGTACAACGGCACTGTGAAGCCGGAAGATTGGCTCATCGACTACTCTACCGCTGTCAGCATAGCGAACGGCAACAGGCGCGTAGCCGTGAAGTACGTCCCTCTCATGCTGCAAGGCACGGCGCGCACCTGGCTCAACAGCCTCAAGCCCTTCAGCGTCAACAACTGGCTAGACTTCACGGAAGTCTTCGTCCGCAACTTCACCAGCACGTACAAGCGGCCTCCCAAACCCCGCTAGCTCTCCTTATGCGTCCAAGGGCCCAGCGAGTCGACCCGCGACTACCTCACGCGGTGGGCCGAGCTTCGCAACTCCTGCGAGGGGGTGCACGAGGTTCAAGCCATCGAATAGTTCACCGCCGGGTGCCGAGAGGGCACCCTCCTCAAGCACCGACTCCTCTGCGACGAGCCGGCTACCCTCGACGAGCTGCTAGTCATTGCAGACAAGTACGCCACGGCCGACTCCTCGATGAAGACCGAGCTCCGAGTCGACGCCTCTGGAAAGGTGCTCGCTCCGGCTCCTAAGACGCCGGCTGGCGACCCCAATCGGCGCCCCTACCAGAACGACCACAAGCGCAAGGCCCCTATGCCGCCTTCCACCAGCCGGCAGGTGGCCACAGTCGGAGATGAGCAGCCCGAAGAGCGGCCCGCTCCCAAGAAGAAGGGCGGCAGGCCGGCTTGGCAGCCGGCCTTCTCCTACGAGCAGACTCTCGATGCCCCCTGCAAGTTCCACAGCGGCGCGAAGCCGTCCAACCACACGACCCGAAAGTGCCACTGGCTCACCTGGATCTCCAAGGGCGAGGGGCTGGCGCCGCCTCCGCCTCCCGGCCCGCCGCCTCCAGCCCCCCAGCAGCCGGCTGCTCGACCAGCAGTCGGAGCCATTCAAGATGAGTTCCCTGATGAACACGCCGCCTACGTCATCTTCACAAGCCAGGTTGAAGACAAGCGCAGCCGGCGCCGACAGCACCAAGAGGTCAACGCAGTCGTCTCCAGCAGCCCCGAGTTCATGCATTGGTCCGAAAGGCCTATCAACTAGAGCCGGGCCGATCACCCAGAGGTGATGCCATCCCCTGGCTCCTACGCATTGGTATTGGATGTCACCCTCGCAACGGAGAGGTGGGCTGCCCGATTCTCCCGCGTTCTGATTGATGGCGGAAGCAGTATCAACATACTGTACCGCGATACCATGGAGAAGTTGAACCTCAAGGAGAAGCAGCTCATGCCAAGCCGGACCGTGTTCCATGGCATCGTACCGGCCTGTCCTGTTCCCCGATCGGCAAGATCAAGATGGATGTTCTCTTCGGAGACAAGGATCACTTTCGTCGAGAAGCAATCTGGTTCGAGGTAGTGGATCTGGAAAGCCCTTACCACGCCTTGCTTGGCCGACCTGCTCTGGCCAAGTTCATTGTTGTGCCCCACTACGCCTACCTGAAGATGAAGATGCCAAGCTCGAAGGGGATCATCACTGTGGCCGGCGACTACAAGAAGTCCATCGAGTGCGCTGCAGCCAGTAGCCGGCTGGCCGAGTCCCTCGTAGTGGCAGAAGAGAAGAAGATGCTGGAGCGAGTTGTGGCCATGGCCGGCAAGCAGACGGCCTTGTCCCCCAACCACAAGGAATATGATGCGCAGGGCTCCTTCCAGCCGGCCAAGGAGACGAAGAAGATACCTCTGGACCCGGAGAACCCGGAGAGGTTTGCAGTCATCGGTGCAAACCTGGACAGTAAATAGGAAGGCGAGCTCGTCGACTTCCTCCGTGAGAATCGAGACATCTGTGCATGGTCCCCAAAGGACATGCCGGGTGTTCCGAAGGATTTCGCCGAGCACAAGTTACACGTCCGAGCAGACGCGAAGCCGATCAAGCAGCCTCTCCGCCGACTGTCAAAAGAGAAAAGAAGAATCGTAGGAGAAGAGATAGCCCGGCTCCTTGCCGCCGGCTTTATTATGGAAGTGTTTTTCCCAGAGTGGCTTGCCAACCCAGTCTTGGTGTTGAAGAAGAACAACAAATGGCGTATGTGTATAGACTACACTAGCCTCAACAAGGCCTGCCCCAAAGATCCGTTTGCTCTGCCACGGATTGATCAAGTGATAGACTCCACAGCCGGATGCGAGCTGTTGAGTTTCTTGGATGCCTACTCAGGATACCACCAGATTAAGTTAGACCCAGCAGACCGCCTGAAGACCGCCTTCATCACACCATTCGGAGCTTTCTGTTATCTGACTATGACATTCGGCTTGAGGAATGCCGGTGCCACTTTTCAGCATTGCATGCAGAAATGCCTCCTCAAGCAACTCGGCAGAAATGCCCACGTCTACGTAGACGCTATTGTGGTGAAGACAGAGAAGCGCGGCACCCTGCTGGAAGACCTCAAGGAAACATTTTCCAACTTGCGCCGATTCCAAATCAAGCTCAACCCCGAGAAATGCATGTTCGGAGTACCAGCCGGCCGGCTTCTAGGCTTTCTGGTCTCCGAACGCGGCATTGGGTGCAACCCTGTGAAGATCAAAGCCATTGAAAGAATGGAGATTCCCACCAAGTTGCAAGACGTGCAGAAGTTCACCGGGTGTCTGGCCTCCCTAATCCGCTTTATCAGCCGGCTAGGAGAGAAGGCTCTCCCCCTGTACCAACTCATGAAGAAATCCACTCACTTCGAGTGGAACGACCAAGCAGATCAAGCCTTCCATGAGTTGAAGAAGATGCTGACCACTCCACCTGTCCTGGCGGCGCCGACTGAGAAGGAGCCCATGCTCCTCTACATAGCCGCGACTAGCCGAGTGGTCAGTACAGTCATCGTGGTCCAGCGCCCAGAAGAAGGCCGAGCCCAGCTAGTCCAGAGGCCGGTGTATTATCTAAGCGAAGTACTGTCCAGCTCAAAGCAAAACTACCCACACTACCAGAAGATGTGCTATGGAGTGTACTTCGCCGCCAAGAAGCTGAAGCCCTACTTTCAAGAGCATCCCATCACGGTCGTATGCACCGCCCCACTTGCCGAGATCATAGGCAGCCGGGATGCATCTGGCCGGGTGGCTAAATGGGCCATTGCGCTGGCGCCTTACACAATCTTCTACCAGCCCCACACCGCCATCAAGTCCCAAGCATTGGCCGACTTCCTCGTCGACTGGGCCGAGACCCAGTACCTACCGCCGGCTCCCGACTCTACTCATTGGCGGATGCACTTTGACGGGTCCAAGATGCGCACCGGCTTGGGAGCCAGCATCGTCCTCACCTCTCCCAAAGGCGACAAGCTCAGATACACGCTGCAAATCCACTTTGCCGCCTCCAACAACGTGGCTGAATACGAGGCACTCATACACGGGCTCCGGCTAGCCAAAGAGCTCGGCATACGCCGGATCCTGTGTTATGGCGACTCTGATTGGGTGGTCCAGCAGTCATTTGGCGACTGGGACGCCAAGGATGCAAACATGGCGAGCTATCGATTCCTCTTCCAGCAGATCAGTGGGTACTTCGAAGGGTGCGAGTTCCTTCACGTACCACGAGCCGACAACGACCAAGCAGATGCCCTGGCACGAATCGGCTCCACCCGACAGGCTATACCAACCGGTGTCTCTCTCCAGCGCCTCCTCAAACCGTCTATCAAGCCGTCTCCAGAGTCGGACTCTATCTTCGTACCGCCTGCCCCCGATGCAGCCGGACCCGACTGGAGGAACCCAGCAGGCGGCTCGGGGACTTCGACAAGCGGCCCGGGGACTGCCGTAGTCGCACCCGACTTGGGGACTTCAGAACCCGGCCCGGGGACTGCAGCAGTCGGCCCGGGGGCTGCAGCGACACAAGAAGCGGTGGCCGACTCCAACTCTCCACCACCCAACCCACCCACCCGAGTCACAGTGGTCGTACTAATAGTAGAAGAAGTCACAGCTCCATCATGGGCCCAGCCCATCCTCAACTTCCTAGTCACCAGAGAGCTGCTGACTGATGAGATCTCGGCAAGACTAGTGCAACGCCGGGCCGGAGCATATGCAATAATAAATAGAGAACTTGTCAAGCGCAGCGTCACTGGAGTCTTCCAGCGCTGCGTCGAGCCAAAGAAGGGTGTAGCAATCCTCAAGGATATCCACCAAGGCGAATGCGGCCACCACGCTGCCTCAAGATCACTTGTGGCCAAAGCTTTCCGCCATGGTTTCTTCTGGCCGACTGCTTTGGAAGATGCCAAAGAGATAGTCAAATGCTGCAAAGGATGTCAAGTCTTCAGTTCCAAGCAACACCTGCCGGCTTCTGCACTCAAGACCATCCCCCTCACCTGGCCCTTTGCCGTCTGGGGGCTGGACATAGTGGGCCCATTCAAGACAGCTCGCGGCGGCTTGACACATCTGCTTGTCGCTGTGGACAAATTTACCAAATGGATCGAAGCGAAGCCGGTCAAGAAGCTGAATGGGCCGACTGCCGTGACATTCATTGCTGACATCACTACTCGGTATGGCGTGCCGCACAGCATCATCACCGACAATGGCACAAACTTTGCCAAGGGAGCACTGGCACGTTTCTGCGCGACACAGGGCATCCAACTGGACTTAGCGTCCGTTGCCCACCCACAGTCAAACGGCCAGGTCGAGCAAGCAAACGGCCTCATCCTCTCCGGCATCAAGCCCCGACTGGTCGTACCACTGGAGCGCTCGGCCGGCTGCTGGCTCGACGAGCTGCCGGCTGTCCTCTGGAGTCTGCGTACTACCCCAAACAAGTCAACCGGCTTCACTCCGTTCTTCCTTGTGTATGGTGCCAAGGTTGTCATCCCAACTGACATCGAGTTCGACTCGCCTCGGATCACCATGTACACGGAGGCGGAGTCCAAGGAAGCACGAGAAGACGGCGTCGACCTGCTGGAAGAAGGCCGGCTGTTAGCACTCAGCCGGTCCGCCATCTACCAGCAGGGTTTGCGCCGTTACCATAACCGAAAGGTCAAGCCAAGATCCTTCCAAGAGGGCGACCTTGTGCTCCGGTTGATCCAGTGAACAGCCGGCCAGCACAAGCTCTCGGCCCCTTGGGAAGGCCCCTTCGTCATCAGCAAAGCACTAGGCAACGACTCCTACTACCTGATCGACGCACAGAAGCCAAGAGCATGCAAGAGGGATGATTCCGGCAAGGAGTCGGAAGGACCATGGAACGCAAACCTCCTGAGAAGATTTTACAGTTGAAAGCAGTATGTATCATGCTATCGTTTTTATATTAAATATGAGACAAACGGGCACCCCGAGGTGCACTCGGGGACTGCCCTCCTTTATCTATGAATGACGAGTGTCATACTCATGGATATATTATTACATTTGATTTTCTATCTAGCACCGGGTTCGACTAGTCGGCCCGGGGACTGGCCGCCTTAAGTTATATTAGAAGTTCTACCTGAAGTCAGACAAGTAGTGTGCCGGCACCCGAGCCCTCTCTTGTTGAAAGTCGCAGCTCGAAGAACCGACTGTCCGACTGGAAAGAACCAAAGGTGGAAAGGATGCCCACACGAAAAACGGCTAAGGACTAACGAACTTATATAACGCAAAGACGGCCTCCAACCACGCCTACCGGCTGTCAAAACAGCCGGTTGGCCGGCCTCCCAGTCACTTCGCTATAATCCAACAAAGCTAGAGTACTTGCCCTCCCAACTGGCCAAGCACTTCTCCAGCCATAGATTGCAGAGCAGCTGTCCGGCTGGGAAGGCGGCAACCAAGGGAGGGCGGCAAAGGAAACAGCCGAAGGATGAAAAGCAAAGAACAAGGGAAAGCCAAACGCATGCATAATTATAATTACACATAAGGCCCCCAACAGGCCGGCAGTCAATATAGTTCGAATACACCCCCAGTGGGTGGAATTGTGCAAACTTAACAAAAAACTGTTCCAAGAGTGGTAAAACAGGAAAGAAGAGGCAGCAGACTAGACTAAGGGCGCAGCAGGGGAGCCGGGCTGGTCGGTGGAGACGGCGCCGCCGGCTGGAGGAGTGGCCGACTGGCGGGTCTCGGCTTGATCATCGCCGGCGGCAGGCGGTGCACCCGCGCGTGCCTTGTTGCTGGAGGCACGGTCAAGCTGAGGCTGACCGGCCGCTCCACCATCTGGCGCGGCGTCTTCACCCTTCTCCTCCTCCTCGCCCTCGTCGCTGGAGTCGATCTCCTCCACCGAGTCCTCGCCGTCTGCCAGGTTCAGCCCGAACCAGTCTTCCGGCTGGTCAACGCCGTTGTCGTCCACCTCAGGGGCGAAGGCACTGGTGTCGTTGTAGTTGGCAATCGCCGAAGCCCGCTGGATGATAGCCGGCCGCGCCGGCTCCAGCTCCATGTCGGCCTCCTGCCGCCAGGTGGCCAGCTGGTCCAGACTCAGCTCGGGATACCAGGCCTTGACGAACTCCAGTGCCCGCCTGGCGCCGGACCGAGCTGCAGAAGCCTTCCAGGCCTCGAAGCGGCCGACCGCCACTTCCAGCCAGTCGGCAGTCCGACTGGGGGTGCGGGGAATCACCTCACTAGGCCAGAGAGCGTTCAACACCTGCGCCCCAACGCGCTAAAGCCGGCGGAGCATGCGGCGAGCCGGCTGAAGGCGGGCTTGAATCCCCAAGAGCTGCTCCTTCAGTGACCGACGAGCATCCGGCGCGATCTCGGCGCCAGCCTGCCTTTGTGCCTCGTGGTGGGCCTCGACGACCTGGTTGGCGGCAGTAGAGTGGCCAGGGAAGTACTCTGCGCGAGAAAGAAAGAGAAAGAAAATAAAAGCACCAAGTCAGAAACTATGCCAAACGGCAAGTGGCAAGCAAGGACGAAGAAGAGGGCGGCCTACCGTCAACCAAGTTTTCGATCTGGCCGTAGCCGTTGATCAGCGATTGCCTCGCTTCGGCCCAGCTTGCCGCCTCTGTCTCATATTCGGCTTGGAGGGCGGCCTCGCTGTCTTGCACCGCCTTCAGGGCCGCCTTATGGCTCTTCTCTTGGTCGGCCAGCCTCTTGGCCAGGCGGTCACGCTCCTGGGCTAAGGCGTCAAATTCGGCCTCCTTAGCGCGGAGGGCGGCCAGAGTCCCACCCAGCTGCTCCCTTAGTCTGGCGTTGGCCGCTGCAGGCATGGCAGAAAAGAAAGAAGCAATAAGGAAGAAGTCGTCAAGGAAGATCCGACCCGACTGCTCAGCAGTCGGCCTGAATCTCGGGGACTACACCCAGTGGGTGCGCTGACGCGCCCCCACGGAAGAAACCAAGATCAAAAAAGCAAAAATAGGAAGACTAACCCGAATGGCCGCTCGCGTCGCAAGGAACTCGTCGTTGTATTTTCTCAGCGCCGCAGCCTGGGACTGAAGCTGGTTCCGGACGTCCTGCGCCGCCACGTTCACCACGACCGTCCCTCCACCCGGCGTCCACCCCGAGCTGGCGCTGGCCGCCTCCACATCCCGGGCCGACGAACCGGAGCCCGCGGCTTTCTGCGGGTCCGATGCGGCCTTCCCCGCGCGCTGGCGCGATGGCGACTGGACCACCAGGTCCGTCCTCGCGGCCGGCTCGCCTCCGGCGATCGCGCAGGCGGCACGTTAGGTCGGCTGCCTTGAGCCGCCCCAGTCAGCGAGGCCGGTGTCGCCTCCCTCTCCGGGACGACGACGTCGTCCTCCCTCTCCAACCCTGGCTGGTCGCCGCTGGCTTCCTCCGGCGGGGGCTCCGGGGCCTCGGGCGCCGCGACACGCAGAGGGGTGACGAGCAAGGCCCCCTCCGCTGTTGCCGCGGCCGCAGCCTCCGCTTGGGCCTTGGCCGCTGCGTCGGCGCGCGCCTTCGCCGCCTCCTCCTCCTCCTGTGTCGCCTTGGCGGCAGCCGCCCTCAACTCCTCCGCCTCCCGCTCCTCTCGCGCCTCCCGTGCGTTTCGCTCCGTCGCCGCCTGAAGCTCGGCGCGGGGGTCCATGTGGCGGGTGCTCCCGGATCCTCCCGGCGATCCAACGACGGAGGCGGCAGCAACCCGCTCGAGCGAAAGCGGAGCCCTGATTTTTTAGAAAGGACGAGGATTCAGAAATCACCAAGAAAAGAAGAAAGAATGTACAAAGGAATATGAACTTACGCCGACACCGTCTGCGGCTGCTTCACCACCTTACGGAAGCGGGCCGCCTTCGCAGCCGCCTCATCCCGCCTGGTCGCCGCCGCCCCGCCCTTGGGCTTCTTCGGCCGACTGCCGAACAAGCCCGACGCGGCCCGGCGCTTTTGCCCGCCGCCCCGAGCAGGCGGCGCGGCGGAGGAACCCTCGCCGTGGTCGGGCGCCGGCTGGCGGCGTGGGACGATTTCCGCCTCGTCGTCATCCAGCCAGTCGTCGAAGCTGGCTCCGAGCCCGGAGCCGCCTGCCTCGCCGCCGGCTTCGCCGCCACCCGCCTCGGTGTTTTCATCCATGGCGGCCGCCCCCAAGTCATGGTCCTCCAGGTCATGCTCCGCCCGGTCGGGGAGGAATCGGCGCTCCGTCTCCGACCCGGTTGCCGGTCGAAGGAGAGGGCTCTGCCAAGGCGTGCCGACTGGTCAGAGTCGGCGAAGAGGAACTCGGCGACAAAACTAAGAGAAGAAAGGGAAAAAGAGAACATACCGTGGGCGGCGGATGTGCACGGGAATATGGCTCCTTGCCAAACCGCCACTCTGTGGAGAGCTTGCAGTTCGCAAAATAATTCACCATATGGGCCACCTCTTCGTGCGGCATGTCCATGGTGCACATCCGACTCGGATCGAGTTGGCCGCTCATCTGACAGATCAGGTGAGGGCGGCTCTGAAGCGGAAGCACGCGGCGCGCGACGAAGGCGGCCAGCAAGTCGGATCCAGCCAGGCCCTCCGACTGGATCATCACCCGCAGTCGGGCGACGGCCGCGGCTCCAGCCTGCGACAGCGTCACGGCCCGATAGGACCACTGGGGCCGCCTCCCAGCCGGCGGGCCGGCTACATAAGCCGGCAAGTTGACGTAGTCACCTTGTGGGGTGACGTTCTTCATGTAGAAATATGACTTCTGCCAGAGCTTCACCGACTGAATTAACGTGATGATGGGGAAGAGGTTGTCGGCCGCCGGCCTCCGCATCGCGATGAAGGCGCCGCTCTGGGTCGGCACGCCCTGCATGCGGGTGCCCAGCTTCGATTGGAAGAACTCCCCCAGAGCTCGAGGGTGGGGAGAACGCCAAGAAAGCCTTCGCACAAGGTGACGAAGGCAGACAGCAGCACCACCGTGTTCGGAGTGAGGTGGTGCGGCTGGAGTTGATAGAATTCGAGGAAGGAGCGGAAGAAAGCGCTCGCCGGCAAGCCAATGCCGCGCAGGAAGTGCGAGCGGAAGACTACCCGCTCGCCTTCCTCCGGCGCCGGCGTGATCTCCTTCGCAGGTGCGAGACGGACCCGCACCTGGTCTGCGCCGGGCAACCGCCGCGTCTTGCGGAGGAACTCGATGTGGTCCATAGGGACGTTAGAGCCGTCCCAGTCCCCGCCGTACTGCATGGTGGCGAGAAGCTAACAAGGAAGAGTGCGGCGGCGGAGAAAGCACGGCCCTGCGGCGGCAAAGCTGTAGGGTGGAGTGAAGATTGATGGGACGGCGCGGCTGCGAGGCGCTGCTGCGAGAGAAAGCAGGAGGAAGAAGATGGCGGAGAGGAGAGGAGCATGCGAGCGTCTGCCCCTTCCCCTCCTCCCCCTACTTATAGCCTCGTGCGGCGAAGCCGAGGAGGCGAGGCGTGGGGAGGATTGTGGGATTAACTGCGCCCACTCCCCCACGCCCCGCGATTACTGCGCCCTAACGGCGTGCGGAAACCGTCGCCGGAAGACGTGCGGACAGCTTTGGGCCACAAAGAATCCGCGCCTGGGCCCAGGCATTGGAGTGGTGGGCCCTCGCCTGCGGCGACGTCTTGTCGCACGCGTGGGTTAGCAGGCTCTTTTCGGCCAAGGGACGCCACGTGGTTCGCAGGCGGCGAGCGACCGGCCCGCGGCCCGGTGCACGCGCCAACGGATTCCCGCCTTCCGACTTTAAAATTTTCGCCAAGACGGCGCGCCCAACCGAAGCCGGCTCCCAGCTGCTGGCTCGTCAAGATAAGAAGTTGACCGAGCTTCTCGACCTCCTCTCAGCCTCGAAGCCCAACCAGCTTCGGGGACTACTGTCGGAGTAAATGGCCACGGGTAGCCTAACCGACTCCCCCTGGCTCTTCGAAAAATTATCAGGCCATTCAAGCCTTCAAGCATACAAAGCATAGGGCCGCCTTCCCCAGGGCCGACTCCCAGAAGCCGACCATGAAGAAAGCCGACTCCCAGAAGCCGGCCATGAAGAAAGCCGACTCCCAGAAGCCGGCCATGAAGAAAAGCCGACTCCCAAAAGCCGGCCATGAAGAAAGCCGGCTCCCAGAAGCCGGCCAAGACAGCACCCACTAAAGACTGTATCCACATAACGGCAATAGGATGGGGCGTGGCCGCAGTACAGCCCACTACCCCCGAATCCCAGAACAGGCATGGCTACAGGGCGCCCATACGGGCCAGCCATCCCCCGTCCGGCGTGGCACTGTAGCCGTGTTGGCCTTGATGTCACCCACGACAGGCGCCAGTACGGCCCGTAGGCGGCGGGCCCCTTTTGCCAGAGAGACACTCGAAGGCGGCCCGGCCTCCTCTAGTCGGCCAGGGGTGTGGCCGGCTCCCAATAACCGGCTACCTCCCTCCCTCGAAACACGTGCCTCATTAAGGAGACAAGACAAGGTAAGGCTACAGCGAGAGTCCACAAGGCGGCGACACTGTAGCCACGCTTACCTCAACAAAGCTCTCGTCATCAGAGGCGAGGCAACAGTATCCAGCCGCCGACAAAGCCCCCAAGCGGTGGGGCCGGCCTGTCGGCCAAGAGGCCGGCAGCCGGCGGGACCCACCAGTCGGCGGGCCCCAACTACCGGCGGAGAAGCCGGCGTGCATAGACGCTGACGGCTGGGACCCGCACCCAGCCGGATTACCATTGTACCCCTGGGGGGTAGGCCTATATAAACCCCCCGGGGCACCCATGCAAAGGGTTGGTCATATAGAATTCCACACACCACATAGGGAGAAAAGGAGAGCTAGCCTTGCCCTTCTTCTTCCTCTAGCCAAACAGCTCAAGGAGCGCTTGTAGCTACTTGTATTGGTCTAGTGATCATGCGGAGACCCCGCAGAGCAGGACTAGGGGTGTTATCTCCGCGGAGAGCCCCGAACCTGGGTAAGATTCGCCAGCGTGCATGTCTTCGCCTCATCCCGTTTCCAGGCACCGGCGACGTTTTACTGGCTCCCACTATGATAAGCCATCCGTTGGCATATGTCGCACCTACCACCTGACAGACTCTCCTTGGCGTGGAAGGCAAGCTAGGCGACCGATTATGAAGATTCCTTCTTATGTAACCGACTCTAAGTAAACCCTAGATCCCCCCGGTGTCTATATAAACCGGAGGGGTTAGTCCGGAAAGGACACATTCATTACCATAGTCATACAGGCTAGACTTCTAGGGTTTAGTCATTACGATCTCGTGGTAGATCAACCCTTGTAGTACTCATATTCATCAAGATCAATCAAGCAGGAAGTAGGGTATTACCTCCATAGAGAGGGCCCGAACCTGGGTAAACATCGTGTCCCCCGTCTCCTGTTACCATCGATCCTAGACGCACAGGGACCCCCTACCCAAGATCCACCGGTTTTGACACCGACACTCAGCTGGATCAAGAGTTCGAGGGACGTCACCGAGCTGAACGTGTGCAGATCGCGGAGGTGCCATGCGTTCGGTACTTGATCAGTTGGATCGCGCAGACGTTCGACTACATCAACCGCGTTACTTAACGCTTCCGCTTTCGGTCTACGAGGGTACGTGGACACACTCTCCCGCTCGTTGCTATGCATCACATAGATAGATCTTGCGTGATTGTCGGTAAAAATTTTGAAATACTGCATTCCCCAACAACCAGGACTAGTGTTCTATTGCCACACAAGCACCCACGGAGCTCACCTTGCGTGCGACACCATGGGGAAGTGAGGTATCACTCGACGTCCATCAGAAACCAAACCAAACTAGAAGGATTGGATGAGAGCACTTTTGCCAATGTCGATCACTTTGATGTTGCTAAATCATGAGTGCTGGCCACTCCGCCTCTTCTCCACGAGCTACTCTAAAAACTTCTTTCTCGAGGTACATTACCGTTCGAATCAACTAAGATTCTTAGAACTCTCCTAGTTTTATGAAACTCTTCTTGGATCACGTCTCTACCTAGCATCTCGTCGTTTGTTCCCTCAAAGTCTCGAGTATGCACGAGTGTGCATCTCATCCTAACAAACTACCTCTAACCAGAGGCATGCAATGCAGTTCTAATCCGCACATGTCCTCAGCCCGTCATCGCTATCATGAGGCCGAATCCTCTCCATGGAGAGTAAACGATGCGATCCCGTGTTGGACTAGTAGCCTGCCTGATGTGTCGAGCTCGGGGCATTGATGGAACCAGGAGATGATAGTACATCATGAATAATTGGACCACCCCCTTCTCAACTCCTCCAATGTCCAAATCCTACTCAGTCTTGATCATCTTTGCACCCATCCTCTCCACACAGCAGTACAATAAAGTGTCCTTTACGTTATCGCGTGCATAGGAAATTTCCATGCATGATACATACCCACATCCTTATCACCAACGTGTGTGCATGCACAGCAGTGCAATGTTCTTCTTCACATGCACACATATTCCATTCCATATGCAAAGTCGTGTGATCAGCCTCATCCATGCCTGAGAATGATTTGCAAGTGGATGGAGCCCAAGTCAAGTGCAGTGGACATGTATCATGTATGTCTGCCCGCACCGGTCAACCTGAACAACCCTTTCTCAAATCCAAATCCAAATCCTTGGATGCCCTCCGAAAAGGAAATAAAGGCAGCAAGATACACAAAGATCTTCACATCCAGCAGCCAAGTTGGTTATTTGGCCTGGTCAATCGACACCTTCCGCATGTCAAAGGCCAAGATTCTTCACTCTAGCTACCCTTTACCTATGTCAAACATGATGCCTCACCGCCAAAAGTCATAGCCCCTAACCTCACCCCCACCTTATAAATACATGGCCAGGCAGGGCATTAAGGCATCATCAGTTAACTACTGCACAGGCATGGGACACATCTGAGGGAGCTCTTGCATGGGGGTAAGAGGCCATCTTCGATAGCCAAGGATGATTTGCCTATGAAACTCACCTGGCAGCCAAGCTCTCTGCCACAGAGAATGGCGTGCGGCAGTTCCATGGGCAAGTCACCCTGGCTACCCAATGTTAAACAACATGATGGTCAGGGGCGCACCACGCACCGGTTACGTTGAGATGAGTCGGTCTAGGTTTGTTAGAGTATATGATTGTAATCTTTTCATCTTTATCTTATCTCTACTTTCCTTGAACCTCAAGATGTAATCTCAACAAACTTGTATGCTTATCAGGGATATGCCCCTGCCTATATTAACATGAAACCGTCACCTCGAGAGAGGTACGACGTTCTCCGCTTCTTCACATGGTATACGGAGCCACCTCTATCCATCAAATCTAGCAAAACACCCATCGCCAGCCATGTCGTCCTCCTCCAGCGCCGTCCAGGCTTCCCTTGGGCAGGTTTTAGAGAAGCTCACCCGCACCAACTACGTCATGTGGCGTGCGCAGGTGACACCGCAGCTGGGGGGTTGGCCTCTTCGGCTATGCCGACGGCACCATGCCGGAACCTGCCAAGATCCTCACCACCAAGGACGGGAAAGAAGAGCAGACTCCAAACCCTCTCCATCCAATCTGGTTCAGAGAAGGGCAGCAGGTACTCGGATACTTGCTTAATACCCTCACCAAAGAGGTTCTCGTGCAGGTTACCTCCATCGCCACGCCGCACAAGCTCTGGGTAGCTCTTGTCCACATGTTCTCGTCGCAATCTCAAGCCCGCGTTAACATCCGAGTTGCCCTCTCCACGGCGCAGAAGGGGATGCAATCTTTTGCTGCCAACTTCGCCCACATGAGGGCACTCGCAGATGAGCTCGCGGCCGCTGGAAAGCCCATCGATGACGATGAGCTCGTCTCCTACATCACCGCTGGCCTCGACATGCAGTACCAGGCCCTCGTCTCCGCCAACGACGCCCGCACCGACACCATCAGCCTCGATGATCTCTACGCTCAGTTGAGCAACTTTGATCAGCGCCTCGCCCTCTACAACAACACCTCGGGCGGGAGTTTCAAGTCTTCTGCAAACGTGGTTGCTCGTGGCGGCCGCAGCGGCGGCGGCGGCTCTTCACGCTACCGCGGACCACCGCGCGGCAAGGTCAAGCCGCCAGCAGGCGGAAACAGCAGCGATGGCAACTCCTCTCGGGGTGGTGGCGGCGGCAGCGGGTGGCCCTTCAACAACAACAACAACAACAACAACAACAAGGGCCACCGTGGTGGCAGACCTCGCGCCAACCCCGACGCACCACGATGCCAAACCTGCGGCAAGTTGGCCACACCGCACGCGATTGCTGGTATCGCTATGAAGATGACGGTGAGTCATCTCAATTTGAGAAGGTTGCAGGCGCAGCAGATTGGTCCTACGGCATCGACACAAACTGGTATGTGGACAGTGGCGCAACTGACCACATCACCAGCGAGCTAGAAAAGGTGACAGTTCGTGAGAAGTATCGCGGGCAAGACCAAGTTCACACTGCCAACGGAGAAGGTATGAGCATTAGCCACGTTGGTCATTCAGTGCTTAAAACTTCCCATAGAAATATCCGTCTAAGAAATTTTTTGCATGTTCCTAGTGCTTCAAAAATATCTCCTTTCAGTTCATCGCATTGCCATTGACAACCATGTATTCCTTGAGTTTCATCCGTTTTTCTTTTTGATCAAGGATCATGTCACGAAGAAAATCCTGTATCGAGGTAGATGCGTTCGAGGGCTTTACCCGTTGATTCCGGAGCTTAGGAGATTGAATAAACAAGCCTATGGTGTCACCAAAGTCTCTTCAACACGTTGGCATCATAGATTAGGACATGCATCTTTTTCCTTAGTCGAACATTTGCTTAAAACGAATAAGCTCCCGTTTGTTGGTGAGCGTGATCGTGAAACAGTTTGTGGTTCATGTCAGTGTGCTAAGAGTCATCAGTTACCTTACCCTGTGTCTACAAGCATTTCTACTAAACCTCCTGAGCTCATATTTTCCGATGTTTGGGGTCCTGCCCCTACTTCAGTTGGTAGACACACCTATTACGTACGTTTTATCGATGACTATAGCAAGTACACCTGGATCTATCTCATCAAAAAGAAATCTGATGTGTTTCAAGTTTTCCACAACTTTCAAGCATTAGTAGAAAGAAAGTTTGATTGCAAAATCCTAGCTCTCCAGTCTGATTGGGGAGGGGAGTACAGAAATCTCAACTCCTTTTTTCAACAAATCGTCATATCACACCATGTGTCATGACCCCATGCTCACCAGCAAAACGGATCAGCCGAGCACAAGCATAGGCATATAGTTGAGGTCAGTTTGGCCTTGCTCGCTGCTGCATCCATGCCCCTGAAATTCTGGGATGAGGCTTTTCTCACCGCAGTCCACCTCATAAACATGTTTCCTAGTAGGGTCATCAACAGTGAATCTCCAGTAGAACGTCTCCTTCACACAAAACCAGACTACACATCATTACGAGTGTTTGGGTGTGCGTGTTGGCCAAATCTTCGGCCATACAACAATCGTAAACTCATGTTTCGGTCAAAACAATGTGTTTTCTTGGGTTATAGTCCACAACATAAGGGTGTGAAGTGTCTTGATGTATCCATTGGACGTGTCTATATCTCCCGTGACGTTGTGTTCGATGAAACTATTTTCCCTTTTGCACAACTTCACCCAAAAGCCGGAGCCCTTCTCCAAAAGGAGATTCTTCTTCTACCTTCGCACCTCACCGGTCATGACAATGGGGATGCTTTAAACACTGATGATCAATTGTTGTCTAATCCTCTTACTAATGATGGTCTTGAGTCTTGTGATGCAACAGAAAAAAAACTGTGCAGAAAATGGTGAAGAAATCAGCCAAAATCGTCATTTTATGCTCCCTGGACAAAACAGCAACAGCACCGGAGCAGATTCTCCTCGGGATCCGGGTGCATCCTCCTCGGGATCCACCCTGCGCCAGTCGGCCACGCTATCCCACGCGGGATCAGCGCCGACCGCATCAGGCCGATCCGCCCCGAGCCCCGCGCCGCCTCACGACAACAGCGGCTCGGTGGACCGCCAGGCGACCGCTCCGCGCCAACCCGCCAGCGCCACGCGGCGTCCCCTCCAACCGCCCGTGCCTGGCCCCGCGCCCGGTTGGTTCGGCGCCGACACTCGCTGCTACATGCGATGCCCGTCACGACAGGATGAGGGCGCAAACTCGCATGCGGATCATGCCGCAGATCCTGCCCCGGCGGCTCCATCATTGGCCAATCATGAGCCTGCCACCGATGTGGGATCTTCTGCGGCGCTTTCCCCTTCTGCGTCACGCGCGCCGGCCACAGAAGATCCGGCCTACGCGTCCTCACCCAGCAGGCCTGCGGCTGCTCCTGGCGCTGGATCTTCTGTGCACGCCTCTTCGCCACCCCGCACTCGGCTTCAGAGGGGAGTAACTCAACCCAAAAATTACAAATCTTTAGCAAAATTTGGACTTGCTTGTGTCTCACATGAACCAGATATACCACACACTGTTGCAGAAGCCTTAGGCGATCCAAAGTGGCAGAAGGCTATGAAAGATGAGTACATGGCGCTTCACAAAAACAAAACCTGGCACTTAGTTCCAGTACGTCAAGGTAAAGGTAAAAATGTGATAGATTGTAAATGGGTCTTCAGAATTAAAAAGAAATCTGATGGCACCAAAGACCGTTATAAGGCTAGACTAGTTGCAAAAGGTTTCAAGCAAAGGTACGGTTTAGACTATGAGGATAAGTTTAGTCCTGTTGTAAAGGCTGCTACTATTCGTCTTGTTTTGTCTATTGCTGTATCCAGAGGATGGAGTCTACGCCAGCTAGATGTACAGAATGTGTTCCTTCATGGTGTTCTGGAAGAGAAAGTGTTCATGAAACAACCTCCTGGGTCGGAAAACAGACAAAAACCTCTCCACATATGCAAGCTTGACAAGGCTTTGTATGGACTAAAGCAAGCTCCTAGAGCATGGTATTCTTAGTTGAGTTCAAAGCTTCAAGAACTTGGGTTTGCTGTTGGGGATCGTTGCAGAAATTAAAAAAATTCTACGCATCACCAAGATCAATCTATGGAGTTTACTAGCAACGAGAGGGGAGTGCATCTTCATACCTTTGAAGATCGCGATGCGGAAGCGTTGCAAGAACGCAGTTGGAGGAGTCATACACGTAGCGATTCAGATCGCGGCAGAATCCGATCCAAACAACGAACAACGGTGCCTCCGCGTTCAACACACGTGCAGCCCGGTGACGTCTCCCGCGCCTTGATCCAGCAAGGAGGAGGGAGAGGTTGAGGAAGAAGGCTCCAACAGCAACACGACGGCGTGGTGGTGGTGGAGTGGCAGTTCTCTGGCAGGGCTTCGCCAAGCTCACGCGGAGGAGGAGAGGTGTTGGGGAGGGGAGGGGCTGCGCCTTGGATGTGGTCCTGCAGCCCTCCCTCCACCCCTCTATTTATAGGGGGAAGGGGGCCGGCCCCTCTAGATGAGATCTAGAGGGGGGCGGCGGCCAAGGGGGAAAAGCATTGGCACACGTGTAAATGAGTTGCTCTACCGAACCCCTATGCTGCCTACGGATACTAATAGAGTAGGATTGGCAGGGGGCTTGCCCCCCAAGCAAGGGGGGCGCCCCCCTTAGGGTTCCCCCAACCCTAGGCGCATGGGCCCTAGGGGGGATGGCGCCTAGCCCACTTAGGGGCTGGTTCCCTTCCACCTACAGCCCATAAGGCCCTCCGGGGCAGGTGGACCCTCCCGGTGGACCCCCGGAACCCCTCCGGTGGTCCCGGTACAATACCGGTATACCCCCGAATATTTCTGGTGACCTTATGATGACTTCCCATATATAAATCTTCACCTCCGGACCAATCCGGAACTCCTCATGACGTCCGAGATCTCATCCGGGACTCCGAACAACATTCGGTAATCACATACAAACCTTCCTTATAACCCTAGTGTCATCGAACCTTAAGTGTGTAGACCCTACGGGTTCGGGAATCATGCAGACATGACTGAGACACCTCTCTAGCCAATAACCAACAGCGGGATCTGGATACCCATGTTGGCTCCCACACGTTCCACGGTGATCTCATCGGATGAACCACGATGTCGAGGATTCAAGCAATCCCGTATACAATTCCCTTTGTCAATCAGTACGTTACTTGCCCGAGATTCGATCGTCGGTATCCCAATACCTCGTTCAATCTCGTTACCGGCAAGTCACTTTAATCGTTCCGTAATGCATGATCCTGTGACCAACTACTTGGTCACATCGAGCTCATTATGATGATGCATTACCGAGTGGGCCCAGAGATACCTCTCCCTCATACGGAGTGACAAATCCCAGTCTCGATCTGTGCCAACCCAACAGACACTTTCGGAGATACCTGTAGTGCACCTTTATAGCCACCCAGTTACGTTGTGACGTTTGGTACACCCAAAGCATTCCCACGGCATCCGGGAGTTGCATGATCTCATGGTCTAAGGAAATGATACTTGACATTAGAAAAGCTTTAGCAAACGAACTACACGATCTAGTGCTATGCTTAGGATTGGGTCTTGTCCATCACATCATTCTCCTAATAATGTGATCCCGTTATCAATGACATACAATGTCCATGGTCAGGAAACCGTAACCATCTATTGATCAACGAGATAGTCAACTAGAGGCTCACTAGGGACATGTTGTGGTCTATGTATTCACACATGTGTTACGATTTCCGTATAACACAATTATAGCATGAACAATAGACAATTATCATGAACAAGGAAATATAATAATAACCATTTTATTATTACCTCTAGGGCATATTTCCAACAGTCTCCCACTTGCACTAGAGTCAATAATCTAGTTACATTGTGATGAATCGAACACCCATAGAGTTCTGGTGTTGATCATGTTTTGCTCGTGGAAGAGGTTTAGTCAACGGATCTGCGACATTCAGGTCCGTATGCACTTTACAAATATCTATGTCTCCATCTTGAACATTTTCATGAATGGAGTTGAAGCGACGCTTGATATGCCTGGTCTTCTTGTGAAACCTGGGCTCCTTGGCCAGGGCAATAGCTCCAGTGTTGTCACAGAAGAGAGTCATCGGGCCCGACGCATTGGGAATAACTCCTAGGTCGGTAATGAACTCCTTCATCCATATTGCTTCATGCGCTGCCTCCGAGGCTGCCATGTACTCCGCTTCACATGTAGATCCTGCCACGACGCTTTGCTTGCAACTGCACCAGCTGACTGCCCCACCATTCAAAATATACACGTATCCGGTTTGTGACTTAGAGTCATCCAGATCTGTGTCGAAGCTAGCGTCGACGTAACCCTTTACGACGAGCTCTTCGTCACCTCCATAAACGAGAAACATATCCTTAGTCCTCTTCAGGTACTTCAGGATATTCTTGACCGCTGTCCAGTGTTCCATGCCGGGATTACTTTGGTACCTTCCTACCAAACTTATGGCAAGGTTTACATCAGGTCTGGTACACAGCATGGCATACATAATAGACCCTATGGCCGAGGCATAGGGGATGACACTCATATTTTCTCTATCTTCTGCCGTGGTCGGGCATTGAGCCGTGCTCAATCTCACACCTTGCAATACAGGCAAGAACCCCTTCTTGGACTGATCCATATTGAACTTCTTCAATATCTTGTCAAGGTACGTGCTTTGTGAAAGACCAATGAGGCGTCTTGATCTATCTCTATAGATCTTGATGCCTAATATATAAGTAGCTTCTCCAAGGTCCTTCATTGAAAAACACTTATTCAAGTAGGCCTTTATGCTTTCCAAGAATTCTATATCATTTCCCATCAATAGTATGTCATCCACATATAATATGAGAAATGCTACACAGCTCCCACTCACTTTCTTGTAAACACAGGCTTCTCCATAAGTCTGCGTAAACCCAAACGCTTTGATCATCTCATCAAGGCGAATGTTCCAACTCCGAGATGCTTGCACCAGCCCATAGATTGAGCGTTGGAGCTTGCACACCTTGTCAGCATTCTTAGGATCGACAAAACCTTTTGGCTGCATCATATACAATTCTTCCTTAAGGAAACCATTAAGAAATGCCGTTTTGACGTCCATTTGCCATATCTCGTAATCATAGAACACGGCAATTGCTAATATGATTCGGACGGACTTCAGCTTCGCTACGGGTGAGAAAGTCTCATCGTAGTCAACCCCTTGAACTTGTCGATAACCCTTAGCGACAAGCCGAGCCTTATAGATGGTCACATTACCATCCGCGTCTGTCTTCTTCTTAAAGATCCATTTATTTTCTATGGCTCGCCGATCATCGGGCAAGTCAGTCAAAGTCCATACTTCATTTTCATACATGGATCCTATCTCGGATTTCATGGCTTCAAGCAATTTGTCAGAATCCGGGCCCGCCATCGCTTCTTCATAGTTCGAAGGTTCACCGTTGTCTAACAACATGATTTCCAGGACAGGGTTGCCATACCACTCTGGTGCGGAACGTGTCCTTGTGGACCTACGAAGTTCAGTGGTAACTTGATCATGATCGTCATCATTAACCTCCTCTCTAGTCGGCGCAGGCACCACAAAAACATTTTCTTGTGCTGCGCTACTCTCTGGTTCGAGAAGAGTCATCTCATCAAGTTCCACTTTCCTCCCACTTACTTCTTTCGAGAGAAACTCTTTCTCCAGAAAGGACCCGTTCTTGGCAACGAAGATCTTGCCTTCGGATCTGAGGTAGAAGGTATACCCAATGGTTTCCTTCGGGTATCCTATGAAGACGCATTTTTCTGACTTGGGTTCGAGCTTTTCAGGTTGAAGTTTCTTGACATAAGCATCGGATCCCCAAACTTTTAGAAACGACAGCTTAGGTTTCTTCCCAAACCATAATTCATACGGTGTCGTCTCAACGGATTTCGACGGAGCCCTATTTAAAGTGAATGCGGCAGTCTCTAAAGCATATCCCCAAGATGATAGCAGTAGGTCGGTAAGAGACATCATAGATCGCACCATGTCCAACAAAGTGCGATTACGACGTTCGGACACACCATTACGCTGAGGTGTTCCAGGCGGCGTGAGTTGTGAAACAATTCCACATTTCCTTAAGTGCGTGCCAAATTCGTGACTCAAATATTCTCCCCCACGATCTGATCGTAAGAACTTTATTTTCCTGTCACGTTGATTCTCAACCTCACTCTGAAATTCCTTGAACCATTCAAAGGTCTCAGACTTGTGTTTCATTAAGTAGACATACCCATATCTACTTAAGTCATCAGTGAGGGTGAGAACATAACGATAACCACCGCGAGCCTCAACGCTCATTGGACCGCACACATCAGTATGTATGATTTCCAATAAGTTGGTTGCTCGCTCCATTGTTTCGGAGAACGGAGTCTTGGTCATTTTGCCCATGAGGCATGGTTCGCACGTGTCAAATGATTCATAATCAAGAGACTCCAAAAGTCCATCTGCATGGAGTTTCTTCATGCGTTTGACACCAATGTGACCAAGGCGGCTGTGCCACAAGTATGTGGGACTATCATTATCAACCTTACATCTTTTGGCATTCACACTATGAATATGTGTAACATCACGTTCGAGATTCAATAAGAATAAACCATTGACCAGCGGGGCATGACCATAAAACATATCTCTCATATAAATAGAACAACCATTATTCTTAGATTTAAATGAGTAGCCATCTCGCATTAAACGAGATCCAGATACAATGTTCATGCTCAAAGCTGGCACTAAATAACAATTATTGAGGTTTAAAACTAATCCCGTAGGTAAATGTAGAGGTACCGTGCCGACGGCGATCATATCGACCTTGGAACCATTCCCGACGCGCATCGTCACCTCGTCCTTCGCCAGTCTCCGCTTATTCCACAGCTCCTATTTTGAGTTACAAATATGAGCAACCGCACCGGTATCAAATACCCAGGAGCTACTACGAGCGCTGGTAAGGAACACATCAATAACATGTATATCACATATACCTTTGGTATTGCCGGCCTTCTTATCCGCTAAGTACTTGGGGCAGTTCCGCTTCCAGTGACCGTTTCCCTTGCAATAAAAGCACTCAGTCTCAGGCTTGGGTCCATGCTTTGGCTTCTTCCCGGCAACTGGCTTACCGGGCGTGGCAACCCCCTTGCCGTCCTTCTTGAAGTTCTTCTTACCCTTGCCTTTCTTGAAACTAGTGGTTTTATTGACCATCAACACTTGATGTTCCTTTTTGATCTCCACCTCCGCTGATTTCAGCATTGAATACACCTCAGGAATGGTCTTTTCCATCCCCTGCATATTGAAGTTCATCACAAAGCTCTTGTAGCTAGGTGGGAGCGACTGAAGGATTCTGTCAACGACCGCGTCATCCGGGAGATTAACTCCCAGCTGAGATAAGCGATTGTGTAACCCAGACATTTTGAGTATGTGCTCGCTGACAGAACTATTCTCCTCCATCTTACAACTGTAGAACTTGTCGGAGACTTCATATCTCTCGACCCGGGCATGAGCTTGGAAAACCATTTTCAGCTCTTGGAACATCTCATATGCTCCGTACTGCTCAAAACGCTTTTGGAGCCCCGGTTCTAAGCTGTAAAGCATGCCGCACTGAACCAGGGAGTAATCATCAACACGTGCTTGCCAGGCGTTCATAACGTCTTGGTTTGCTGGGACGGGTGCATCACCTAGCGGTGCTTCCAGGACATATGCTTTCTTGGCAGCTATGACGATGATCCTCAAGTTCCAGACCCAGTCCGTATAGTTGCTACCATCGTCTTTCAGCTTGGTTTTCTCTAGGAACGCGTTGAAGTTGAGGTTGACATTACCGTGGGCCATTTGATCTACAAGACATATTGTAAAGGTTTTAGACTAAGTTCATGATAATTAAGTTCATCTAATCAAATTATTAATGAACCCCCACTCAGACAGACATCCCTCTAGTCATCTAAGTGATACATGATCCGAGTCAACTAGGCCGTGTCCGATCATCACGTGAGACGGACTAGTCATCATCGGTGAACATCTTCATGTTGATCGTATCTGCTATACGAGTCATGCTCGACCTTTCGGTCTCTTGTGTTCCGAGGCCATGTCTGTACATGCTAGGCTCGTCAAGTCAACCTAAGTGTATTGCGTGTGTAAATCTGGCTTACACCCGTTGTATGCGAACGTTAGAACCTATCACACCCGATCATCACGTGGTGCTTCGGAACAACGAACCTTCGCAATAGTGCACATTTAGGGGGAACACTTTCTTGAAATTTTAGCGAGGGATCATCTTATTTATGCTACCGTCGTTCTAAGCAAATAAGATGTACAACATGATAAACATCACATGCAATCAAATAGTGACATGATATGGCCAATATCATTTTGCTCCTTTTGATCTCCATCTTCGGGGTGCCATGATCATCATCGTCACCGGCATGACACCATGATCTCCATCATCGTGCCTTCATGAAGTTGTCTCGCCAACTATTACTTCTACTACTATGGCTAACGGTTAGCAATAAAGTAAAGTAATTACATGACGTTCCAGTTGACACGCAGGTCATAAATAAATTAAGACAACTCCTATGGCTCCTGCCGGTTGTCATACTCATCGACATGCAAGTCGTGATTCCTATTACAAGAACATGATCAATCTCATACATCACATATATCATTCATCACATCCTTCTGGCCATATCATATCACATGACACTTGCTGCAAAAACAAGTTAGACGTCCTCTAGTTGTTGTTGCAATTTTTTACGTGGCTGCTATAGGTTTCTAGCAAGAACGTTTCTTACCTACGCCAAAACCACAACGTGATATGCCAATTTCTATTTACCCTTCATAAGGACCCTTTTCATCGAATCCGATCCGACTAAAGTGGGAGAGACAGACACCCGCTAGCCACCTTATGCAACTAGTGCATGTCAGTCGGTGGAACCTGTCTCACGTAAGCGTACGTGTAAGGTCGGTTCGGGCCGCTTCATCCCACGATGCCGCCGAATCAAGATAAGACTAGTAACGACAAGTAAATTGACAAAATCGACGCCCACAACAACTTGTGTTCTACTCATGCATAGAAACTACGCATAGACCTAGCTCATGATGCCACTGTTGGGGATCGTTGCAGAAATTAAAAAAATTCTACGCATCACCAAGATCAATCTATGGAGTTTACTAGCAACGAGAGGGGAGTGCATCTTCATACCTTTGAAGATCGTGATGCGGAAGCGTTGCAAGAACGCGGTTGGAGGAGTCGTACACGTAGCGATTCAGATCGCGGTAGAATCTGATCCAAACACCGAACAACGGTGCCTCCGAGTTCAACACACGTGCAGCCCGGTGACGTCTCCCGCGCCTTGATCCAGCAAGGAGGAGGGAGAGGTTGAGGAAGAAGGCTCCAACAGCAGCACGACAGCGTGGTGGTGGTGGAGTGGCAGTTCTCCGGCAGGGCTTCGCCAAGCTCACGCGGAGGAGGAGAGGTGTTGGGGAGGGGAGGGGCTGCGCCTTGGATGTGGTCCTGCAGCCCTCCCTCCACCCCCTCTATTTATAGGGAGAAGGGGGAAGGGGGCCGGCCCCTCTAGATGAGATCTAGAGGGGGGCGGCGGCCAAGGGGGAGGGGGCTTGGCCCCCAAGCAAGGGGGCGCCCCCCTTTAGGATTCCCCCCAACCCTAGGCGCATGGGCCCTAGGGGGGATGGCGCCCAGCCCACTTAGGGGCTGGTTCCCTTCCACCTACAGCCCATAAGGCCCTCCGGGGCATGTGGACCCTCCTGGTGGTCCCGGTACAATACCGGTAGACCCCCGAATATTTCTGGTGACCGTATGATGACTTCCCATATATAAATCTTCACCTCCGGACCAATCCGGAACTCCTCGTGACGTCCGGGATCTCATCCGGGACTCCGAACAACATTCGGTAATCACATACAAACCTTCCTTATAACCCTAGCGTCATCGAACCTTAAGTGTGTAGACCCTACGGGTTCGGGAATCATGCAGACATGACCGAGACACCTCTCTAGCCAATAACCAACAGCGGGATCTGGATACCCATGTTGGCTCCCACACGTTTCACGATGATCTCATCGGATGAACCACGATGTCGAGGATTCAAGCAATCCTGTATACAATTCCCTTTGTCAATCGGTACGTTACTTGCCCGAGATTCGACCGTCGGTATCCCAATACCTCGTTCAATCTTGTTACCAGCAAGTCACTTTACTCGTTCCGTAATGCATGATCCCGTGACCAACTACTTGGTCACATCAAGCTCATTATGATGATGCATTACCGAGTGGGCCCAGAGATATCTCTCTGTCATACGGAGTGACAAATCCCAGTCTCGATCCGTGCCAACCCAACAGACACTTTCGGAGATACCTGTAGTGCACCTTTATAGCCACCCAGTTACGTTGTGATGTTTGGTACACCCAAAGCATTCCTACGGCATCCGGGAGTTGCACAATCTCATGGTCTAAGGAAATGATACTTGACATTAGAAAAGCTTTAGCAAACGAACTACACGATCTAGTGCTATGCTTAGGATTGGGTCTTGTCCATCACATCATTCTCCTAATGATGTGATCCCATTATCAATGACATCCAATGTCCATGGTCAGGAAACCGTAACCATCTATTGATCAACGAGCTAGTCAACTAGAGGCTCACTAGGGACATGTTGTGGTCTATGTATTCACACATGTAGTACAATTTCCGGATAACACAATTATAGCATGAACAATAGACAATTATCATGAACAAGGAAATATAATAATAACCATTTTATTATTGCCTCTAGGGCATATTTCCAACATTTGCCCCCTCTAAGTCTGACACCTCACTGTTTATTTTCAACAAGTCAAATATCTCTATATTTGTACTCATATATGTTGATGATATTATTGTCACAAGCTCATCTGATGAAGCTATTTCAGCACTGCTTAAGGATTGAACTCTGAGTTTGCTCTTAAGGATCTAGGAGACTTGCACTACTTTCTTGGCATTGAAGTAAAAAGGAATGGAGATGAGCTTCATTTATCCCAAGAGAAGTATGCAACAGATCTTGTAACAAGAGCAGGGTTGCAAGGTTGCAAGCCAGCCCCAGCACCTCTGTCCAGCTCCGAAAAATTATCCTTAACAGAAGGAAAACTCTTGAATCAAGAGGACAGCACCAGGTATAGAAGTATGGTTGGTGCACTGCAATATTTAACTCTGACTAGGCCTGATATTTCCTTTGCTGTGAACAAAGTATGTCAGTTTCTTCATGAACCCACTACAGTACATTTGACAGCTGCAAAACGCATACTTAGATATATCAAGAACACTTTCAGTGTTGGACTCACCTTCACCAAGTCACCATCAACACTTGTCAGTGCTTTTTCTGATTCTGATTGGGCAGGTTGCCTCGATGACAGACGCTCAACAGGTGGTTTTGCAGTGTTCTTTGGTCCAAATTTAATCTCATGGTGTGCTAAGAAACAAGCTACTGTGTCTAGATCTAGCACAGAAGAAGAATATAAAGCACTAGCAAATGCTACTGCAGAAATTATCTGGGTTCAGTCATTGCTGAAAGAGCTTGGGATATACTGTAAACAAGCCCCATGCTTATGGTGTGACAATCTGGGTGCCACCTATCTTTCTGCTAACCCAATATTTCATGCAAGAACAAAACACATCGAAATAGACTTTCATTTTGTCAGAGAAAGAGTTGCAGAAAAGAAGCTGGACATTCGGTTCATTCGATCTCAAGATCAGGTTGCAGATGGCTTCACTAAAGCCTTGTCTACTAGAAGTTTTGAAGAATTTAAGCGTAATCTCAACTTGTCCAAGTTGTGATTATGGGAGGGTGTTAAACAACATGATGGTCAGGGGCGCACCACGCACCGGTTACGTTGAGATGAGTCGGTCTAGGTTTGTTAGAGTATATGATTGTAATCTTTTCATCTTTATCTTATCTCTACTTTCCTTGAACCCCAAGATGTAATCTCAACAAACTTGTATGCTTATCAGGGATATGCCCCTGCCTATATTAACACGAAACCGTCGCCTCGAGAGAGGTACGACGTTCTCCGCTTCTTCACACCCAAGTACCCCTTACTAGTTACCACACCCCATGCCAGACCCACGTTCATCTCATTCATCCTAGTGTGCTGAACAGAATTCACCCAAGGACCGGTGATCATCATCAGGTTAGCCCCTTACATTACATACAAAACATACATGCTTGCAAACAGAACATGTTTACAAACATACATGCTTGCAAACAGAACATGTTTACAAACATACATGCTTGCAAACAGAACATGTTTACAAACATACTCCCTCCGTTCCTAAATATAGGTCTTTTTAGAGATTTCCAAATCTCTAAAAACATTCCAGTGGTTACCTCCACGCCTGGCCTGCCATTGCGGCGCTATCAAGCCCCAGCGGCATGGACATGGCACATTTGCTGCCACCCTGCCACTGGCAACCCCCTCAGCCTCCCGCTCCGGCACGCATCACTAGCATTCCTTCAGTCCTGCAAGCTTTTACATTTTAATTTACAGGTACAAGAGGTGTGGGGTAGTCCAAATAGCAAACAAGCAAAAAACAAGTAATGCATAAGTGAATCTACCTTTTATAACCCGCGCATATAGTATCACAAATCAAATCTACTATGTTGCGGAAATTAACCAATATTGGAGGCAGAACAGAGCTACTGTAAGCAAGAGTTAATAGAACACATATTCCTACTAGTAGAAAGGAAAATGTTTGGTAACAGGCAGTGAACTACTGGACTTTTGGTGGGTCCTGGTGTACAAATTCACTGACCAGTTGAGGAAAATGTTGCCAATTACTCCCTGTGTAAACTAATATAAGAATTTTTAGATCGCTAGTGATCTAAAAAGTCTTATAATTATTAGTTTACACAGGGAGTATCTAATATATCATGCTAAAGATCATTTCATAAATGAGGCATCAACTTTACACTGTTAATGGACAGCAGCTTCTTGGTTTTTGGTTCTAAATTAGCTCCACTGTAGCAGGACTGCGGAGGATTAGTTAAATCAGCATACTGAAAGACTATATTAGAGGATTTAACGTGTTAAAACCATTCAAAGTTGTCAGAGTTAATAAGAAACTCTGAGCTCCCTACATACTCTGTGCTCATCATGGAAATGATAATGTAACAACCAAAGTTGGAGAGGAGCAAAATGTGAAATGATAGGTCAGTAGTCAGGACATGTAAGGAAACAAATGATTTGAAGTTATAAGGAAGTTTTGAGATGGATAGAATTGGCAAGAAAACAGGGAGACATATATGTCTTTTGCTGATTCGATAATATTACAGTTTGAGCCCATAATACTCGAGATGTGTGGCATTCAACTCATTACACTTCTCATCATCATCATCAACTATCAATCACTTGCACTAGATGAACCTCATGATGGACAAAAACTACAATTCACGGATGGGTTTATGCTCCAGATGTTCAGTATAGATTTGGTTGGTAGTTGGTACCACCAGGAGCACAGAACCATGCAGGAAGAGATAACTGATGTAAATTGGATGAATTAAGAGGACGTGATTTCACAAAATAATAAATCATTCTATGCACTTGGCGTTGAATTTTTCGTTGGAACTAATTTCAGTGAATAATAGTAGTTCCCATTTGATATGGAATAATTCCTCATAGGGGTCATGTGCTGGCCTTCTATAGCCTTATATGAATGCATCACACTATGGCCTTAAGGGAACTCAAGAGGTGAGCATATTTCAGAGGAAATTATTTTTCACATGTTTTTAGACAACAAGACGGGTAAGGTCAAAATAAAGAAATTGGTCCCCGAATAATTTGGAGAATATATACCTACCATAATCAGGAAAAGATTCAAAGGAAAAGATGCGCCGATGTGCCATAAAGAAACTATGAATGGCGTTGATTCTTATGAGATTTTATGGTTATAGTTTTGTTACTGCCGTATCTACTTCTTTGCAACACCATACATATTCTCGCATGTCAACCCAAAGGACTGTCGTAAAATCCCGCATGATGAAAGTTACTAGATAGTGGCATAGTTCCACCAAACCATTTTTTTAAGGAAAATTTCTAAGCTTAACAAAGCAGAACTCTTCCACATTTTTGGCGCAATAGAGCAAACCCATATGGTAAGGGAAAGGGTTGTGTAACTGAGGAATAACTTAAAAGATTGACAGTCTCGCACCCTACTATAAACTGGATATAGTGTAATAGCATTACTATTATCGAATTTCTTCCAGACAAAACTGCAATTGCCAAATCTTGGTAGCACAGTTCTTGGATAGTATTTGCCAAACACACAAAACGAGAGACACTCGGCGTATTGCCTCAGGCACACGTATCGTGTCTGTTACTTTTCTTTATTGCCTCCCACCAAGGAAATATGCCACGCCCGAGATACTCTTACGGTCATCAACAACTCCTTCCTTGTCACTACCACTGTAGCCGAGTAGTTTCACCATCTCCTTCTTGCTCAGCTCAAGACGAGGTTCCATTGAAGTATTAATTGGATTGCAATCTTTCGTGCCATAGCTTTCAAGTACCTTCCTTGTGTATGCCTCCTGGCATAGTGTGGTCCCCTCTGACTTTTGTTGTACCTGGTCCCCTCTGACTTTTGTTGTACCTCGATCCCGAGGCAGTAACTCAAAAGACCTAGATCAACCATCTTGAAAAGCTCCTTCATTTGTAGCTTGAATTTTGCAATCACCTCTTCATCTGCTCCATTTATCAATAGGTCGTCGACGTAGATGCCAACTAGTAGACGATCATTTCCTTCACCTCTCTTGTACATTGTATGCTCTAGTGGGGCTTTTTCAAATCCAAGAGAAATCATCGTCCGATCAAGTTTGATGTTCCATGCTCGAGAGCCTTGCCGTTGTTCGTACAAGACTTTGTGTAGCTTCAGTACCTTGTGATCTTCTCCCTCTTTGATGAACCCCGGTGGCTGGTTCGCATAAACCTCTTCTTCTAACTCTCCGTTCAAAAACGCGGATTTTACATCCATATGATGTATCCTTCATGATTCCTGAGCCGCAAGAGCTATGAGTAATCCCACCGATTCCATCCTTGCAACAGGAACGAATACTTTCTTGAAGACCACACCTTCCTCTTGCACGTACCCTTTGGCCACTAGCCTCGCTTTGTGCTTCACGGACCCTTCGACATCTTTCTTCCCACTTGAGATCCATGGTTTTTTCATTGTTGGGAAGATCCACAAGCTCCCATGCATTGTTGTCGTGCATCGACCTCAACTCCTCCTCCATAGCTTGACGCCAACACTCATTTGTGTTTGCGTCCTCAAATTCCGCCGATTCCTCGGCGCTTGCTAGGCACCGTCGCCCACTCCTTTTCTCCTTTACCGTGTCAAGCATCCGAAGAGAATTCTCCGAATATGGGGGCAACACCGGTCGTAGATGTTCGGTTGTAGGTGATAGTGTCCTTTCCTCCTTCACGGGCACCGGCATTACCTTGCCGTTCCTGCCTACCAGCGTTGCAGTGCCCAAATTTAGCAAAACTACACTTGACAAGACCTCTGATCTCCCTGGTAAATCACCAGCTCGAACTGGGCCACCAAGACCGGCCTCAGCTACCCTGCGCATGGACTTCAGCAGGCCAGATGTTAGCTTTAATTAGCTGGTATATATATAGTTACATATCCCCTTGTAAACACCAGACCGTGAGTTCAGTTGATCAATAAAACACAAGGCTCGATATGAGCCTTTGGCAATAATCGGCCAGCCTCCTCGTGTGCGTACGTGTGTGTAGTCCAAGCCAGCCGGATCAATCAGCCGGCTGCTGCATACGTGCGTGTTCGGCATAGGAGTTCGTGTACGAGTGCAACTCGCCGGGTTACGTAGCTAGCTGTGCTAGCTTCGATCGATCGGGACGGATCGAGCCAGCTTGTGGCAGAAACCAAGATTGCTTCGTCGCTCGTCGCTCGTCATCGTCACCGGAAAGTACTTGGCGTCGCGCTGGGCCAACAAAGAAAATAAAGAAAACTAGGCCTCAGGCAGAAAGCAGCAAGATCCTGAAGAACCTAGTTACAAAGGCACAATATGTCTTGATCTTATATATTAACAAATTTAATCTCATTTTGTAATTATTTCCAACAGCTTTCAGAACTAAAATCTGTTATGGAGTTCCATTTACAATCTTCGACTATGGAACTGAAAGCCGAATCAGAAGTAGTATAACAAAAGAAAATCAAACAAGTAATAAATAGAAGGACCATAGTTGATGACATTCATTATGAGCACAAACAACGACATATATATTGGGACTGTGTTTACCTTATTCCATCCATTATTTCAAGTTTCAAGTTTCTTGTTGAAACAATTCCTCCCAAACCAGAGCTGCTCCAGAGCATATCATGCGGCAGAGATAAGGTATTCATCAAACCTATATACACAGTAGAATTGGTGAAAGCACCATAAGTTGATGCCCTCGTTACTACAAGCTTTCTATGGGAGAGGAAACAAAAACTGGGACAGCACAAAAGGCTAGCTAGCTAGGAGATCTCGCCCTACTCAGGACATCTTTGTAGGGAAAATCTTAGTTAACAAAGCAGAACTCTTCTACATTTTTAGTGCAACAGGCACACCCGCACGGCAAGGAAAAGGGATATGATGAGTAACTTCAAAATACAACAATCTGACCCCATATTGGATAGAGAATAACTGCTGAAATCATATAAGTAGTAAATCAGCAGGAAAAGAAGGTAAGCCAGGACAATATCTTCCGTCTGTCTTTGTCTCGCTTAGCTAGATGACTCCACAGTCGTAGCAGATCAGCAGCAAAAGTATGGATGGATGTTGTACCCCAGCATCTGTTTTCAAATACTCGAGCATTTCTGGCATGCCAGAGGGTCACTGCGCAGGCTGCAAAAAGGATGTGCCATAATTTACCCACTTTGTTAACCGCTTCCGTGGAATGCACAAAGTCTGCAATAGTCGATGAACGAGCTGCAAGCCTGCTGGCTAGCCCAATTTTTCCTCCAGATCGCATCAGCATCATGACAACGAAGGATCAAGCGTGCAATGCTTTCAGGAGCAGGGCATAGATCGCAGCCGTTGCTTGGTGCGACCTTAACCCATCCCTTTTTAAACAGTATTATCCTTTGTGTTATGTGGGGTTTATCCCCACAGATCTCAGAACATAATGCGGGGAAGTTTGTCAAAAAAAAAGACTAGCGAGCATGTGAGTCTTCCTGTTCAGAAAAAAAGAGGGTGTGTGATTCTCATGTTTCTTGCGCATGGACGGCCGAACCTGCCGATCGTCTGCGGAGACCACAAGACGGTTGTAGTATTAGATGAGAGCACGGCATCTTCTGATGTTGCTGATTTATTAACGCTGGCCACGCTTCTTATATTTAAAAAAAATAAAGAACTCTGCCACTCCGGTGCCTCCACAAGCTCTAACCGCGTCAGCAGATTAAGTACTCCAGTGTTCTACAGTAGTACCAAGCTCGTCAAAACTCTCCAATCTTTCAGTAATCAACTGCAGCAACTCGCCTCGTCTGAAATTCGACTTGTATCTCTCTGGCGTCCCTCGATGTGGTTCGTGCATGCCCTCAGCTCATCGCTAGCAGCATACCTGCAATGTGTCAAGTCGAATTTGGGACATGCATGTATGTAACCTGCAGGAGACAATTAGGACGGCATGAATAATTGAACCACCTCGACCTCGAGAGTCCAAATCATACTCGCCTCTTCTCTCCTCCATCCTTTTCCAGGCAGCACTAGTACAACGTACAAGTGACCACTCTTCTTATCACCACATCCACATGATCCACACATACAGACCGCTCATCCTTATCACCACCCCATGTTGCAGGTGCAATGTTCTCCGCATGCACATATATTCCATTCCATTTCCATACGCCCGGCCGACATGATGGATGTGATCACCCTCATCCATGCCGCTGGGGAATGGATGCAAGTGGCTTAGACCTCTCTATCTGCACGCACCGGTCAACCAACCAACCTGAACAACTCCTTCTGAAGATAAAAAGGAAAGAAGGGGAAATCCAAATCCAAATCCCTGGATGCTCTCCGGAAAGGAAAGGCAGCAAGATACACATAGATCTTCTTCACATCCAGCAGCCAAGTGAAGTGAGAGAGTGAGTGACCCCATTGGTAATTTGGCCTGGTCGATCGACACCTTTCGCTTGTCAAAGGCCAAGATTCTTTCTTCACTCTAGGTTTAGCTGTGTCAAACACGATGCCTCGCCGCCAAAAGTCATAGCCCCTACCCTCACCCCCGAGGCTCCCGCCTTCTTATAAATACGCATGCCCAGGCAGGACATGCAGGCATCATCACTTAGCTAGTGCACCAGCAAACAGGACACAGGCGAGGGAGGTCTTGCATGGGGGTAAGAGGCCATCTTCGATAGCCAAGGATGATTTGCCTGTGAAACTCCCTTGGCAGCCGAGCTCTCTGCCACAGAGAGCGGTGTCCGGCGGTTCCATGGGCAAGTCACCCTGGCTACCCGAGCACCTCTTAACATACCCCATGCCAGACCCATGCTCATTTCATTCATCCTACCTAGTGTTGAACAGAATTCACCCAAGGACCGGCGTTCATCATCAGGTAAGCCCCTTACCAAACATACATGCTTGCAAACACAACATGGTTGCAAACATACATGTAAACAAAACATTCCAGTGGTTACCTTGGCAGCAAGCCCTCCGCGAACGCCCGGCCTGCCATTGTGGTGGCCCTATCAAGCCCCGGCAGCATGGACATGGCAGCCTCCCTCCCACTCCCAGGCATTCATCACTAGCATTCCTTTTATGCCTTTAGCCAGTTGAGTGGATAATCTTCTCCTTCTTCCCTTCTCTGTATTTCTGAGAATCAGTGAGCTTGCAGTCCTGCAAACTTTTACATTTACAGGTACAAGAGGCATGGGGCACTCCAGATAGCAAATAAAAGCAGATAACAAGTAGTACTACCTACGTCCCAAAATATAAGAAGTTTTCGCAGTTCAAATTTGAACTGTAAAAATGTCTTATATTTTGGGACGGAGGTAGTAATGCATGAGTGAATCTACATTTTATAGACCGCATATATAGTATCACAAATCAATTCAACTATGTTACAGAAATTAACCAGTATTGAAGGCAGAACAGAGCTACTGTAAATAAGTGTTAATAGAACACACATTCCTACTAGGAAGGAAAATTTTGGTAACAGGTAATGGACTACTGGACTTTGTGGTGGGTCCTGGTGTACAAATTCAATGAACAGTTGTGGAAAATGTTGCCACTTACCTAACATATCAGAGTAAATTGCATAAAACCACCACTTTGAGGGCTAGGTTTGCGAAAAACACTAGGATACAGTTTCTCTGCAAAAAACACTACATCTTGCGTAATTGTTCTGCAAAAACCACTGATCGGCGGATTTGGCTCGGTTAAGTGTGTTTATGACAGATGGGGCCCCTTTTTTGCTGACGTGGCATACCGTTTTGCACAAAGTGCGCTGGATGGGTCAAAAAGCAAAATCACCCCAACATTCTTTCCCCTAACCGCCCAGGCCCTTGCCCCGTCTCCCTGGACTTCGTCAGCCTCGCTCCCAAGCCGCCCGAGGAGAGGATCCCGCACACCGCTGCAAGTAGGAGCTCACCGGAGCAGACAAAGCCGGCGAACTGCGGAGGAGGGTGCACCATGGTCCAGTTCTTGGACTTGAAGTCGAACACCCACAACGCGTGCCCGCCGCAGCGTTCCTCGAACTCGATGGCGCCAGTCACCACAACGCGCCCGGCGCTGCCGCCGCTCGACTGCGCACGCCGTGCTGGCCTCGAGAGCAGGCGGGTAAGTGCCCACCTCGAGCCAGCCCCGGCGCTCCCCGCTCCACTCCACCACGGCAGCGGTGCCCTCGATGCACCACGCGGCCGCGCACCACCACGTGAGTCGCCGCCACCTCCGGCGAGGGAAGCTGCGCTGTCGCCCCGATTTCCCCTCCAGTTTCGCCACCTCATCCGGGTCCGGCGAGGGATGCCGCGCCGCCGCACCGATTTGGCCTCACGCGCGAGGAGACGCCCAGCGCGGGCTGCCGGATCCGGCGAAGGATGCCGCACCGCGGCCCCGATCTGGCCTCCAGGCGAGGAGCCGCCCAACGCCGGCTACCGGATCCGGCAAGGGGTGCCGCCCCCTCCCCTCGATTTTGTCTCTTGCGCGAGGAGGCGCCCGACGCGGGCTGCGTTGACCGACCCAACCAGTGGCGGATGCACGTGGGCTGATTGCATTTTTTATTATTTAGGGGTGTCTATGTAAAAATCTATGGACTAGTTTGTAAAATTATATTAAAATTGACCTGGCACGAAATGTTACGCCACGTAGGCAAAAAGGGCCCCATCTGTCATAAATGTGCTTAACCGAGCCAAATCCGCCGATCAGTAATTTTTGCAAAACAATTACGCGAGACATGGTGTTTACTGCAGAAAAACTGTATCCTAGTGTTTTTCGCAAACCTAACCCTAAAAGTGGTGGTTTTATGCAATTTACTCAACATATCATGCTAAAGATTATTTTTATAAATGAAGCCTCAACTTTACACTGTTTATGGACAACAGCTGCTTGGTTTCAGGTTATAAATTAGCTCCCACTGTAGAAGGGCTGCGGAGACGGTTGTTGGTGGTCTTGCCGGTGCCGGTGCCGGTGCGGGATGATGTGGGGCCGAGGTGGTGTGGTAGCTTGGGTGAAGACCCTGTCTCGGCCTTGTGCCGTGACTATCGATGGTGGTGGCTGTGGCTGTCGTTGACCTTCCTGGAGGCTTCGGTGTTGTGCTGTTGCACCCCTCCCGCACGGATCCGGCCATTGCGGCCTCTCCATGGGGAAACCCATGATCTTGTGATCGGATGATGGCGACGCTTTGGTGTCGTTTTCCCTCTTGAGGGCTTCGTCTCGGAGCTCGGCATCGGCAAGCGGGACTGGTGGTTGGTGATGGTTGTGGTATCCAGACTTTTGTGGCAACGATGATGGTGGGAGCGATGTCGGCGATGTGGCAATGGTTGCAATAGTCGGCTCTTCTCCGACGTGTCCGCTGGATTGTCTTGGTTTGTTTGCTGTTGTGGAGTCAAAGCTGCGGCGGTGGGGCCTTGTGGTATACGGTGACCGGCTACAGGTGGCCCGTTCAGCGATCTTCCGTGGCGCTAGCCGTGCCTGGTTTTGTCCTTCAGAGTTCTCCGTCAGAGTCAGAGCTGCGTTGTCTGGCTGCAGATGGCTGAGTTTTGGCGCATATCTCCATGCAGCTTCACGTGTCCATTACATTGTGGGTTGTGTCGACGATCG
The DNA here is from genome assembly GCF_002575655.3 of Aegilops tauschii subsp. strangulata. Taxonomy (NCBI): domain Eukaryota; kingdom Viridiplantae; phylum Streptophyta; class Magnoliopsida; order Poales; family Poaceae; genus Aegilops; species Aegilops tauschii. The sequence continues at coordinate 566,513,772 of NC_053039.3, read as the reverse complement.
CCTACGGCGAAGTCAGAGTCGTTTGCTCAGATTGTAGGGATGGCGATGACGCCTCTAGGGAAGGAGTGATGACGATGAGGCCTGCGTACTGTCTTGCCGTGGCCCTCTTTGGAGTGGTGTGTGTGGGGTTTTTTATGTGTGCCTCTCAGCGGTTGTGATAGTTTTCGTCTGATTCTCCATAATTAACCAGGCAATCTGGAGTTTTCGTCTGATTCTCCATAATTAACCAGGCAATCTGGTTTTCGCTCGGCTTTTCTTAATTAAGTGGGCAACTCTTTTCTTCTTAATGAATGTATGATAACTGCCATTTCAAAAAAGAAAAAATTTCCACCGAGATAATAATATGTTTTTGGATTTCAGTAATGAATGACAATTCCTATGGACTAATGGCCTCATAGAGTTACATATGAAGAAATGTTCCGTGTGAGGGTATTTGGTAGATTTGGAATGAACTCCAACAAGATATGCATCAATATCTTGAAAAATACCCTCCTTGAAAAAATGTATTTGAGAGAAGAATTTAAGACATGGCATCCAGATAAGGTCATGGTGTACTCATATGTTGAGCCATAATTGATAAGTCTTGGTGCAAACGTTTCAACTGGGGAATTTCTTATGTCCCTCAAGTGATTGTGGTAAAGTATGAAGATACGGTATTGTACTTACGAATGCACCAACAACATATGCCCACTGGGGCCGAATACATAACTGGTGGCACAAGCTGCCGCACAAACGCCTCGCCGTCATCAAATTCTACGACTACTGAGTAGTGAGTATCTTTGTTGCGCGTGAACAATCGAACTTGCTGATCGTCGAGGGAAACCAGGACTAGTGTTCTGTTGCCACACAAGCACGCACGGAGCTCACCTTGCATGTGAGACCATGGGGAAGGGAGGGATCACTCTGCGTCCATCAGAAACCAAACCAAACTGAGCACTGTTGCCAATGTCAATCACTTTGATGTTGCTAAATTCTGAACGCTGGCCACTCCGCCTCTTCTCGACGAGCTCTAACTACTTCTTTGTCAGGTAAATTACCGTTCGAATCGACTAGGACCTCAGAACTCTCCTAGTTTGCGGTAATTATTATGAAACTCTTCTTGTATCACGTCCGGACCTAGCATCTCGTCATTTATTCTCTCAAAGTCTCGAGTATGCATCAACTACCTCTAACCAGAGGCATGCAATGCAATTCTAATCCACACATGTCCTCAGCCCATCATCGCTATCACAAGGCCGAATCCTCGCCATGGAGAGTAAACGATGTGATCCCGTGTTGGACTAGTAGCCTGCCTATGTGTCGAGCTCGGGGCATGGATGGAACCAGGAGACGATAGGACATGATGAATAATTGGACCACCTCCTTCTCGACTCCTCCAGCGTCCAAATCCTACTCAGTCTCGATCGTCTTTGTACCCATCCTTTCCACGCAGCAGTAGAATAAGCGACCTTTACGTTATGGCGTGCATAGGGAATTTCCATGCATGATGCATACGCACATCCTTATCGCCAACGTGTGCATGCAGAGCAGTGCAATGTTCTTCTTCACATGCACATATATTCTATCCATACAACCAGTCGGCCGGTGTGTGATGTGATCAGCCTCATCCATGGCTGGGAATGAATGCAAGTGGATGTGGATGGAACCCAACCCGAGTGGAGAGGGCATGTCTGTCCGTCCGCACTGGTCAACCAACCAACCTGAACAACCCCTTCTCAAATCCAAATCTAAATAAATCCAAATCCAAATCCCTTGATGCCGTCCGAAAAGGAAATAAAGGCAGCAAGATACACATCGATCTTCACATCCAGCAGCCAAGTGAGGTGAGAGAGTGGCCCCGTTGGTTATTTGGCCTGGTCGATCGACACCTTTCGCTTGTCAAAGGCCAAGATTCTTCGCTCTAGCTACCTTTAGCTGTGTCAAACAAGATGCCTCGCCGCCAAAGTCATAGCCCCTAACCTGACCCCCATGGCTCCCGCCTTCTTATAAATACATGGCCAGGCAGGGCATGAAAGCATCATCAGTTAGCTAGTGCACCAGCGCACAGGACACAGGTGAGCGAGGTCTTGGATGGGGGTAAGAGGCCATCTTCGATAGCCAAGGATGATTTGCCTGTGAAACTCCCTTGGCAGCCGAGCTCTCTGCCACAGAGAGCGGCGTCCGGCGGTTCCATGGGCAAGTCACCCTGGCTACCCGAGTACCTCTTACCACACCCCATGCCAGACCCATGCTCATTTCATTCATCCTACCTAGTGCTGAACAGAATTCACCCAAGGACCGGCGATCATCATCAGGTAAGCCCCTTACCTTACATACAAGACATACATGCTTGCAAACATACATGCAAACAAAACATTCCAGTGGTTACCTCCGCGCCTGGCCTGCCATTGTGGCGCTATCGAGCCCCAGCGGCATGGACATTTGCTGCCACCCTGCCACAGTAATCAGTGGCAACCCCCTCAGCCTCCCTCCCCGACATTTATCCCTAGCATTCCTTTTATGCCTTTAGCCAGTTGACTGGATCATCTTCTCCCTTCTCTTTCCTTTTCTGTATTTCTGAGAATCAGTGAGCTTGCAGCCCTGCAAGCTTTTACATTTTAATTTACAGGTACAAGAGATGCGGGGCAGTCCAGATAGCAAATACAAGCAGATAACAAGCAATGCATAAGTGAATCTACCTTTTATAGCCCGCGCATATAGTATCAGAAATCAATTCAACTATGTTGCAGAAATTTACCAGTATTTGAGGCAGAACAGAGCTACTGTAAGTAAGTGTTAATAGAACACACATTCCTACTAGGGAGGAAAATGTTTGGTAACAGGCAGTGGACTAGTGGACTTTGTGGTGGGTCCTGGTGTACAAATTCAATGACTAATTGAGGAAAATGTTGCCAATTATCTAACATATCACGCTAAAGATCATTTATAAATGAAAGCACAACTTTACACTGTTTATGGACAGCAGCTTGGTTTCAGGTTCTAAATTAGCTCCCATCATAGCAGGACAGCAAAAGATTAATTAAATCAGCATACGGAAAGACTATATATATGAAGATTTAACATGTTAAAACCATTCATAGCTGTCAGAGATAATAAGAAACTCTGAGCTCCCTACAAGCTCTGTTCTCATCATGGAAATGATAATGTGACAACCAAAGTTGAAGAAGAGCAAAATGTGAATGATAGGTCAGTAGACAGGATATGTAAGGAAACAGATGAATTTGAAGTTATAAGAAAGTTTTAGATGGATGAAGATTTATGAGAACACAGGGACACATAAATGTCTTTTGCTGATTCGATAATATTACAGTTTGAGCCCATAATAAGAGTAGGCTACCATATTTGCGTGGTGTTCAACACATTACACTTTTTATCATAATGATCAGCTGTCAATCACTTGCACTAAATGAACCTCAGGATGGACAAAAACTACAATTCGCGGATGGCTTCATGCTCAAGAAGTTCAGTATAGGTTTTGTTGGCACAGAACGATGCAGGACGAGATAACTGATGTAAATTGGCTGAATTGGGCGGACGCGATTTCACAACATTATAAATCATTCTGTTCACTTGGCGTTGACTTTTTTGTGAGAACTGGTTTCAGTGAATAATAGTAGTTCCCACTTGATATGGAATATTCCTCATAGGGGTCATGTACTCGCGTTCTATAGCCTTTTGGACAGATGTATTCTATGCATGCATCGAACTATGGCCTTAAGGGAACTCAAGAGGTGAGCATGTTTCAGAGGAAACTATCTTTCACTTGTTTTTAGACAAGATGGGTAAGGTCAAGTTAAAGAAACTGGTACCCGAATGATTTGGAGAATATATACCTACCATAATCAGGAAAAGATTCAAAGGAAAAGATGCGCCGATGTGCCATAAAGATAACTATGAATGGGTTCTTATGAGATCTTGCGGTTATAGTTTTGCTTCTGCCGTATCTACTTCTTTGAAGCACTATACATATTCTCACATGTCAACCCAGAGGACTGCCGTGAAATCCCGCATGGTGAAAGGTGTTCCTCTTTGCTGGCCAAGGACGAGTTGCCCCTTTCCTATTCAAAGTTGTAACGATACCTTGCCCCTAAAAGGACAAGTATCGATATGTATCCTAATATAATAGGCAGCTTCGAGGCTGTTACACTAGCCCCATTGCTACGAATGTATGCATTTCCCTACAATACAACCATTCCTCTTGCTACATTAACAGGAAACCTGGTTTCGCCCAAACGGTGTTTAGTAGAAGCTGAATTAAATAATTAACTATTACCATACACAAGGAAAGCAACCTAGATAATGTACATTGGAGATCACCTGCTATGACTAATAAGGACATGCATGAAATATGATGAAGTTACTAGATAAGTAGATAGTGGCATAGTTCCCTCTAAAATCAAATTAGGCCAAATTTAAGTTCCACCATACCATAACAACTTTTTAAGGAAAAGCTCTAACTTATCAAAGCAAAACTCTTCCACATTTTTGGTGCAACAGAGCACACCCATATGACAAGGAAAAGGGTTGTGTGACGGAGGAATAACTTAAAAGATCGACAGTATCACACCATACTGTAAACTGGATATAGTATAATAGCATCACTATTGTCAGATTTCTTCAACACAGAAATGCAATTGCCATATCTTGGTAGCACAGTTCTTGGATAGTATTGGATCGAATTGCCAAAAGAAAATAAAGAAAACTAGGCCTCATATAGAAAGCAGCAAGATTTACTCCCTCTGTCCCATAATATAAGAGCGTTTTTGACACTAGTGTAGTGTCAAAAACGCTCTTATATTATGGGACGGAGCCACGGAGGAAGTACTTCTTTGTGGTTATAGTTTTTGCTTCTGCCATATCTACTTCTTTGAAACACTAAACATATTCTCACCATGTTTTTAAGGTGTCCTGCCTTGGAGGCTTAGGTGGCAAGGCGCCCTGGCAGCGTGTTAGAACTTTGCACGTCTTAGGTGCTTAGTTGTCAGTCGTCACTTGGGCATCAACGCGGTGGGTGCTTGCCTTAGGACGCTTTACCGCCATAAGAACATTGATTTTCACATGTCAGTCCAGAGGACTGCAGGAGGAATCCCACATGGTGAAAGGTTTCCTATTTGCTGGCCAAGGACGAGTTGCCCATTTCCTATTCAAATCAAAGCTCTACGGTACCTTGACCCTATAAGCGGAAGTTTATATGTATCTAATAGGCAGCTTCGAGGCTGTAACAATAGGCCCTTGATACGAATGTATGGGTACAACCATTCCTGTTGCTATATTAACAAGAAATCAGGTTTCACCCGGAAACAGTCAAGGAGAAGATCAAGAAGGTAATTAACTATTACCATAGACTAGAAAAGAAATCTTAACAATGTACATTGCAGTAATAGCCCTGATAATCTGCTATACCAATATGGACATGCTATGAAATATGATGAAGTTACTAGATCATGGCATAGTCCCATTTTGAATGAGTTTCGTTTCGTACTGACCAACCAGTAATTTAAGTAATACACGGATAGCGTTGCCCCTATTATAGGAATGTTTCATTCTTACTCTAAATACTCTGAATTTAGCTATTAACAAGGCCAACTTTCTTCTGTTCAAAAAAAAACAAAAAACAAAAAACAGGCCAACTTCAAGTTCCATCAAAACATAACATCGTTTCAGGGAAAACTAAGTTAACAAAGCAGAACTCTTCTACAATTTTGGTGCAACAGGGCACACCCGCATGGCAAGGAAACTGCTGAAAGCATATAAGCAGTAAGCCAGTACGCCCACCGCAAGATGAGTGCTTTCTTCTCCGACTATAGTAGGATTACTACTGTCAATACAGAAATGCAATTGCAATACCATGGTACCACAGCCTTAAATAGTGTTGGATGAAATTGTCAAATAAAAAGAAAGAAAACAAGGCCTCGGGCAGGAAGCAGCAAAACCCTGAAGCATCTACTCCCTCCGTCAACTTTGTACTAGCTCTAGTACAAATTTATACTAAGCTCAAGACACTTATTTTGGGACGGAGGGAGTAGTTAGAAAGGCACAATATGTCTTAATATTATGTACTATAAACACATTTAATCTCAGTTTGTAATTATTTCCAACAGCTTTCCGAAATAAAATCTGCGATGGAGATCCATCTAAAATCTTCAATTATGGCATGGAAAGCCGAAGCGGAAGTAGTATAACAAAAGGAAATCAAACGAGTAATGAATAAAAGTAGCATAGTTGATGACATTCATTATGAGCACATAACAACGACATATTGGGACTGCATTCACCTTATTCCATCCATTATTTCAAGTTCCTTCTTGAAACAATTCCTCCCAAAGCACTAGTGCTCCACAGCATATCATTACGACAGAGATAAGGTGATCATCAAGCCTATATACACACTAGGATTGGTGAAAGCACCATAAGCTAATGCCCTCATCACTACTAGCTTTCTATGGGAGAGGAAACAAAAATGGAGAGAGCACAAAAGCTAGCTAGCTAGGAACTGGAGGTCTCACCCAACTCAGGACACGGTGTCGGTGCTGCGGAGCTTCTGGATGGCGGCGAACATCTTCCTCCTGGAGCCGACGGCGCCGATGCCCATGTCCTTGAGGTCCTCCAGGGTGAGCAGCGGGAGCACCTCGTCGTCCACCTCGTGGATCTCGAACACGGGGGCGTACCGGGAGAGGCCGAGCCCGTCGAGCCAGGCCCTGACGCCGCCGCCGCCGCCGTAGCAGGCCGCGCCGCCGTTGGGGAGGCCCCAGTCGGCGACGCCGTCAGACTCATCGACGCTGGCCTCGCGGCTGCCCGAAACCCTAGCGGCCCTGGCGGCGGCGGCGGCGGAGTCGGACTGGTCGGCGTCGTCGTAGTAGTGGTGGTGGCCCTCCTCGTCCTCGTAGCCGTCGGCGCCGCCGTGGGGAGCCGGGATCCAGGCCGTGCGCGGGCGGCGCTGGCCGGGCTTGGGCCCGCGGGCGCGGGCGTTGGGGTCGAGGGCGTCGTCCGGGTGGGACCGGCGCGGCGGGCGCGGGTGCGACGACGGCTTGCGGTGGCGGCGCGGGAGCTGCGCGTCGGAGGCCGTGGCCTGCGCGCCAATGTCGCCGAGGCGGACGCTGGGGCGGCGGCGGCGCTTGGAGTAGGGCGGGGCGGGGGGGTCCGCCGCGGCCGCGGCCGCCGCCTCGGCCGCGGGGTCGCCGGGGAGCAGCAGCGCGGCGGCGGAGGCGGGGGCGGCGGCAGCGCCGCCGTTGGTGTCGGGCTCCGGCGGGTGGAGGAGGTGGAGATCGGCCATCGCGGTGTGGTGTGTGGCGGCGCCGCGTGAGATGCGTAATCCGCGGCTGGCACTGCCAACTGATGATCTCACTCCCCACTCTGCTCTCTCGCCTGGAGCTACGTCACGCACGGCGGTGGAGGGCCGTCGGATCGCGACGCGTGGCGGTTCGGGCGGTCGGGATGGCGCGCTGCGCGCTGGCGGTGCGGGGAAAGTCAAGCCTAGGCGTTGACTGGGTAGGCCGTGACGTGGCGGATAAGGCTCTGCAATAGACCACGGGCTGTAGCCCAGTGAACTGACTGAGATGGGCTTCAGCCTCTCTTTCCTATGACTTTCTTTCCTAGCCTTCTTAGCCCACCTCGCCCAACAAAGTTTTTTCTTCGGAGTCATTTTGACTCAAAAAAGCTCTCGAAAAGAACCATTTGTTTTTCTGAGGCAACTTCAGTCTCATGGAATTTTGTTTTTGATATAGCTTACCACTCATGCCAAGCGGTCAGTCTCATGGAATTTAAGTGAGCACGACACTAAGTCATCATCTTTTTTTCTATTCTCTTGCAATGATTAGTTTTCCTATATGTTCCGTTAGTCATACCCAAATGCTATTTTTGTTATGGTTTTTTTAAGATGCTATTTTGCTTGACCTGATGAGAGTTTCACTTCAGAGAGGGGTAGTGGCACTCTACATCAAAATTTTGTCATTCTCAATGTTAAGGTTTATGATTATTGTTTTGGATGTCGGAAGAGAACATCTCTCTTAGCTGACATGTCAACAAATATGATCAACAAGACGCTAGTGGCTTTGCGTAGTGGGACCGAACCTCCTCACTCCCACTGTACTCTCCCCTAGAGTTGCGATATGTCTGCGTGGTGGGTAGTGTAAGACCGCGACGCGTGTCGGTTCAAGCGGTGGGAAATGGCAAGTTGGGCGCTCAATGCGGGTTTAGGGATGCAATGAGTTAAACCCCGAGGTTCACCTGGTTAGCGGTGGTCAAAAATGCCAACTTCACCATGCTTTTCTTTCAGATGACCTTTTCAAAGAAATTTATGAATATTTGTAGAAATGAAATATTTGATATAAAAAATTCACCCATGAGTGTTATTTCATTGTAGTATATTGCCTAAAAAAACTTTCAATTGTATCGCTAAAAAAGACATGTTTTTATGTGGTGCGACCAAAAATCATTGGCAAAGCTTAAACCCCACGGCCGCATTGAGACGTTACCTTTCTTCCATTCATGTGGTTTCGTGAAAGTTCGTTTGCTTGTCTTAGTGTTTCTAAAGCCTTTATTGTAATGAAGTACTATTTTTTTAATTATCTTTGTTCTCTCTTTAAAGTCTTATTTGTTTGATGTTGTCAGAGGCTTATGATCTAGTTGTTTTCACTAACTGCAATAGCTTCCATTATTTATTACTGATCAACATCTAATGTTTCCATTAGTTCTAAGCTATATTCAAGGTAAAAGAATGATGCAAAAATTGAACTTGGTCTCCTCCCTGTCATCCGTCAGGCACAACGCCCAACGTCGTCTGCTTCGGCACCACACTCTATAATGTGATTGGCAATGAACACTAGGTGCACCTGTTTTTCTGCCCTAGAAATCTCGTTCAACAATTTAGACGATTAAAAGCAAGAGGTGGAGATCTGGTCAATCTGAAAAAACCGAGCTGCCTTTCTGGTTTTTCCTTCCGCAAACAGTGGCATTATATCTTTTCTTTTTTCCTTTTCTCGTTCGATGTGGGCTTGCATCCAGATCAACTGGTTACCTAGTCAGCACATAAATCTTCTATTGGTCGATCGTAAGTCAAGCATTATTGGAGGGAGGACCATTCGTGCAATCGCACGTGTCTGCCTCCCGAGCGAACACCACTGTTCGCTTGCAAGGGACCCTCAGAGCGCACCATCATTCGCTCCATGGGCATTGGGAAGACATGTTTCCTCCCTATTAATGTTTGTTAATTTAATGTTTGTAAATATTAATATAATTTAATAGAGTTAGTCAGATTTAAAGTGCTCCGACTTGAGACCCACTATAACTTGAAATAACATAGAACAAAGACAGTAAAACAAACGCGTGTTGCATCTGATGCACGTGGTGTACGTCCTCGGTCATGCCAGGGGCGCTTGGTTTTAGCCTTTGGGTTGGCTATAGCTGACGCGCGGGCCGCAGGTTGCCGGATCTAACCCGGTGTAGCTGGATTCGGCTCCTATAGTGGTGATGAGTGGTCCAATGTTGGCCTCGCGAGTGGCTGCAACGGTGGTCGTGGCATTGTGCTCATCGCAACCCCCGTGGACTGTTGGTGGTGGTGTTGGCGTCAACTCAGACGGTCTGCCATGGTGAGGCGGTGGCCATGACGTCATTGTTGTTTCGTTTGGTCTGGTTCACCGCTGATGCATGTGAGAGGAGTCGTGGCTCATTCTCAAGAGGTTCACAGTGGACTGGCTCCTACTCCAGGTAAGAGGTGGTGAGGCATAAGGCCCTAGGCAAAAGCCTTGTTCTCCGACGGGGATCATTCCCGGTGATGTTGGCGCGTATGGTTGTCCTCCTCCTCCTAGGAAGTATTTTCAAAGAGTACTTCCTCTCACTGTGCCTTGGTCGGACGGAGGGGTAGTGGCGTTGGTGGTTGTTGGCTTGGCCGGGCCGATCCCGGGTTTCGGTGGGGCGGTCGTGTCTGAGCCTGGGCGAAAACCTTTTGATCTAAATGTGTCAAAGCAATAGAACTTATTGAAAAAAAAAGCTCATCTTTCTCAAAAAGGCGACATGGGTCGATGCCGATGACGACGACGTCCTTAGGCGTCATCACCTTCTTGGAGGCATCTTTGAAGATATTGTTTACAGACATTCCGAGTTAAGGTCACGTTAGGCGGTGATGGGCCCTATACAGATGGAAGGAGGAAGTATGATATTTAGTTTTTCTTTAACATTCTTAGTTTCACCGACAACTAAGCATGGATATAGAAAAATCCCCTGCGCAGCAGGAAGCAGGCCTTGCATTAGAATTTTTCAACAACAGCGGTTTTGTTGAGCGTCAAAAGCAGTATGTATTTCAATGTACCTCAGCTTTTCAGAACACGACTGCAGCCCATTGGACATGCATTAGAATCCCAAGAGCTGCACTTTTTTTAGGAACAATAAGCCACTTTATTCTTAAGAAACGCATTAGGAATCTTGTTTGATACAGTTTCGAGAATACAATCCGATGGGTCCTGAACCCACACCCTACACACCTCGTTATTAACACCTTCTCGTGCTAAAATGTTAGCCACATTATTTGCTGATCTTCTAACCCCGAACCTTTGAGCATCACCGCCACAACCTCTGAGTATACAATATAATAGATATAGATATAGTAAATTATTTTCGCAAAAATATTTTTTTTAAACATAGACAAAGTAGCAGGGAGTAATAAACATACTCTTTTTCTAACTTATTGGGGACGGTCGGCCCAGCCGCCCCTGTCAGCTCATGGTGCCACGCGTCGGACGGCCTCCCTGTGTCTGTGTGTTTTGTCCTCCATTTCTCTCATTTTCTCCTCTCTCCCGAACTCTGTCATTGAGTTGTCCTCGATCCCCTTCTCCACCTCACGGCCGCCGGTCAATTCCAGCCGCCGCCGGTGAGAACCGTTGCTTTCATGCACATCTCAGCCCAGACTACCTCCTCTACCAAGTGGATTCAACACTCCCACGCCTCAGCATGGTCTCCCCGGCGGCGTCTATGCACTGCCCTGAGCGCCAATCCTGCTTTTGTCCCATGCGCATGCTGCCGTGGCTATGGTCGTCGATGACCTCATGCAGTGTGTGCGCAAGAAGCAGAACCGCATCACACAGATGGATGAGGCGGCCGCCGTCGGCCAGAGGCTTAACCAGGAGCGGAAGGAGGTGATGCGCTCCAAGCCCAGGTTCACCGCCATCATCGCCGAGCTCAAGCGCCTCCACGAGCGCCGCTCGCCTGCTTCCGCAGTGAGTATCTCCCACCACGACGCCCTCCAGGCCTGTGGCCATCATGCCTGCTTATGGCTCGCCCGCGCCGATGAGCCGATCCACCCTGGCTCCTCTGTTACTTGTGAGTGTTATTGATATACGTAGTAGATTTGTTATCTTGCTTGATTGGAAATTATTGCTGACTGAAACATGTGGCTTTTGGCTGTAGATGGTGCGGTGAGGGCTATGCTGGACAGGATAATGGCATCAGACTACTACACAACAGCTACAGTTGGAGGGAGCTATGGAGCTGAAGGTGTGCAGGCATAGGAGAGCATTACTATCTGTCTATCTCACAAGAACCTGGCTGCTGAAGGTCACAAGGTGAAGTGGCAAATTACACTCATACTGTAATTTAATACAGTATATGCTTAGCATGCTGCAGTTATCATTGCCCTGAAACTGTGTTATGATCTTTGTTGACGATTGATCTGCTGTAGTGCACAATACTCCTAGTACTATTATGCTGCTGTTGCTGCAGAGTCAGTACTAATGATCACTGTAGATTATATAAATTTTAATTGGAAAACAAGGATTATGATGTTTCATATGGCCGTTGTGGGGCGTTGCTTAGATATAACAGACGTGCCTGTGCATTGGTGTTCCAGCAAAAAAAAACGCTGAAAATAATAAGTTAACCACTATGATATTTGTATAATATTATGTTTATTCACCACTATCTGGTACTGGATGTTCTGTATGCTGATGGGTCTTCACAGATTGCAACACAGTAATTGAATTTTTTCGTTAGATTTTTTTATCAAGGATCTCTGTTTACTTTCCTTAATTATGTCATCGGAAGTTCAGAACTGATGTTAGATTTGTTAATTGAACATAATGATAAGGGGCTTGAGGCGGTGTGCAATCTTGCTCTTCTGCTTCATTCCTTTTTTGAAGGACAACTCATATTAAGCTGATCTTGTCTAAGCACGGCCTCAACATGTGCTTGATCTTGTCTTTTCAGTAGGCTGCAACACATGGTGCATGGCTGATTCGGCATCATCCCGAGCAGCGTGAGATGTCCAACCGTGCCTCATGCTGCTCTCAATTTCCTTTCCTTCCTTGAATTCTCTTTTCTTTATTTCCTGGGACAACTCCTTGATACCCAAGAAACTTGAAAATGTATATAAACTGGTTGTATTGTGTGCAAGAAACCGAGGTGGGACTAAAGAAAACCAGCCTTTGCATGTTTGTCAAACACAAACGTGAGCTAGCATGATGGTACGTACCATACTACTTCCTCCGTCTCAAAATAAGTGTCTTGAGCTTAGTACAAATTTATATTAGAGTTAGTACAAAGTTGAGACACTTATTTTAGGACGGAGGAAGTACTATTTGTGTAATAGACCACAGGTCGGGCTTTCGATCCCCATGAAATGCTAATTTTTTGCGTGGGCTTCCACCGTAGTTGGGCCGGCTTATAGCGCGCGGCTGGCCTGGTAGCTGGGCCAGCTTACAGCGCAGTTAACGAGCGCTCCTTCGGGAGCCTCGCAACGATCAGCGCCACTTGGCGCGCTCTCAGCCATTCGTCACGTGTCGCGCTCTGGACGCTCCCTCCAGATTTTTTTTTCCGCATGCATTTTCGGCTTTTTAAACGGTTTTTTCCCGGTTTTTTTTACGTTTTGGTTTTCCCCCGGTCTTCCTTAGCATTTCGACAAAAAAAAAATTTCAAAATTTTTTTTGCTCGAAAAAACGCATTTACTTTTTTTTTCTTTTGTGAAAAGTCACGTTCTTTTTCGCGAGAGTCACGGCCGTGCCTTTCGGAAACGAAAAAAAATGCGTTTTTTTTTCTTTCGCGAGAGGCACGGTTGTGCTTTCGTGAGAGTCATGGCCGTGCGTCTCGGAAAGGGAAAAACAAAACGCGTTTTCTGTTTTTTTTTCTTTCGCGAGAGTCACGGTTTTGCTTCGGCGAGAGGCACGGTTGTGCTTTTGCGAGAGTCACGGCCATGCCTCTCGGAAAGGGAAAAAAATACGCGTTTTCTATTTTTTTTTTCTTTCGCGAGAGTCACGGTTTTGTTTTTGCCAGAGGCACGGTTGTGCTTTCCACTAGTAGAAAAAGGGTCAAATGTCAAGCACATTAGTGCCGGTTTGCTTTTGAGCCGGCACTAATGTGTGCATTAGTGCCGGTTCCAACGGCTAGCCAGCCGCTTTCATTAGTACCAGTTCGTGGCCGACTTTTAGCACCGGTTCGTGCCACGGACCGGTACTAAAGTGAGTGGTGGCAGGATGTTGTCAGTCCGGGGCCCCTCCAGCACCTTTAGTACCGGTTCATGGCACGAACCGGTGCTAAAGGTCGTCCTACATAAACCCTTCGTCCACCCGAGCTCGCTCTGTTCTTCCCCTTTCCCCTCTCCTCTCTGTTCTTCCCCTCATCCTCTCGAGCTCATCACACATTTTGCCCAAAATTTGTCAAGATTTGAAGGCCCCCATCCATTCAAATGATCACAAAGGTTAGCAACTTTGTCCTTTCATCTCTCATTGCTAGATTAGCTCTTGCAATGCTTTGTATAGTGATTAATTTATGAGTTTAGTAATTTGGTAGAAAATATATGTGCTAGTATTTGATTTATATGCAATTTGTGGTCAAAACTAACACTTAGTTTGCATATGTAGGTGTGGTTTACTTAGTGCCTTCTAAATCTCCGTCGTAACCACAGTCGATCGCCCGCACCGTTCCGTCGCCGGCAGCACCTTGTGGTGAGCCTCTTGTTCATGAATGTTTTACATTACCAAATTGATGTTTGTGTGATTTGGATATATAGTTACTCGTATAATTATCTTACCCGTACGTTGTTTGTTATACATAGTGCCATGGTTTTGATATCCGTCCCCGTCGGCCCTCGTCCTTGTTATGATTCGGATGTGGTATATTCTCTTTTAAAACTAGTTTTTGTATTTCGTGTTTATGACAAATTATGCCCATCAAGTTGACATAGATATTTTTGTCTAGGAGGTTTGTGAACCGGAAATTCCAACCGACCCTATTGTCGAGAGGTTAAATTTAGTTGAAAGAGAAAACGAGTATTTGAAAGAAAATTTTTAAAGAATTGAGGGGAAGAAGATGGAATTGGAGTTGCATGTTGCCGATGTCGTCGATGATCACAAGATCAAGATGGAGAAAATGCGCTTGAAGATTAGAAAGATTAGAAAATATGCCATTGATAGTGAGGCTTGGTATCATTATGCTGTTGGATCAATTGTTACCTTAGTTGCGATCTTGATCGCATTTGTTGTTGCATTTAAATTCTTTAGTTAGAGAGTTATTTGTTTGTTGCATTTAAGTCTTGTATGAACTTTATGTATGAACTTGTATTAATTTGGTCTATTCGGTGTTGTGTAATGAAGATGAGCTGACAATGGATGTACGATGACCGATGCTCTCCCGAGTTCATTAATGGTGTGCAAACTTTTCTGCTTGCGGCTGAGGCAAACAAGCGGGCGGATGGTTTTATGCCTTGTCCATGTTTAGTCTGTAAGAATGATCACAATTACTCTACGTCAAGAACCATTCACGTCCACCTGTTTAAGTCCGGTTTCATGCCCCACTATAATGTTTGGACCAAGCACGAAGAAAGAGGGGTTATGATGGAAGACAATGAAGAAGAAGAGGACGGCGACAACTATCCTGGCCATGGGTTCCCTGAATACGATGATACAACAATGGGGGAAGAAGCTGAGCCGGCAATGCGGGCAGAAGCTGAAGAAGAGGCATCAGATGAGCCCGCTGATGATCTAGGTCGGGCCATTGCCGATGCAAAGAGAAACTGCGCAAGTGATTTGGAGAAGAAGAAGTTGCAGCGCATGTTAGAGGATCACAAGAAATTGTTGTACCCGAATTGCGAAGCTGACAAGAAAAAGTTGGGCACCACACTGGAATTGCTGCAATGGAAGGCAGAGAATGGTGTATCTGACAAGGGATTTGGAAAGTTGCTGGTAATGATAAAGAATATGCTTCCAAAGGACAATGAATTGCCCGAGAGTACGTACGAAGCAAAGAAGGCTGTCTGCCCTCTAGGGTTAGAGGTGCAGAAGATACATGCATGCCCTAATGACTGCATCCTCTACCGCGGTGAGTACGAGGATTTGAACGCTTGCCCGGTATGCGATGCATTGCGCTATAAGATCAGGCGCGATGACCCTGGTGATGTCGAGGGCGAGCGCCCCAGGAAGAAGATTCCTGCCAAGGTGATGTGGTATGCTCCTATAATACCACGGTTGAAACGTTTGTTCCAAAACAAAGAGCATGCCAAGGCGATGCGATGGCACAGAGAAGACCGTAAGAAAGACGGAAAGTTGAGAGGACCCGCTGACGGGTCGCAGTGGAGAAAAATTGAGAGAAAGTACGGGAAGGAGTTTGCAGATGACGCAAG
Source organism: Aegilops tauschii subsp. strangulata (assembly GCF_002575655.3). Classification (NCBI taxonomy): domain Eukaryota; kingdom Viridiplantae; phylum Streptophyta; class Magnoliopsida; order Poales; family Poaceae; genus Aegilops; species Aegilops tauschii. Next base: position 566,498,171 of record NC_053039.3, on the reverse strand, counting down.
GAACATATGGTTTGGTCTAAGCGCAGATGGCATTAATCCTTTTGGGGAGCAGAGCAGCAACCATAGCACCTGGCCCGTGACTCTATGTTTGTATAACCTTCCTCCTTGGTTGTGCATGAAGCGAAAGTTCACTATGATGCCAGTGCTCATCTAAGGCCCTAAGCAACCCGGCAACGACATTGATGTGTACCTAAGGCCATTAGTTGAAGAACTCTTACAGCTGTGGAATGGAACAGGTGTACGTGCGTGGGAGGAGCACATGGGGAAGAATTTGACCTAAAGGCCTTGCTGTTCGTGACCATCAATGATTGGCCTGCTCTCAGTAACCTTTCAGGACAGACAAACAAGGGATATCGCGCATGCACGCACTGTTTGGATGATACCGACAGTATATATTTGGACAATTGTAGGAAGAATGTGTACCTGGGACATCGTCGATTTCTTCCGAGCAGGCATCCCTTAAGAAAGAAAGGCAAGCATTTCAAAGGTGAGGCGGATCATCGGACGAAGCCTCGCCAACGTACTGGTACTGATGTACATGACATGGTCAAGGATTTGAAGGTAGTCTTTGGAAAGGGTCCTGGCGGACAACCTGTTCCGAATGACGCTGACGGACGCGCACCTATGTGGAAGAAGAAATCTATATTTTGGGACCTGCCCTATTGGAAAGATCTAGAGGTCCGCTCTGCAATCGACGTGATGCACGTGACGAAGAATCTTTGCGTGACCCTGCTTGGCTTCTTGGGCGTGTATGGGAAGACAAAAGATACACCTGAGGCACGGGAGGACCAGCAACGTATGCATGGAAAAGACGGCATACATCAGGGTCATGCCAGCTACGCTCTTACCAAAGAAGAGAAGGAAATCTTCTTTGAATGCCTGCTCAGTATTAAGGTACCGTCTGACTTCTCATCGAATATAAAGTGAATAATAAACATGGCAGAGAAAAAGTTCCAGAACCTAAAGTCTCATGACTGCCACGTGATTATGACGCAACTGCTTCCGGTTGCATTGAGGGGGCTTCTACCGGATAACGTTCAATTAGCCATTGTGAAGCTATGTGCATTCCTCAATGCAATCTCTCAGAAGGTAATCGATCCAGAAATCATACCAAGGTTAGAGAATGATTTGGTGCAATGTCTTGTCAGTTTCGAGTTGGTGTTCCCACCATCCTTCTTCAACATCATGAGGCACGTGTTGGGGATCGTAGCAGAAATCAAAAAAATTCTACGCATCACCAAGATCCATCTATGGAGTTTACTAGCAACGAGAAGGAAGGAGTGCATCTACATACCCTTGTAGATCGCGAGCGGAAGCGTTCAAGTGAACGGGGTTGATGGAGTCGTACTCGTCGTGATCCAAATCACCGATGACCGAGCGCCGAACGGACGGCACCTCAGCGTTCAACACACGTACGGAGCAGCGACGTCTCCTCCTTCTTGATCCAGCAAGGGGGAAGGAGAGGTTGATGGAGATCCAGCAGCATGACGGCGTGGTGGTGGAAGTAGCGGGGATCCCGGCAGGGCTTCGCCAAGCGCAAGCGGGAGGGAGAGGTGTCACGGGAGGGAGAGGGAGGCGCCAGGGGCTATGGTACTGCTGCCCTCCCTCCCCCCACTATATATAGGGGTCCTGGGGGGGCGCCGGCCCCCTGGAGATCCCATCTGAGGGGGGGCGGCGGCCAAGGGGGTGGCTTGCCCCCCAAGCCAAGTGGGGCGCCCCCCCACCCCCAGGGTTTCCAACCCTAGGCGCAGGGGAGGCCCAAGGGGGGCACACCAGCCCACCAGTGGCTGGTTCCCCTCCCCACTTCAGCCCATGGGGCCCTCCGGGACAGGTGGCCCCACCCGGTGGACCCCCGGGACCTTCCCGGTGGTCCCGGTACAATACCGATAACCCCCGAAACTTTCCCGGTGGCCGAAACTGGACTTCCTATATATAATTCTTCACCTCCGGACCATTCCGGAACTCCTCGTGACATCCGGGATCTCATCCGGGACTCCGAACAACTTTCGGATTTCCGCATACTAATATCTCTACAACCCTAGCGTCACCGAACCTTAAGTGTGTAGACCCTACGGGTTCGGGAGACATGCAGACATGACCGAGACGACTCTCCGGTCAATAACCAACAGCGGGATCTGGATACCCATGTTGGCTCCCACATGTTCCTCGATGATCTCATCGGATGAACCAAGATGTCGAGGATTCAATCAATCCCGTATACAATTCCCTTTGTCAGTCGGTACGTTAGTTGCCCGAGATTCGATCGTCGGTATCCCAATACCTTGTTCAATCTCGTTACCGGCAAGTCACTTTACTCGTACCGTAATGCACGATCCCATGACCAACCACTTGGTCACTTTGAGCTCATTATGATGATGCATTACCGAGTGGGCCCAGAGATACCTCTCCGTCATACGGAGTGACAAATCCCAGTCTCGATCCGTGTCAACCCAACAGACACTTTCAGAGATACCTGTAGTGTACCTTTATAGTCACCCAGTTACGTTGTGACGTTTGGTACACCCAAAGCACTCCTACGGCATCCGGGAGTTACACGATCTCATGGTCTAAGGAAAAGATACTTGACATTGGAAAAGCTCTAGCAAACGAACTACACGATCTTTGCGCTATGCTTAGGATTGGGTCTTGTCCATCACATCATTCTCCTAATGATGTGATCCCGTTATCAATGACATCCAATGTCCATAGTCAGGAAATCATGACTATCTATTGATCAACGAGCTAGTCAACTAGTGGCTCACTAGGGACATGTTGTGGTCTATGTATTCACACATGTATTACGATTTCCGGATAACACAATTATAGCATGAACCATAGACAATTATCATGAACAAGGAAATATAATAATAACCATTTTATTATTGCTTCTAGGGCATATTTCCAACAGTCTCCCACTTGCACTAGAGTCAATAATCTAGTTACATTGTGATGAATCGAACACCCATAGAGTTCTGGTGTTGATCATGTTTTGCTCTAGGGAGAGGTTTAGTCAACGGATCTGCTACATTCAGGTCCGTATGTACTTTACAAATATCTATGTCTCCATTTTGAACACTTTCACGAATGGAGTTGAAGCGACGCTTGATATGCCTGGTCTTCCTGTGAAACCTGGGCTCCTTGACAAGGGCAATAGCTCCAGTGTTGTCACAGAAGAGAGTCATCGGGCCCGACGCATTGGGAATCACCCCTAGGTCGGTAATGAACTCCTTCATCCAGATTGCTTCTTGCGCTGCCTCTGAGGCCGCCATGTACTCCGCTTCACATGTAGATCCCGCCACGACGCTTTTCTTGCAACTGCACCAGCTTACTGCCCCTCCATTCAAAATATACACGTATCCGGTTTGTGACTTCGAGTCATCCAGATCTGTGTCGAAGCTAGCGTCGACGTAACCCTTTACGACGAGCTCTTCGTCACCTCTATATACGAGAAACATATCCTTAGTCCTTTTCAGGTACTTCAGGATATTCTTGACCGCTGTCTAGTGTTCCATGCCGGGATTACTTTGGTACCTACCTACCAAACTTACGGCAAGGTTTACATCAGGTCTGGTACACAGCATGGCATACATAATAGACCCTATGGCCGAGGCATAGGGGATGACACTCATCTTTTCTCTATCTTCTGCCGTGGTCGGGCATTGAGCCGTGCTCAATTGCACACCTTGCAATACAGGCAAGAACCCCTTCTTGGACTGATCCATATTGAACTTCTTCAATATCTTGTCAAGGTACGTACTCTGTGAAAGACCAATGAGGCGTCTTGATCTATCTCTATAGATCTTGATGCCTAATATATAAGCAGCTTCTCCAAGGTCCTTCATTGAAAAACACTTATTCAAATAGGCCTTTATACTTTCCAAGAATTCTATATCATTTCCCATCAATAGTATGTCATCCACATATAATATGAGAAATGCTACAGAGCTCCCACTCACTTTCTTGTAAACACAGGCTTCTCCATAAGTCTGTGTAAACCCAAACGCTTTGATCATCTCATCAAAGCGAATGTTCCAACTCCGAGATGCTTGCACCAGCCCATAGATGGAGCGTTGGAGCTTGCATACCTTGTTAGCATTCTTAAGATCGACAAAACCTTCCGGCTGCATCATATACAATTCTTCCTTAAGAAAGCCGTTAAGGAATGCCGTTTTGACGTCCATTTGCCATATCTCATAATCATAGAATGCGGCAATTGCTAACATGATTCGGACGGACTTCAGCTTCGCTATGGGTGAGAAAGTCTCATCGTAGTCAACCCCTTGAACTTGTCGATAACCCTTAGCGACAAGTGGAGCCTTATAGATGGTCACGTTACCATCCGCGTCTGTCTTCTTCTTCAAGATCCATTTATTTTCTATGGCTCGCCGATCATCGGGCAAGTCAGTCAAAGTCCACACTTCGTTTTCATACATGGATCCTATCTCGGATTGCATGGCTTCAAGCCATTTGTTGGAATCTGGGCCCGCCATCGCTTCTTCATAGTTCGAAGGTTCACCGTTGTCTAACAACATGATTTCCATGACAGGGTTGCCGTACCACTCTGGTGCGGAACGTGTCCTTGTGGACCTACGAAGTTCAGCAGTAACTTGATCTGAAGCTTCATGATCATCATCATTAACTTCCTCCCCAGTTGGTGCAGGCACCACAGGAACATCTTCCCGCGCTGCGCTACTTTCCGGTTCGGAAGGGGTGACTATCACCTCATCAAGTTCCACTTTTCTCCCACTCACTTCTTTCGAGAGAAACTCTTTCTCCAGAAAGGACCCGTTCTTGGCAACAAAGATTTTGCCTTCGGATCTGAGGTAGAAGGTATACCCAATGGTTTCCTTAGGGTATCCTATGAAGACGCATTTTTCCGACTTGGGTTCGAGCTTTTCAGGTTGAAGTTTCTTGACATAAGCATCGCATCCCCAAACTTTTAGAAACGACAGCTTAGGTTTCTTCCCAAACCATAATTCATACGGTGTCGTCTCAACGGATTTCGACGGAGCCCTATTTAAAGTGAATGCGGCAGTCTCTAAAGCATAGCCCCAAAATGAGAGCGGTAGATCGGTAAGAGACATCATAGATCGCACCATATCCAATAGAGTGCGATTACGACGTTCGGACACACCGTTTCTCTGAGGTGTTCCAGGCGGCGTGAGTTGTGAAACGATTCCACATTTCCTTAAGTGCGTACCAAATTCGTGACTCAAATATTCCCCTCCACGATCTGATCGTAGGAACTTTATTTTTCTGTCACGTTGATTCTCAACCTCACTCTGAAATTCCTTGAACTTTTCAAAGGTCTCAGACTTGTGTTTCATTAGGTAGACATACCCATATCTACTTAAGTCATCAGTGAGAGTGAGAACATAACGATAGCCTCCGCGAGCCTCAACACTCATTGGACCGCACACATCAGTATGTATGATTTCTAATAAGTTGGTTGCTCGCTCCATTGTTCCAGAGAACGGAGTCTTGGTCATTTTGCCCATGAGGCATGGTTCGCATGTGTCAAATGATTCATAATCGAGAGACTCTAAAAGTCCATCAGCATGGAGCTTCTTCATGCGCTTGACACCAATGTGACCAAGGCGGCAGTGCCACAAGTATGTGGGACTATCGTTATCAACTTTACATTATTTGGTATTCACACTATGAATATGTGTAACATCACGTTCGAGATTCATTAAGAATAAACCATTAACCAGCGGGGCATGACCATAAAACATATCTCTCATATAAATAGAACAACCATTATTCTCGGATTTAAATGAGTAGCCATCTCGAATTAAACGAGATCCTGATACAATGTTCATGCTCAAAGCTGGCACTAAATAACAATTATTGAGGTTTAAAACTAATCCCGTAGGTAAATGTAGAGGCAGCGTGCCGACGGCAATCACATCGACCTTGGAACCATTCCCGACGCGCATCGTCACCTCGTCCTTCGCCAGTCTCCGCTTATTCCGCAGCTCCTGTTTTGAGTTACAAATATGAGCAACTGCACCGGTATCAAATACCCAGGAGCTACTACGAGTACTGGTAAGGTACACATCAATTACATGTATATCACATATACCTTTGGTGTTGCCGGCATTCTTGTCCGCTAAGTATTTGGGGCAGTTCCGCTTCCAGTGACCACTTCCCTTGCAATAAAAGCACTCAGTCTCAGGCTTGGGTCCATTCTTTGGCTTCTTCCCGGCAACTGGCTTACCGGGCGCGGCAACTCCCTTGCCGTCCTTCTTGAAGTTCTTCTAACCTTGCCCTTCTTGAACTTAGTGGTTTTATTCACCATCAACACTTGATGTTCCTTTTTGATCTCCACCTCCGCTGATTTCAGCATTGAATATACCTCAGGAATGGTCTTTTCCATCCCCTGCATATTGAAGTTCATCACAAAGCTCTTGTAGCTTGGTGGAAGCGACTGAAGGATTCTGTTAATGACCGCGTCATCCGGGAGATTAACTCCCAGCTGAGACAAGCGGTTGTGTAACCCAGACATTTTGAGTATGTGCTCACTGACAGAACTATTTTCCTCCATTTTACAACTGAAGAACTTGTCGGAGACTTCATATCTCTCGACTCGTTCATGAGCTTGGAAAACCATTTTCAGCTCTTCGAACATCTCATATGCTCCGTGTTTCTCAAAACGCTTTTGGAGCCCCGGTTCTAAGCTGTAAAGCATGCCGCATTGAACGAGGGAGTAATCATCCGCACGTGATTGCCAAGCGTTCATAACGTCTTGGTTCTCTGGGATGAGTGCTTCACCTAGCGGTGCTTCTAGGGCATAATCTTTCTTGGCAGCTATGAGGATGATCCTCAGATTCCGGACCCAGTCCGTATAGTTGCTGCCATCATCTTTCAGCTTGGTTTTCTCTAGGAACGCGTTGAAGTTGAGGGCTACGTGGGCCATTTGATCTACAAGACATATTGTAAAGATTTTAGACTAAGTTCATGATAATTAAGTTCATCTAATCAAATTATTCAATGAACTCCCACTCAGATAGACATCCCTCTAGTCATATAAGTGAAACAAGATCCGAGTTAACTAGGCCGTGTCTGATCATCACGTGAGACGGACTAGTCAATATCGGTGAACATCTTCATGTTGATCGTATCTTCTATAGGACTCATGCTCGACCTTTCGGTCTTCCGTGTTCTGAGGCCATGTCTGTAATGCTAGGCTCGTCAAGTCAACCTAAGTGTACTGCGTGTGTTCCGAGGCCATGTCTGTACATGCTAGGCTCGTCAACACCCGTTGTACGCGAACGTTAGAATCTATCACACCCGATCATCACGTGGTGCTTCGAAACAACGAACCTTCGCAACGGTGCACAGTTAGGGAGAACACTCTTCTTGAAATTTTAGTGAGGGATCATCTTACTTACTACCGTCGTTCTAAGCAAATAAGATGTAAAACATGATAAACATCACATGCAATCAAATAGTGACATGATATGGCCAATATCATTTTGCTCCTTTGATCTCCATCTTCGGGGTGCCATGATCATCTTCGTCACCGGCATGACACCATGATCTCCATCATCATGATCTCCATCATCGTGTCTTCATGAAGTTGTCACGCCAACGATTACTTCTACTTCTATGGCTAACGTGTTTAGCAATAAAGTAAAGTAATTTACATGGCGTTATTCAATGACACGCAGGTCATACAAAAATAAAGACAACTCCTATGGCTCCTGCCGGTTGTCATACTCATCGACATGCAAGTCGTGATTCCTATTACAAGAACATGATCAATCTCATACATCACATATATCATTCATCACATGTTCTGGCCATATCACATCACAAGGCACATGCTGCAAAAACAAGTTAGACGTCCTCTAATTGTTGTTGCAAGTTTTTACGTGGCTTCTATAGGTTTCTAGCAAGAACGTTTCTTACCTACGTAAAACCACAATGTGATATGCCAATTTCTATTTACCCTTCATAAGGACCCTTTTCATCGAATCCGTTCCGACTAAAGTGGGAGAGACAGACACCCGCTAGCCACCTTATGCAACTAGTGCATGTCAGTCGGTGGAACCTATCTCACGTAAGCATACGTGTAAGGTCGGTCCGGGCCGCTTCATCCCACAATACCGCCGAAACAAGATAAGACTAGTAGTGGCAAGAAAAATTGACAACACCTACGCCCACAACTGCTTTGTGTTCTACTCGTGCATAACTACGCATAGGCCTGGCTCATGATGCCACTGTTGGGGATCGTAGCAGAAATCAAAAAATTTCTACGCATCACCAAGATCCATCTATGGAGTTTACTAGCAACGAGAAGGAAGGAGTGCATCTACATACCCTTGTAGATCGTGAGCGGAAGCATTCAAGTGAACGGGGTTGATGGAGTCGTACTCGTCGTGATCCAAATCACCGATGACCGAGCGCCGAACGGACGGCACCTCCGCGTTCAACACACGTACGGAGCAGCGACGTCTCCTCCTTCTTGATCCAGCAAGGGGGAAGGAGAGGTTGATGGAGATCCAGCAGCACGACGGCGTGGTGGTGGAAGTAGCGGGGATCCCGGCAGGGCTTCGCCAAGCGCAAGCCGGAGGGAGAGGTGTCACGGGAGGGAGAGGGAGGCGCCAGGGGCTAGGGTACTGCTGCCCTCCCTCCCCCCACTATATATAGGGGTCCTGGGGGGCGCCGGCCCCCTGGAGATCCCATCTGAGGGGGGGGGAGGCGGCGGCCAAGGGGGTGGCTTGCCCCCCAAGCCAAGTGGGGCGCCCCCCACCCCCAGGGTTTCCAACCCTAGGCGCAGGGGAGGCCCAAGGGGGGCGCACCAGCCCACCAGTGGCTGGTTCCCCTCCCCACTTCAGCCCATGGGGACCTCCGGGACAGGTGGCCCCACCCGGTGGACCCCCGGGACCTTCCCGGTGGTCCCGGTACAATACCGATAACCCCCGAAACTTTCCCGGTGGCCGAAACTGGACTTCCTATATATAATTCTTCACCTCCGGACCATTCCGGAACTCCTCGTGACGTCCGGGATCTCATCTGGGACTCCGAAAAACTTTCGGATTTCCGCATACTAATATCTCTACAACCCTAGCGTCACCGAACCTTAAGTGTGTAGACCCTACGGGTTCGGGAGACATGCAGACATGACCGAGACGACTCCCCGGTCAATAACCAACAGCGGGATCTGGATACCCATGTTGGCTCCCACATGTTCCTCGATGATCTCATCGGATGAACCACGATGTCGAGGATTCAATCAACCCCGTATACAATTCCCTTTGTCAGTCGGTACGTTACTTGCCCGAGATTCGATCGTCGGTATCCCAATACCTTGTTCAATCTCGTTACCGGCAAGTCACTTTACTCGTACCGTAATGCATGATCCCGTGACCAACCACTTCGTCACTTTGAGCTCATTATGATGATGCATTACCGAGTGGGCCCAGAGATACCTCTCCATCATACGGAGTGACAAATCCGAGTCTCGATCCGTGTCAACCCAATAGACACTTTCAGAGATACCTGTAGTGTACCTTTATAGTCACCCAGTTACGTTGTGACGTTTGGTACATCCAAAGCACTCCTACGGCATCCGGGAGTTACACGATCTCATGGTCTAAGGAAAAGATACTTGACATTGGAAAAGCTCTAGCAAACAAACTACACGATCTTTGCGCTATGCTTAGGATTGGGTCTTGTCCATCACATCATTCTCCTAATGATGTGATCCCGTTATCAATGACATCCAATGTCCATAGTCAGGAAATCATGACTATCTGTTGATCAACGATCTAGTCAACTAGAGGCTCACTAGGGACATGTTGTGGTCTATGTATTCACACATGTATTACGATTTCCGGATAACACAATTATAGCATGAACAATAGACAATTATCATGAACAAGGAAATATAATAATAACCATTTTATTATTGCCTCTAGGGCATATTTCCAACAACACGTCCTAGTTCACCTATGCGAAGAGATTAGCGTTTTGGGTCCTGTATTTCTACACAATATGTTCCCCTTTGAGAGGTTCATGGGAGTCTTAAAGAATATGTTCATAACCGTGCTAGGCCAGAAGGAAGCATCTCCAAGGGCCATGAAAATGAGGAGGTCATTGAGTTTTGTATTGACTTTATTCCTAACCTTAAGCCGATTGGTGTTCCTGAATCGCGGCATAAGGGCAGACTGGATGGAAAAGGCACGCTAGGAGGGAATCAAAAAATATGTATGGACGGACATTCTCTCACTGAAGCACACTACACAGTTATACAGAATTCCGCCTTGGTGGCTCCGTATATGGACGAACACAAGAATTTTCTACGCTCCAAACACCCGGAGCGGCCTGATGACTGGATTACACGTGAACAAACCAGGAGTTTCGCCGGCTGGTTGCAGACACGTTCCATGCATGACGCCTCTATTGAAGATGACCTGTACTCGCTGTCCCAGTTACCATCTTCGAATATAATGACTTTCAAAGGGTACAAGATAAATGGTAATACATTTTACACGATCGCCCAAGATAAGAAGAGCACCAACCAAAACAGTGGTGTCCGCTTTGATGCAACAACCAAGACGGGAAAGGAAACATATTATGGTTACATAGAGGAGATATGCGAACTTGACTATGGACGTGATTTGAAGGTCCCTTTGTTTCGGTGCAAATGGGTCAATATGACACGATATGGGGTAACGGAAGACCCGCAGTATGGAATGACAACAGTGGATCTCAACAATCTTGCGTATGCAGACGAACCATTCGTCCTAGCTAATGATGTGGCACAGGTTTTCTATGTGAAGGATATGTCTACCAAGCCAAGAAAAAGAAAAGATAAGGAAGCGAATGCATCATACGATGAGCCAAAGCGCCACATTGTTCTTTCTGGGAAGAGAAACATCGTGGGAGTGGATGACAAGACAGACATGTCAGAAGATTCTGAAAAGTTTGATGAAATTGCTCCATTCACAGTGAATATTGATCCGAGCATCCAGTTAAATGATGAAGATTTTCCATGGCTACGGCGCAAAGGGACATACGTGAAGAAAAAGTTTCACACCCAAAGATCTGGGATGTGATCGGCTTCACTATCATCAATTTCTTCTGTGTTTCACACCGAGGAGGGAATCTCTGTAATAGTTAGGGTAGTTATGTGTTTTGGCATTTGAAACGCGAAGAAATTTTATGTGCAAACAAAAATCTTTCATGCATTTACTGATTTTTTCAGCTAAATGACCCTGAAATTGAAAAGCATTTCAAATGAACTCAGAAAAGGTTGAAAGTTGGCATGGTATCATAATTTCACCCACATAGTATGTGCAAAAAAGTAGAGAGGGTTACCGCAGAAACTGGATGCACTTCGTGTATAAAATGGACAATCTCTTTCGAAGTATCAGGGTTTCGGACGAAAACTCATCCGTTACAAAGGGATTTCATTTTTTAAATAACCTAAGCATTACCAAATTGAATATAATCATAAAACACACTAATATTAAACATAAGAAAAAAGAATCACTGAAAATCTATTTTCATAGTTAAGTTATTCACAAACTAGTGATTCACACAAATTTCAAATAATTCAAAATGTAAACTATTCAAATTTGTAAACTACCGGCACTAACAGAAAGTTTGTAATTTTTTTTACCTAAAGCAAAAATACTCCCAAAGAAACTCTAAATACAGCAAAAACAACTCAAAAATAAATAAAGCAAAAAAAATAAGAAAATAAAAAAGCCCACCTACTGGGCCAGAGCGGCCTGCATACGACTAGAAACCCAACCTGTAGTTGGGCCAGGATGCAGGCCCGCAAGCCCAGTAGGCCCACAGGCAGAGTCGGAGAGGTAGGCCCAGAAGGCCTGCTATTGAGAGGAGCTCAATGCAGTGCCCGCGTCGGGGCTTATAAACTGGTCCTGACGCTCCTCAACTAGCGAGGTGGGACTAAACTTCTGCGCCCCTCGCCTGGCAGCGCACACCCTTTAGTACCGGGTGGTGGCACCAACCGGTACTAAAGGGTGGGCATTTAGTACCGGTTGGTGCCACCACCCGGTACTAAAGATGGGCGCTTCCCGCCGCTTGGCCTGGCCAAAATCGACCTTTAGTACCGGTTGGTGGCTCCAACCGGTACTAAAGGACCATCCTATATAAGAAACACTTACGAAAATTTCGTCAGTTTCCTCCCACTTCTCTCTGCTTCATTGCCGCCGCCCCGTCCCGCGCCGTCGCCGCCGCTGTCGCGCCGTCCCCGTCGACTCCGCGCCGCCCCCGTCCTCGTCGCGCCGTCCGCGTCGCCGGCCCGTCCCCATCTCCGCACCGGCCCGCATCCCCGTCCCCGCACCGGCTGGTGTCGCCGTCGCCTCGACCTCGCCCGCGCTGTGAGCCTCTGTCCCCCCTCTCCTCTCCCTCCAATCGAAGCCGCCGCGCGCGCCGCCGGCGCCGTCGCCTTGGCTCGCCGTCACCGTCGTCTGCACACACATACACACACACACACACCATACACACACACATACACAATTTTTGTTCTGTTTTTAGTTTTTAGTTTTTCTGTTTTTAGTTTTTCTGTTATTAGTTATTTGTTTTTAGTTTTTTCAGTTTTTCTGTATTAATGTTATAGAAATGTTAGTTATATAGAAATGTTAGTTATATATAGAAATGTTAGTTTTTTCTGTATTAATGTTATAGAAATGTTTGTTATATAGAAATTTTAAAGAAAAATTAGTTATACAATTTTAGTTATAGAAATGTTAGTTTTAGATATGGTCGATGTTTTTTTAGTTTATTATATTTTTAGTTATAAAATTTAGAATTTGCATATAAGAAATCACAATCCAATCATTTAAAAAATGTTACTTTACTTTTGCGGCATATAGTATTTGTTGTCGACGATGCCCGGCCCGCATCCTCGCTGTCGACCCGTTCGCGACGACGTCCTGCTTCAGAGGACCCATGTCCGGGATTGGGCTCCGCCGGGCTGGCACTGGGAGGTGCTACCTAGAGGGGCGCGATGCTTGGTGAGGAACCCGGCCTCGGGTCCCGTCGTCGACCCTGATCTCCTTTGGTGGCGTTCGCGTGGGCCACATTCGGTGCAGAGGGAGCCGGCCCCGCCGGAGGTGGTGCGTCGTCGTGTCAGGGAGGAGGACGAGCACGTCCATCGCTACATGGCTGCTATGGACGTCAGGTTCTCCAATACCTGGCAGGTTCTTTGGGCAGATGACCGGAGATATGATCCTGTGATGGTTCCTTGTCTTTGGGTGTCCACCGCCCGCGCCCCAGGAACCGCGAGTGGCCTAGATTCTTCTATAGTATTCGATCTTTATTAGCTACCTAGCCAGTGATGTATTCGAGATTATATATTATTCGAGACGATGTATTCGAGATTATATATTATTCGAGACGATGCATATTATGTACTATATGATTCAGTTTTTCCTTATTGATTGCATCCATGCATTGTAATTTGAATACTAAATTGTTTTATATTTCTTCTGTATTAGTTAAATAAAAGCTATGGCGGACAATACCGGCAGAGAGGGAGAAGAGGTCCTGTTCGAGATCATACGCAGCCCTAGCAGGCCAGATGATCTGAATGAAGCAAATGACGGCTCCCAATATCTGAACAATACCGGGGAGGGTGATGATAAGATATTCGATCTCGACGACCGAGCTGATGAAGTCATGAACTATGATTATGATTGATGACGCAGACAATGATTATGATGATGAATACAATGTTGATCTTGAAATAACAAAGACTACCGGCGAGGTATATTTATATAAGCAGGCATCTAGTGATCATCACATGTTTTTTTATTTGAAGATATATTAATGAATCGATCTTTCTTCTTTCAGCCCTCCGGATCGAGCAAATCTGCTTCTACAGACAACAGGACAAAGCGCGGCCCAAGCAAAAAGTTGAAGGAGGGTGTAAATTACAACATCGATTCCATCAAAGCTAGTGGCGAACCCCTCACACCTAAGAACATTGCGAGCAAGTTCGTTCGTCAGTGCGGAGTTCTTGTGAAGGACCAACTCCCGATCTCCATTCAAGAATGGAAAGTGCCAAAAACTAAATGCCCAGATGTTACTTGGGTCGACGACAGAGCAAAACAAAAGCTTTGGGAATCTCTGATGGAACATTTCACCCTACCAGATTATTTCACTGATGCAGATGTGCAGAAAGTCAAGGACGCTGCTCTTAAGAAGATGGCAATTGCATTCAACACCCACAAGAAAACTGTATGGGCCAACTACCTCGCTGCAGAAAGGAAGACTCCAGAATTCAAGGGAACACTGGAGAAGCAAAGAGAACACTGGCCCGCTTTCGTGAAATTCAAGAAATCAGAATTATCTAAGGAACGGTCGAGAAAAAACAAGGCCAATGCCGCAAAAAAGACGCAGTTCCATAGGCTGGGTCCAGGTGGCTACGCGGTGGCAATGCCTAAGTGTGATAAGTCTGAGCAAGAGATGAAGGATGCAGGGGTCACTCCGGTTACTAGGAGCTGGCCCCCCAGGTGCAGAACTTGGTTCTATGCGCATGGGGGGGGGCGTTGGACCCGAAGACATGCCTGGTTTCGAAGAAGGCAAGTCTAAAAGGAGCAGAACAAAAGTTACTTGACGCAATAGAAGATGCTCGAAAGGGGGTGTTCACGCCCAACAGAGAGAACGACGAGCTTACGCGCGCCCTGGGAAATCCTGAACACCCGGGAAGAACATGAGGCAAGGGCGTTATTCCCTGGTATGAGGGCTTTTCGGAATGGAACGACGACTACAGGACCCGTGCAAGAAAGAAGATGGAGGAGGAGAAGAAGAGGAAGCTGGAGGAGGAGCAGAGGAAGCAGGACGCGGAACGCCTTCAAGGCCTAGAAGCAAGGCACACGGACTTGGCACTCAAATTCCAGCAGCAGCAGCAGCAGATCGACTCACTTAGCCAGGAAAGGGGGTCTCAGCAGCGGCAGCAGCAAGCGGATGATCATCCAGCATTGGATAGCACCGTCCCATCCATGCCGAGAAGCAGCGTTGGTTCCGCCCCGGGCGACGCACTGCTGGATACATACCCTGTGGATGACATCATAGAGAACACTAACTGTGAGGTACACTACAAAATGAAGAACATATCCATGAAGGTGGCGAACGCCGTTGCTTTTACAA
The DNA here is from genome assembly GCF_002575655.3 of Aegilops tauschii subsp. strangulata. Taxonomy (NCBI): domain Eukaryota; kingdom Viridiplantae; phylum Streptophyta; class Magnoliopsida; order Poales; family Poaceae; genus Aegilops; species Aegilops tauschii. Next base: position 566,483,039 of record NC_053039.3, on the reverse strand, counting down.
TTATCCCCGAAGCAACCTTCCATTGCGCCCCGATTCCAGAGGGCTATGCTCGTGTCTTGGTTGATGAGGTGGTGGGCCCATATTCGGGGCTAGAGCTTGACATTCCTGGAGGTGACGACGAGCAAACACTGGGAGAGGCCATACATCGTTTCATCCTATGGAAAAAGGATTGCATCATCTTTCGAAGTCCACCGACACCGCGTCTGCCGACTCCTCCTCGAAGTCCGTCACCGTGTCAGCAGACTCCCGCTCCTCCAAGTCCGCCACCGTGTCAGGCCACACCTCCTGCTTCAAGTCCGACACCGTGTCAGGCCACACCTCCTGCTTCAAGTCCGGCACAGCGTCAGGCCACTCCTCCTGCTCCAACTAAGCCACCTCAGCCGTCTCCGCCGCCTAAGCAATCGCAGAAGAGACACGCCGCAGCTATGGTGCGTAGCGGTACGAGTCGAGGTAGTACAGAAAGTACAGGCGGAGACAAGCGATATAAATATGGTCCAAGCAGCCTCGCTCCTCTTCCTCAGAGGCCTTACGACATGAACGAGGAGCAAAACGATGCAATGGTGCGGGCCAAAGTGGACGCTCATTTTCGACCGAAACCGGCAACGCCGCCGAGGGAGAAAGTGCCTGAGGAAAAGATTGACCACTTCATTCGTATGGCTAGACCACCAGCTCCCAAGCCTGTTGACTCAGACTATGAGCGCCAAATCAAGAAGGCACATCGAGCACGACTACAGAAAGAAGCGAGCTCGAGCTCGAGCCAACAAGCAGCTGTCAAAAATGCGGGAAAACCGTTCCCCAGCTGGGAGAACAGGCGGCGCAATCGACCCCCTCGCTTGTTGTGCCAACAACACATGAGAGTACGCGCCCAATATTATTGTGGGCAAACCGTTTACGTTCCCAAGCTGGGCGATGTGGTAATAACCGAGGAGCATATAATGCAAGTTGAAATGCTCAAGATCACTGTTGGACAACTCTTCGAGATCGAGCCCATGCCTCCGCTTAGAGAGGAGGAAATAAAACGGAAATATGTCCGGGGCCAACCTTTGGTCGAGCCCGAGGAGGTCAAGAACCTCCCAACGAGAATGTATGAATTGCATGATTGGTACATGAAAATTATCAAGATTTCCAATCGAGAGTCCCTCATGGTGCAAGTCGAGGAAGATCATTACTTCCATAAGAAAGCTCTGGCCATTGAGTATTCAGAACTATTTCAGTTATTCAATCAAGATGCACTCGACAAATCTATCGTCAGTTGCTATTGTCTATAAATGATTTCTTTCTGTAATTTAAGTCTCAAGCTAGCTCTAGTGCTCATTGGTTGATCATTAATTACCTGTAATTATATATCCTCACTATATATTCTTTTCTGTGGTATTATGCAGGATGAAGATGTATGAAATGAAAAAAGCTGGACGCTATGGCATTGGGTTCATTGACCCAAATACCGTTCATGAATACACATGGAAATTGGAATGGTGTAGACAAGATGTAAAGAAATGCATGCTAGAGTTCTTGAAGCGCCTCAATAACAATGAAGATATACTACTTCCTTACAACTTCGAGTGAGTCACACTGTCTTGTACTACAAATTCTTTTTTTCTTACTAGCTAGATGTTAATAAGTTTATAGGGTTTAGGGTTATAGTTGATTAGTGTTATGCACATGCCCGCTTAATTTATACATGCAAACGTATGCGCATGCAGCTTCCACTGGATCTTGTTAGACATTAAAGTTGACGAAGGAAAAGTTGAAGTACTGGACTCACTACTTAAAAAAATAGTGACTACAGCATCGTGAAGGGGTAGTCGACAGGTTATTTCAATCATTATTAACTATATCTCGGCCTATTTAGTTCGTCATTTCCTGATATGAACTATTTTTAATAATGGCAGGGCTTGGGCAAAGTACATCAAGGTGACTCCAGGAAAATGGCGACAAAAGCTATGTTGGTATCGACCCAAGGTAAGTAATTAAGTAGTACTAACTAGCTAGCTACCATCTCTTTAATTCTTGTTTCAATACCATTAATTAATTAACATGCTTAATTAATTATTATCTGATTAAATTCTATTGTCGTAAAGGCCTTGAACCAGGCGCCGGGGACTGAAGTGTGTGCATACTATGTTTGCGAGAATATTCGCATGATGGCGTCCGAAAGGAGCAGATCTGATAGACAGGACTGGGTACGTTTGCCAGAATACTATTCACAAATCTTACATGATTGTCGATATCTAGTCACACAACTAATACACATGCATATTGATCTCCTTCTTAACAGTTCAAAGAGGTGCGGGACTAGCTCCTATCAGAGGAGCGCATACGAGCACTTCAAGAGGAAATAGCGGGATTTTTGCTCGACCAGGTCATAGATCCCAAAGGAGAATACTATTACCCGCTACCGCCCCCTTGAACCACTTGTCATCGTGCTCCGAAGGCACCAAGGCAACATGTAGGAGAAATTGTATATATATGTACATGTGTATGTGTGAATAATTAATGGTGGTTGTGAGACATTCGATTATATATATATGATCAGTTCTACGAGAAAATCTATTTATATATATGCATAACGTGTACAATATGTAGTATCGTAAAATACCAGCAAACAAAAAAGAATTAAAAGGAAAAATAAAAATTAAAACCAAAACCCCCCCAAACATTTAGTACCGGTTGGTGCTACCAACCGGTACTAATGGTCTATCAGCACCCGGGCCTGGCTCGTGCCACGTGGTGGCACTTTAGCGCCGGTTCGTGCCGAACCGGTACTAAAGGGGGGGGCCTTTAGTCTCCACTCCATAGTGCCGGTTGCAGAACCGGCACTAAAGGCCCTTACGAACCGGTGATAAAGGCCTGTTCTGCACTAGTGTTCGCGAGAGTCACGGGCGTGCCTTTTTCGGAAAGGGAAAAAACATGTTTTCTGTTTTTTTTCTTTCCACGAGAGTCACGATTTTGCTTCCACAAGAGGCACGGTTGTGATTTCGCGAGAGGCAGGGGTGTGCCTCTTTCGGAAAGGGAAAAAACCGTGCTCCCGGTTTGGTTTTTTCGTCCGTTTTTTTCGTGAAAAAAAAGTTCGTCAAAACCTATCATCATGGGATCTAGTTTTGAAGATCTCGACGCGAGGAATCCAATGGTGAAAACAGTTTGAGATTTGGACGCACGGTTTAAGAGATAAAACGTTTTGAACAAACGAATCTACGAAAAAAGGAAAAACTCCTAGGTTGCGACAAGTGGCGCGATGCATGTGCGCCACTTGTCGTGACCTGGGAAGATGGAGTGTTCTTTGCAACGAGTACTCCTTAATTAGTGATTTCGACGATTCGGCCGTGCTTTTAGTACCACCTTGCCCGCTCGTACATGACCAGAACTAATAATAACGGTAAAAAAACCTAATCACGGGACGAAACCAAGAATATCACCATGCTTTAATAGATTATATAATTAATAAGGACGAACTCTTGCCTTGCTCGTTAAAAAAATTCTAAAAAAAAAGAGCGCGTTGCATCTTTGTCTACACGCCTACACGGCTAGAGAAACAAGGCAACCACATGAGCATGCCCAGTGTCTTCTCGATCAGGTCCTTGCTGGTGCCGACGGCGTGGCAGCGGCCGGCCGCTCCAGGATGCCAGCGTGGGAGAGCAGCGCCCACAGCTGCGTCATGAACTCGCCACCGGCCCCGAGCATCTCTGCATGGATGTCCACGTTGTCCGACGGCGCCAAGAACAGTATGAATTCCGCCCAGAACTCCGCCAGCACCTTCCACCGCCGCCCTTCGTCTGGTACAGACACCCTGATCTGCCCGCCGAGCAGCGCAGCCTTCTCGACGATGCTGCTGTTGCCGGCTCTCTCGTACAGGCTGCCGCCCTCCAGGTAACTCTCCTCCTTGCTCTGTATCTCCTCTAGTTGGGCAAGTATGTCCCGCGTTGTCCGGCAGCCGGCGAGCTGGTCCCGCGCCTGCTGCACCGTCGTGTCGAAGATCTGCTCGACGTTGTAGCTCGGGTCCGGCAGCATCTCCGGCACGAAGGCAACAAGGTACGCGCAGTAGTTGGACAACTTCCTCGCCACGAGCCTGTGGTTGTCGGCAACGTCATCGGTACCAGAGCCATCACCACCGCTAATCCAGTCGAAACGAGTGGTGACCACGTGCCACACCAGGATCTGGTCGGTGAGCTTGGGAAACACGCACGCCCATGTCAGTTGCTGCGACAGGCCGTGCCTCTGCACGGTGGCGACGCCATTGGTGAGCTTGCCACCGCCGGCCTTGAGCGAGTCGAGCACGGCTCGCCTGACCTGCGTAGGCAGATCCTTTCTCCGGCCTCTCTTCTGGCCCTGCCGCCGTGGTTCCACCAGGTAGAGGGTTATCCACGAGCGCACGTTCCACGGCCGGTGGTCGTACCAGTGCAGGAGCTCGTACTGGCCGATCTTCTGCTCCCAGTACGTTGTGTCCGGCGGCGTGATGCTCTGTTTCCAGCACCAGAGGTGGCCGTGCCGCTGCGTGGTCCAGGGCCGGTCGTCGCGCACGCAGCGGTACACGGTCATCACGTACCGCCAGTTGTTGGAGAAGGCGGCCAGCGCCTGGCAGACCTCGAGCGCCGCGGTGATCACCACGAGCACCACCGTGACGGAGCGGTCGAGGTTCTTCACGCCGACGTGAGGACGGCTGTAGCCAGGGCCGAGCGTGCCGACGAATGCCGTCCACATGGTCAGGCTGAGCATGACGACGGCGATGAAGATGTAGGTCCTGACCCCCACCGGCAGGATGTTCCTGGTGTAGAAGAAGTCGTAGAGGAAGGCGAGCTCCGCCTCGACGACCCGGAAGGCGGCGTCGGGGCCGGTGATGGCGTGGTGGAGGAGGCCGGTCAGGACGAGGTCCAGCGACTTGGGCGAGCCGGCTTCCGCCGGGGTGTACCCGTAGAATCGCCGCTTCAGCAGCTTGAACAACGAGAAGGCCAGGCAGAAGTCCTTGGCCATGTCCCTCTCGACGTCGCTGTATCCGTGACGATCGATCCACTGGTAAACTTGATCGATCGTGACGACCCCCTTCACCTTGGGGGAGGCGGAGCTCATCGTCGCCGTCAGGATCGAGCTCGTCGTCCTCGTCAGCACCGAGCTGGTCGTCGTCGTCATCAGTATCTCGTCCTGGGAAGGATGATATTGGTGGCTCAGCTGCTGCTGATGCTGAATGGCCTCCTCGCCGTGGAAGAGGTACTTGTACCCCTTCATGGTCTTGGGGTCGTGTGGCAGCTGGTCGGCGGCGAGGAACTGCTCCACGTCCATGTATTCAGCGACGACCTTGACGGACGGGTCGGGGAGGCTGGACCGGACCATCTCGACGATCTTGGCGGCCGTCTTGAGCACGCTGAGGCTCCAGAAGGCCCAGATGGCCGCCCGATAGCTGGTGTTGGCGCCAATGGCGTTGAGGATGAGCCAGAGCACGAGCGCCGTCTGGAGGGCGTGCTGCAGCAGCAGCTTCTTGCGCTGGTCGACGTCGCGGCGGCTGTGCACGGGCGCCGCGTACGCGCTGGCCTGGATGAGCAGCAGCGCGGACGCCCAGAGCACGAAGGCCTGGCCGTGGAAGGGCCCGTCCTGGATGATGCCGACGGCGTAGGTGACCACCACGTAGGAGAGCGAGTAGGCGATCCACATGACGCCCCGGAGCACCCGGTCACTGCTCCGGCGCTGGGTCGAGCCGTACAGGACCAGCGACGCCAGCACCAGCGCGCTCGCCAGCACCACCACCTCCAGCCGCAGCAGCCGCTCTTCCACCGTGCCGTAGGTCTCCGTGATGCCGCTGCCCCTCGCCCCCTTGCTGTCCGTGTCCTCCATCTCCAAGATCCTACGAGCTCGATCTACTCGGCGATTCACGCGCTCGAGTCTTTTTTTACCATCAAAATATCATGGAATGGAAGGCTAGCTAATGGCAGCCAGATAGACGATTTGATCCAAACGACACGAGGATCGATGAGAAGTCAAGATTGATGAGGACAACAACGATAAAGCAAAAGCAAGCCTTTATTTTTTTACATCAAAAGCAAAAAAGCAAACTTAATTCTGTGTGCTTGATTGAAGGCAAGAATCTTCGAGTCTCACATAGGGTAGCACATCCCCCAAAGTCCTATTTTTGGACCCGGTATGGAGATATGGGAGCCCCCAGATCGAACCGATCGAACGCCTATCGCGTGTTTGGTTGCCGTAGTGAACAGTACGTGCGTTGCATACACATCTCAATCCAGTCTGGCTCTAAAAAACAGCCTCATATGCGACATCTGCAAGTTGTTTGATTGCTTGCATATGGACTTCCTGCATTAGGGGTCAACTTTGGCATGTTGTTTGGTTGCTTGCATTGTCTCGGCGCATACAACTACACGTTGTTTGGTTGTCTGCATAGGGTATGATTAAGAGATAGCACTTGCACTTAGCACACAGAGTTCACTAGTAGAAAACGAAGCTTTATCACCGGCTCGTAAGGGCCTTTAGTGCCGGTTCTGCAACCGGCACTAAAGAGTGGAGACTAAAGGCCCACCACGTGGCGTGAGCTCGCGCTGTGGTATTACCAACTGGTACTAAAGGTTTTTTTGAAATTTTTTCTGACAATTTTGGAAAAAAATTGAATTTTTTTTTCAATTTTTAATTTTCTAAATTATTTGGTGATTTAGTCTCTAATCACCCCTCTTAACTACTCAAGTGTGGATCACTCATTCCAAATCGTCTAACTTCCCGGTAGGTCACCCATCCTCTCACTCCCCCAGCCTGAGCACGCTTAACTTCGGAGTTCTATTCCCTCTACTTTCCAAGTCTACACTTGTTGTTTTCCTGACAAATGTAAGCTGACAATCCTATTAACCCTCAGCAGTTTAGCTTGAGCATTAGGTCACACGTTTCACCGTTTGAGTTTGAAACTATCATTCTAAAAAACAGTAATTATTTAGTAACACTAATATTTTTTGAATAAGTTTGACCATAGTTTGACCAAAATTCAAAAAATTGAAATAATTATTTAGTAACACTAATATTCTTGAATAATTATGTAGTAACATTAATACTTCTTGAATAAGTAGTTTGACCATAGTTTGACCAGATTTAACCCAAAAAACTAAAATTTGAGCATATCTTTTTTTCCTTTTGGAATTTGAGGATTCTAAAAAATTGCAAACAGGCCGTAGGCTGTCAAATCGTATGCGGATTTTCGTGCTGAATTTTTTGATATATTATACATTTTTTCTGACATCGTATGCAAAAGTTTTTACATTTTCCCTACACTTCTTGCAAAACATGTCCAAATTGAAGTTTTCAAATTTTCCTAACTAGTAGATGTAGTAATATAACTACCTCTCGAAGGATTTTACTTTTTGAAGTTTTTATCGTTTTCTTTTGATTTTTTTCAAAACTGAAATGGCGATACACGGGGGGGGGGGGGGGGGGGGGGGGTAGAGTTTGAAAATTGCCATATAGTCCCGGTTTGTGTCTCCAACCGGGACTATAGGTCAGACCCCTTTAGTCCCGGTTCATGGCACGAACCGGTACTAAAGGTGATCGTGGGGCCCCGGCCTGACGCCAGCCTTCCACCACCCCTTTAGTACCGGTTCGTGGCACGAACCGGTAGTAAAGGTTCAACACGAACCGGCATTAATGCATAGCCGTTCGAACCGGCACTAATGGTACCATTAGTACCAGGCCAAAATCAAACCGGGACTAATGTGTCTCACATTAGGTCCTTTTTCTACTAGTGGTTAAGAGCTAGCAGAGGAAGGGGGAGAAGAAATGCAGTGTGCGCCGGACCATGGCGACTGCGGTGGATAGTGGCCGTGGCGCCGTGTCCGACATGACGAGCATGGAGTCGTGGGCGAGCGACACCGTCGGCGAACTAGTTGCGGTGCTCGCGCAAAGACAGTGGATAGTGAAGGAGAATGCAGTGCTCGCGCCATGGTATCGTCCGTGCGGTAGGACGAGAGAGGAGGCCGAGATGATCGACACCGGAAACGACTCCAGTGTAGTGGGTCGAGAGAGAGGATGCCGAGAGGAGGCCAAGATGATCGACCCAGTCGGCGGCGCGGCGAACTGCAGTGTGCGCGCCATTGCAGCGTCAGTGCAGTAGGAGGACGACAGAGAGTAGGCCGAGATGAGCGACGTCGGAAACGACTCTAGTGTAGTACGACGTGGGCAAGGAGATCAAGGGGAAGGGCGTCGGCGTCGAGAGGGACGAATAGGAGGGCTTTGAGCAGAGGACAGAGGAGCTCGACATGGCGGCGTCAGTGCTGTACACTGCTGTTCAAAGAGAGATGAAGCTACGACCGTCGAAACCAAAAACTTAAAACACGAATGTTGTGAGGAACTGCGAGATTAGGCTGCTAGTCAAAGGAAATTTCAATTGATCGATCGTGCGCGACGAATCTGACAAAATTCATCCAGAATAGCTCCAAACGGGAAGACGAAATTAAGAACTTACGGCCGACGAAACTATGAACCGATCGCTTGAATGGAACTGTAGCATCGAGGTGCATCTTTTTCGTGTAGAGCTTACCTCGAACCGAAGCACCGTTGTGTAGATCAGAGGGAAGTGATTAGATATGAGCTTAATGGAGGTTGAAGAAGACCTCATGCAATCACCTCGCATCCCTCCCGTCTTCACTCGTGCAAGGGCCCACTCGCTTGCACTCGACTCGGCCTGGCTCGCGAGAAACTGCCGATTCTAGCGTTTCCAGCGAGCCAGCCTCTAGGATGCTTTAAGAAGCGTGCGATGCAATCCCAAACCAAACAGGCCTCTTGCTTCCCGCATGGGCCTGGTTGGGCTCTATGCGGGCAACCACACACGCCCTATGTTCCTGCTAAAAAACAGCTCCGAGCAAACAATCAAACTAAACACATGTACTAAGGGCATCTCCAACGGGCGTGCTAATTTTTTTTACAGCGCCGATATAGCCTTTCTTTCGAGCAGCAGGGTGCTTGCTCCAGCAGCCGCTGTAAAATATGGCACGCGCGAGCAGCTCCAGCAGGCGCGCTAAATTTACAGCGCACGCTCAGCACAAACAACATTTCACACTCAAAATAGAACCAAAAAGATCAAACACACAAAAAATAAATCAACAATAAATAGTTCAATTTATTACAACTCAAACAAATAGTTTATCTTCCAATACAACAAATAGTTCAACAATACAACATCAAACTAGTTTTATCGTCCATTCCATGCCCACCACTCCTCAATTAGATCCTTTTGAAGATCATCATGCGTTTCGCCACGTCGAATTGCGTGGTCCTCCTCCTCTTGAATATCAAATTCTTCGTCAAAAGAATCGTAGGACGAACTCATCTACAATATTTAATTTAAACTAGTTTATAAAACTACAAACAACATGCACCAAATTCATCTACAAAATATAAAGTTGAAGCAATACATATCTTGCAAGCGTTTTGTCAAACAACTTGTGGGCGCGAGCTGCAATGGGCTGTCGGACGCTGTTCGTCGGAGGAATGGTGCGCTCGAGGGGTGGCGGCGCGCGGGGATAGGCGGGGGAAACGCCGACGGATTGCCGGAGCAAATGGAGAAGGTGCGGGGGGCGGCGCAAGCGCATGGAGGTCTCAGATTTGGCGGTTGGTGAAGTCGCGCGTGGGTCGTCACTGTCCAGCGCGTGGGAACGGGCGCATGAAATAAGCGGCGCACGATGCCGTTTTCCTCCGTGCGCAGAACCCATTATTCTGTGCGTGCGATTGTTGCGTGGCTGCTGGAGTGCCCGTTTCGGCTCCGCGCGCTCAAAAAAGCAAAATTTTCCAGCGCGCGGCTAAGATAGCGCGTCTGTTGGAGATGTTGTAAAAACATCTCCAATAGAAGATGCAGATGCAAAAACACCTAACTTCTACATCTTCGAGGCCCAAAAACGCCTTTCCAACAGATGATGTTGATGTAAAAACAATTTACATCTCCGGGAAATACAACACCTCAAGATGCAAATTTACATCTCCGGGTGGAGGAGATGTAAAACGGCCGGTCGCGCACCAAGTGGAAACCGTCGTTCATTTCATTTCACTTCACCCGCGCCTCTGACCGATTCCGGCTAAAATCGACGCCACTGCCGCCTGCCAGCCCCCTTCTGGATCCCCCGTGACTCCACCCGCCAGTCCCTCGCTGTCTGCGCGTCGGAAAAGTGGCGGCTGTTCCCAGCGGCCACCAAATCAAAATCAGCCGCCGGTTTGAATCCTAATATCACCAGAGCTCACTGCCCCCATGGCTTCGACGACACGGTCGTGGGAGAGATGTCCTTGTTCCTAGCCTCCAAGCACCGCTGAAGCTAGGGAAGGTGCGGCTAGCCGCCCGCCTCCGGCACGACTCCGGCCGCGCGAAGCCGCCCCGCCCACACCGCCGAGCTCCAACCCCTTTTGCAGGGTCGCAGCTGTCTCCTGTGCCACTGCCGCCGTCGATTGGGCAAGCTGCCACCGGACGGCTGCCCATTCCACCGCCGGCCGAATCCTTCCACCTCGCCCGCAAGGTGTTTGGCAAAATTCCCCAAAGATAAAAACCATGGAAACCTTGAGTCTTTTCAGTGGCCGCGATGGTATTGTTTGACAGTGATCTTCATATTGTAGATGAGCTCGTGTGACTCCTCTAACGTGCACTATTCCTCCTCCAATGATCTTCACGACAGCCAACCGGCCGGTCGCCAATTTACATCTCCATTTGCATCACCTATTGGAGTTGCCCATTTACATTATCTGTTGGAGTTGGCCCTTTTTGGATGTAAAAACACTTTTTGGAGATGAAAATTTTACATCTCCAAATTCGCATCTTCTATTGGAGTTGGCCCTTTTTGGATGTAAAAACACTTTTTGGAGATGAAAATTTTACATCTCCAAATTCGCATCTTCTATTCGAGATGCTCTGAAACTGAAGCGGCTCACTCTGTCATGCCCGCGCGCTGGAACGAGTGATCCATCCAAAGCAGAGCAATCAACCGACAACTTTTACCCTTGGGGCACACCATGTGGAATAGGTCGTGCACTTGGTTAACACATGCATGTCTGTAGGCCCATCCAATTAGTCCACTTGGGTTGGTCATAGTGGCGGTATCTTAACCGATATTATGCACTTGGCACTAGCAAACATACTCATGTGGCAGACAATTAAAGAAGAGAGAGAGAGAATATGTGTGTGTGTTACTATGTGTCATATGTAGATACTGTATTATAATAAATACTCATATGCTACTATGTGTCACGCATGACAATAAATAAGATAATCTATGGTACTCAATGATACTATGCACTATGATGATAGTATCATACACTATACTAGTATATGATACTTCACACTATGAGTAGCCTAATCTCACCTCCTCTGATTTTTTTTGGGGGGGAGGGGGGACTCAAAATTTCCCAAACCCTCCAATTAATGCTATAAGTGCACTTTCCAAATCAGGTTCAAACGACTTGTCGGCCGAGCGTCGGAGCGGCCGTGCGCGAATTACTGAAACTAGGAACTATCCCCAGTTGCTAAAAAAACTTTTGCATGTTCTTCCTACATGGGCTGAAAACAGATTTGCCATGATTCAATAAAGAATAATTGCAATCTAGCACGATCATCATTTTGCAAAAAATCCAAAATTTTGCCATCTTAAAAGCAGCAAATAATTTGAAATATCACTAAATCAAGGTTTATGGAAACGTCAATAAGTTGCCCTGATTTTACTCTAAATATTGCCCCGCCACCCTCCCCCCCCCCCCCCCCCCCCCCCCCCCCCCCCCCCCCCCCCCCCCCCCCCCCCCCCCCCCCCCAAAAAAAAATCTTACTCTACAAACATTTTTAAAAAATTGCGAGTGCCATGGTATTTGACTAATAAAAATCTATGAGTTTTTGGTTAGATGTTTCATGCCATGTCAATGTGCAAAATTGGCAATGTTTGTGATAACTTTTTTCTTTATTTTTGCCATGGAGCAATACAAAATGCCATGTGACAAAAAACAAATTCTAAAAGTTTGCGATGTTACAATTGCATATTACACACAATTTTTTTTGCCATGATTTAGATTTTTTTATATAAATTTTCCACGTGCCATTGCAATTTTATAAATAATTGACACCACTTTGCGGGAGCAATTTTTGTAATTTTGCGATATGAGCAGAAATCATTTCTTAAGAGAATGTCATTATTTAGGACACAAAAAGTTATATTTTCAATGTGAAATGAACTAAAATTATGTACATTTGTCGTGTAGTGGGAAGCAAAATTACCATGGTGTGTAAAATTAATTTTCCATGCTACCTACCATAAAACTACCATGGGCTAATTAATAAATTGGTCATAGTCTAATTAAAAAATTGCCATGCTACCTAAAAAAATACCATGGTCTAATTAATAGAATTGTGATGGTTTAAACAATATAATTGCCATGCTACTGGTAATAACATGGCTAATTAGAATTTATGTACATTTGCCATGAAGTGATTCCATGGTCTAATTTATATATTCTTGGTGTTGTAAGGTTGATGGAAAATTTAGGAAACAAAGTAAAATGTACATGGCAATTTCTTAATATTTTGGTTTGTGGGTCATGGCAAAATGTACGGATAAGAAAAAAGACAACAACACTAGGTACTTTCACAGGATTGATGATGGTATTTTTTGCATTTTTTATTTAAGGAGGGGAGATAATGTGATTCAAGCAACTGCTGGTCTACTTCAACATGCAACTGACTACTAGTGCAAACAGTTGTTTTGTCCTACTGTAGAAGTGTTGTATGGAGTGAAGGAGAGAGGTTATCTGAACATGAATTGCGAAATCTTTGTAGACCTTTGGAGGAAGAGGAAATCAAATATGTTATTGATAATATGGAAAAGAATAAGGCAGCAGGTATTGATCGTTTTCCAATGGAAATTTTATTAAGCTTGCTGGCCTATCATAAAGAGCGGTGTGATGGCTTGTTTTGAGGAATTTCACAAGGGTGTGTTGGATCCGAGTAGGATCAATATTGGTGGGCTAACCTTCCATGGCACTATTGTGTGTCCAGGAGATGATTCACCTGTTGAAATTTATCGCCCGTCTCTTTTCATCGGTTCAATCTTTTGAAGCAACTGGCTAGTGCATGAATTTAATATGGTATCAGAGCCAAGAGTCTTGAGTTCAAGACCAATTGAATATTAATTTTTTTTCTTCAACTTACATTGATCTCACGCCTATGGACTTTTGGAGCATCTGGCTGGTGTATGGATTTGATATCATCAACATGTAACAACAGATCACGAGGTGCCTATCTTGCAGCCCAATCCTTTTGATCCTTCAATATGGCATAGGATACCCACTCTCTCCGCAGCGTCATATGGGGGGCGTACTCGCTGTGGTACGGTATGGTCGCCTATGCCGTCGGCCTCGTCCAGGAGAGGAGCTTCTTCCATAGCGACACATTCAGTCTATGGGTGACCGCGCTACTCCTGCTCCAGGCGAGCGCGTACGCGGCGCCCAGCCGTGACATGGACCAGCTCAAGGCGCGGCTGCTCCACCACGTCCTTCAGACCGGCCTCGTGCTCTGGCTTGTCGTCAACAGCTTGGGCCACAACGCCAGCTACCGGGCGGCCACCTGGGCGTTCTGGAGCCTCAACGTGCTCAAGACGGCCGTCAAGATCGTCGAGGTGTTCAAGGCACGTCCCTTCCGTCCATCCGCCGAGGTGGTTGCCGAGTACATGGGCGTCGAGGAGGTCCTCGCCGGCGACCAGATGCCGACCGATCCAAGGAACATGACGGGCTACAAGTATCTCTTCCACGGTGAGGAAACCATCCAGCTGATGAGCGGCAGCCACGACGAGATACTAACGATGATGAGCTCCACCTCCGCCAAGGAGGTCATCACGATCGATCAAGTTTACCGGTGGATCGATGAACAGGGATACAGCGACGTCGAGAAAGACATGGCCAAGGACATCTGCCTGGCCTTCTCGCTGTTCAAGCTGCTGAAGCGGCGGTTCTACGGGTACAATCCGGCGGAGGCCCGCTCGCGCAAGTCGCTGGACCTCGTCTTGACCGGCCTCATCCATCAGGCCGTCACTGACCACATCCGTCGGGTCGACACCAGCCCCGACGCCGCCTTCCGCGTCGTCGAGGCAGAGCTCACCTTCCTCTACGACTTCTTCTACACCAGGAACATCGTTCTGACGGGAGCCAGGACCCACATCTTTACTGCCGTCCTTGTGCTAGGCCTGAGCATGTGGGCGACGTTCTTCGGCACGCTCGGCCCCGGCTACAGCCGTATGGTCATCGGCGTAAGAAACCTCGACCGCGCCGTCACGGTGGTGATCGTCCTCATCATCGCTGCCCTCGAGCTGTGTCAGGCGGTGGCCCGTTTGTACGACAACTGGAGGTACATTGAGACTGTGTACCGTTGCGTACGCGACAATCGGCCCTGGTCGAAACGTCCACGGCGCCAACTCTGGTGGAAGGAGAGCATTACGCCGCCGGAGACAATGTACTGGAACTGGGAGCAGATGACCGGCCAGTATGTGCTCCTTCAATGGTACGACCACCGGCCGTGGAATGTGCTGTCGTGGCTAACACTCGAGATCGTGAAACCACTGAGGCGGGGCCAGAAGAGAGACCGAAGACAGGCTCTGCCTCGGCAGGTCAGGCAAGCCGTGCTCGTCTCGCTCAAGGCCAGCCGCGGCGAGCTCACCAATGGCGTCGCCACCGTGCAGAGGCATGGCCTGTCGCAACAACTGACATGGGCGTGCATGTTACCCAAGGTCACCGACCAGATCCTGGTCTGGCACGTGGCCACCACCCGCTTCGACTGGGTTAGTGGTGGTGATGCTATTGACGACGGAGTGGACAACCACAGGCTCGTGGCGAGGAAGCTGTCCAACTACTGCGCCTACTTGGTGGCCTTCGTGCCGGAGATGCTGCCGGACCCGAGCTACAACGCCGAGAAGATGTTCGACATGGCGGTGAAGCAGGCGCGAAAACATCTCGTTGGCTGCCGGACCATGCCGGACATACTTGCCAAACTAGATGAGATACAGAGCAAGGAGGAGAGTTACCTGGAGGACGGCGGCCTATACGGCAGAGCCGGCAGCAGCAGCATCATAGAGAAGGCCGCGGTGCTTGACGGGCAGCTCATGGCGTCCGTGCCCGACGAAGGACGGCGATGGAAGGTGCTGGCCGAGTTCTGGGCCGAGTTCATACTGTTCCTCGCGCCGTCGGACAACGTGGACATCCACGCCGAGATGCTCGGTGCCGGCGGCGAGTTCATGACGCAGCTGTGGGCGCTGCTCAACAATGCCGGCATCCTGGAGCGTCCGTCTGTTGCCACGTCGTCGGCACCGTCGACCTGATCGGAGTCGTAGCTTGGAAACATTTGTCATATGCTCGTCTGAAAGACTAAAACTGCGGGCACGGTGGGACTAAGAAACCGGTTGGACGACAAAAAATCAGTTAAGAGACGTGATGGTGGCGGCAAGAACCGGTTGACAAAGTGTTTTGGTGGCAGGAAAAGGAACACTATTCTTTTTTAAGTGGTATAAGAGATTTTTATCATTGACTCAACTCTCTTAAAAAGAATCATTTGTTTTTTCCCACGTTGCAATTGCAATCTCATGGAAAGAAAATAGAGAACATGCAAGCCTCAACCGGCTTTCAATTAATAAAAGAAGTATTTTGTGCGCTTTGCTGCACCGCAGGGTGATCCTATTGGGAATACTTCACTAAAACTTCTCATATGTTGAACCATACAGGTGCAAATTGCAACATAAAACATAAGTTGAAAGAAGAAATCAGGACGTGGGCATAAAGCACAAGCTATGTCGAAAGAAATCACAAGGAATGCAGAAGCTGACATTAATTTTGTAGGAAAAAATTATTATTCTAGCATACCTTGCTGCATTACAATTGGAATATTATTAATAATTAGTAAGCGTGCACATGCAATGCACATCTGGACTAATATTACAATCAGATAAAACAGATTTGCTTTCATGCGATTTTCTAAAACGAATTTTATAATTATTTGTATCATTGAAATATGGGAGTACCTAGAACTCATCTAAATGAGATATAATTTGGTCTCATTCACCTGAAAAACAAAGAACAAATACAACCTATGTCAGCACACACGCATCTTATAGCATCACATCCAATGGCTATAAAAGGTGAATGAGACCAAATTATATCTCATCTTATAGCATCTCAATATCTCACCGGAGAGGTATTTAGTATATTTCCTAGAAATGTTTTGCCTGCTTGTAACTGGAAAAGAATCATTTTTTTTCTACAGTGCAACCAAATAAACATTGATAGAGCTTAAACCTCGAGGGACATTGAGATGCTAGCTTTCTTCCGTTCATGTGGTTTTTGGAAAGATGGCTTGTTTTGTTTTTTTGTTACCCTTCTTGAACTCAAGTGCTATTTTTATCTTTATATTCTCTTTATTAAAGTGTTATTTGCTTGATCTTCCTTACATGTCAGAGTTGTACCTCAAAGATGGTGGCGGGGTCCTACATTTGTAATCAAAATGCACTCATACTATTCAATATGCACTCAATAGTGAAAGCAAGTGAAAGAATGAAAGTCCTCGCCCCCGCGTCGCTCCAACAGGGGCGACTCGGGCGGCCAACCCTAGCCGCCGCCGCCGGCCTCCCCTCCCCTTCCTCTCCGCCTCGTCGCCACCAGAGGAGCCGCCGGTGCGCCGCGCGGCTACCGAGGAAGGTGGCGGCGAGGATCTAGCAGCCTAGGCCTCCCCCGAGGTGCTCTGCTTCCATGGCGGCGGCCATGGCTGGTGGGCCGGCTTCTGCTTCAGCGCGCGGTGGCCGGCGGTGCTGGCCGTCCTCCTTGGCCGCGGGGGCGGCGAGGTGGCGGCAGGTGGTGGCGGTGGTGCGGGCCCCCCCTCGTGGTGCCCTTTTCCGATTTGAAGGTTCCATCCTCAGACTTCCACGGCGCCCCTGCTGGATCTGGCCTGTGGTGGTCTCCGGCTACCGGGGTTGTTCCTGCTTGGTGGCTGGAGGTGGGTAGGGACACCGGAGAAATCCGAGGCCGGCTGGTTGGCCACGACGGCGGCGACGTCCTTGGACGCCGTTCCCTTCTTGTTGACGTCGTCAAGGTTGTCCCTTTTCCCCTCCTCTCCCCCCTACTCGTGTACCGGGCGAAAGCCTAGATCCCTTCCGGATCGGGCTGCAGCGGCGCCGCTCGCGTCGTCACCTTCTTGGGGGTGCCGTCTTTGGTGAGCTTGGGGTGGTTGTGCCGTCTGGTTCTCTGGTGGTGGATGGTGGCGTGGTCGGAGTTTGACGGACGGTGTCTCTGCAGTTACTCCTATCTGCTCTTTTGGTAGCTCCATACGAGCTCGGCGCTTGTCCCTGCAGACTAGGTGTATCAATGAGCTCTGTTTCGGCACCCTCCTTCCACTGTTGCTTGACCCTCAGTCGTCCTGCCTTGCCATTGCATCTCCTCGTGTGCAAGTCTCTCGACAGGGCCGAAGCTAATTTTCATTGCGCTTGTCTTGCTATTGCTGGTGAACTGTTTTGGCTTCCAGGGGCTACGGCGCTGGTTCACTCCTTAGCTCTCGGGTGAGCGTCTTCATCTCTTGACGGATCGGCGCCCTTCGTGCCAGGGCGAGGGGGCAGGGTGCTCTCTTCGAAGATGGAGGAGGTTGTCTCCGTGTCAGCTAGAGCCCTTGGAGCAGACAAGGTTGCCTTTGCACCTGCTGAGTGCTTCATGTCGACATGGTTCTGTTGTTGCTGGCTTGCTCAGGTTGGAGGGCTTCTTCGTCTTCAAGCTGCTTAGTGCCTTAGTCTTATTAGATCTTTGCTTGTAGTGTGGATGGAGCCTATTAGATGTTGGCACAACTCTTTGTATCTTTCGCTGTTTATTTTGTTTTTCCTCTGTAAGGTGTCGATTCTAATCTCCTGGCCGGTTGATGGCTTTGTTAATTCAAAGCCGGGTTAGGTTCGAGCCCTACTTGGGCTCGGCCGAGCCTTTTTTCTAAAACAATGCACTCATACTCAATCAATTTTGAGGCTTATATGAACCATTTGCTCACGATAATGTTAGAGAACAACTCTACTATATGATATAACAATAATTGTTTTCCTAGTGGCTCATCATCATCAACTGTTAAAAAGGATTATAACAAAAATAATAAAGTTTTACCTATCAGGCGTGGAGATAGCACATAATCAACAATATCAATATGCGAGAACATTGATCAATTTACGAGAGTGACCTTAATGGTGTATTATTTTTCCTGATTTCTCCACTCTGTGCAATAGATGCGTGGACAACTAGGAAAATGACTCGAGGCCTAGCGGAGAAAATCCAGCGATACCATCCCTCACATGCTGTCATGCTTCCATTTAAAGAAAATCAATTTAAATGTTTCAAAATATTCATTTTTTAAGTTCACAAGTCATGTGTCTACTGAACATAAAAAAATTCAAATCGAAATAAAAAATGCGTATAGCTGTATTAGAAATTTGGATTTGAGACATGGCTTGAAGAATCTGTTCGTTCGGAGGAGTTCTCCTACGCGAGACTCGAAGATTCTTGCCTTCCGTCATGCACAAAGAATTAAGTTTGCTTTATTTATGCTTGTTCTCTCCATCAATCTGACTTGTCATAGATACTTCTCGTGTTTGTATCAAATCACCACACCATCTATCTTTCCAAGTTCCATTCCACGATTGATGATGATAAAAAAGGACTCGAGTTAATTAGTTTGCGTACCTGAGCTAGCTAGTGCACGCATGCAGGTTGATTCATGGAGGCCGGCAATGGGGCGAGGTGCGGCGGCATCACGGAGACCTTCGGCACGGTGGAAGAGCGGCTGCTGCGGCTGGAGGTGGTGGTGCTGGCGAGCGCGCTGGTGCTGTCGTCGCTGGTGCTGTACGGCTCGACCCAGCGCCGGAGCAGCGACCGGGTGCTCCGCGGCGTCATGTGGATCGCTTACTCGCTCTCCTACGTGGTGGTCACCTACGCCGTCGGCATCATCCAGGAAGGCCCCTTCCATGGCCAGACCTTCGTGCTCTGGGCGTCCGCGCTGCTGCTCATCCAGGCCAGCGCGTACGCGGCGCCCGTGCACAGCCGCCGCGACGTCGACCAGCGCAAGAAGCTGCTGCTGCAGCACGCCCTCCAGACGGCGCTCGTGCTCTGGCTCATCCTCAAGGCCATCGGCGCCAACACCAGCTACCGGGCGGCCATCTGGGCCTTCTGGAGCCTCAGCGTGCTCAAGACGGCCGCCAAGATCGTCGAGATGGTCCGGTCCAGCCTCCCCGACCCGTCCGTCAAGGTCGTCGCCGAGTACATGGACGTCGAGGACTTCCTCGCCGCCGACCAGCTGCCGCATGATCCCGCCACCATGAAGGGGTACAAGTACCTCTTCCACGGCGAGGAGGCCATCCAGCGGCAGCTGAGCCACCAACCCCGTTCTTCCCAGGACGAGATACTCATGACGACGGCGACCAGCTCGGCGCTGACGAGGACGACGAGCTCGATACTGACGGCGACGACGAGCTCCGCCCCCGCCCCCGCCAAGGTGAAGGGGGTCGTGACGATCGATCAAGTTTACCGGTGGATCGATCGCCAGGCATACAGCGACGCCGAGAAGGACATGGCCAAGGACTTCTGCCTGGCCTTCTCCCTGTTCAAGCTGCTGAAGCGGCGGTTCTTCGGGTACATCCCCGCGGAAGCCGGCTCGCCCAAGTCGCTGGACCTGGTCCTGACCGGCCTCATCCACCACGCCGTCACCGGCCCTGACGCCGCCTTCCGGGTCGTCGAAGCGGAGCTCGCCTTCCTGTACGACTTCTTCTACACCAGGAACATCCTCCCGGTGGGGGTCAGGACCTACATCTTCATCGCCGTCGTCATGCTCAGCCTCACCATGTGGACGGCCTTCGTCGGCACTCTTGGCCCCGGGTACAGCCGTCCTCACGTCGGCGTGAAGGACCTGGACCGCTCCGTCACGGTGGTGCTCGTGGTGATCACGGCGGGGCTCGAGGTCTGCCAGGCGCTGGCCGCCTTCTCCAACAGCTGGCGGTACGTCATGACCGTGTACCGCTGCGTGCGCGACGACCGGCCCTGGACCAAGCACCGGTACGGCCACCTCTGGTGCTGGAAACAGAACATCACTCCGCCGGAGACGACCTACTGGGAGCAGAAGATCGGCCAGTACGTGCTCCTGCACTGGTACGACCACCGGCCGTGGAACGTGCGGTCGTGGATCACGCTCTACCTGGTCGAACCACGGCGGCAGGGCCAGAAGAAAGGCAGCAGAAAGGCTCTGCCTCAGCAGGTGAAGCGAGCCGTCCTCGCCTCGCTCAAGGCCAGCCGCGGCGAGCTCACCAATGGCGTCGCCACCGTGCAGAGGCACGGCCTGTCGCAGCAGCTGGCATGGGCGTGCAGGTTACCCAAGGTCACCGACCAGATCCTGGTGTGGCACGTCGTCACCACTCGCTTCAAGTGGATTAGCGGCCGTGGTGGTGATACTGTCGACGACCACAGGCTCGTGGCGAGGAAGCTGTCCAACTACTGCGCCTACCTGGTGGCCTTCGTACCGGAGATGCTACCGGACCCGAGCTACAACGCCGAGCAGATCTTCGACACGGCGGTGCGGCAGGCTCGGGTCCACCTCGACGGCTGTCGGACCAAGGCCGATATCCTGGACCGGCTAGATAAGATACAGTGCAAGGAGGAGAATTACTTGGAGGGTGGCAGCCTGTACGAGAGAGCCGGCAGCAGCAGCATCATAGAGAAGGCGGCGGTGCTCGGCGGGCAGCTCATGGCGTCCGTGCCGGACGAAGGGCGGCGGTGGAAGGTGCTGGCCGAGTTCTGGGCCGAGTTCATACTGTTCCTCGCCCCGTCGGACAACGTGGACATCCACGCTGAGATGCTCGGTGCGGGCGGAGAGTTAATGACGCAGCTATGGGCGCTGCTCTCCCACGCCGGAATCTTGGAGCGGACGCCGTCGGCACCAAGGACCTGATCGAGAAATGCTCTAGCCGTGTAGCGTGTAGAGTAGTTCAGTCGCTTGGTGAAAAGAAAGATGCAACGCGCTTTCGTTCTACTTTCTCTGTTTTAAGTTAATTCAAGCCTTTTCTTGTCTCAAGTCCGGCCTAGTTTAAACCTGATCGTTAACTCTATTACTACCTTTGTAACTAAATAAAGAACAATGCTAACGGCCGAACGTTACGCTTTTTAAGCATGATTATCGGACGACTCCAGCCCAAGTGCTCGAAGAATCACTACCGTGCAAGCTCACTGCGTACTATTGCATGCACAACTTATCTCTCATTCTGTTTTAAACATGTATGCGTATACAAACAAAATTGATGATGTCAACAAGATTTCATCGAAAATTAAAATTGAAAGTATTTTGTAGCTCAAATCGTTGGTCGGTTGTAAAATCATTTTCACATTAAAATAATGTCGTGGTGAGACCTTTGAAATTAGATCCCATTTTGATATGTTTCGACGACTTTTTTAGATACAAAATTATCATGCATGTGCTACGTAAGTTATCATATCTGTTGTGGATAATTTACCATGCGGTTTACACAGAAATTATCGGGGCATAAAATGGTCTCTTGAACTTTCTTCCCACATGCACATGCATGCATACAATACAAAAATAATAATGTCATCCTAAATTATGCCTATTTTGAATTTAAAATGTTTTGTAGCTCGAACCATCTGTCCAATTCAAAATCCATTTTCACAAACAAACAAAATCTATCGCGATGAAACCTTCAAAACTATATCTCATGTTGGTATGTTACAATGACTTTTTCTGGGTCAAAAAGTTATCACGCCCGGACTAAGTAAGTTATCAGCTTTGTTGTGCGTATATTATCATGTTATTTGCACATGAGTTCCCGGGAGGTGTTTCTCCAAAAAGATAACCTAGGTCAAAAAGTTAACGCTATGTTTGTACGTGAGTTATCAGCTCTCTTGTGCATATATAGCCATGTCATTTACACAGAAGCTACCGGGATTATATTTTCCAACAACGTTTCCCTCCATGTCAAAATTTAACATGGTGTTTGGACATGAGTTATCTACTCTGTTTGCGTATATTATCATGTTATCAAGCCCGCGGTGCATATATTATCATGATATTTACACAAAAGTTGCCAACAAAAAGTATCCCCAGTTAAAAATTTACCATGGTGTTTGTGAGTTATTAGCTTTGCAGTATGTAAATTACTATGCTATTTACGTGTAAATTATGGGAGTATGTTTTCAACAATTTTTTTCCATATAAAAAGTTCCCACAGTGTTTGTGCATGAGTTTATCAGGTCTGCGGTGCATATATTACCATACTATACACATAAATGAGAGAAGCGGAGCCGTGCGTTGCGGATCGTACATTGCACGGGTCGTTCGGTTCTGTCGCTAAATCCAGGTGGCTTGAAAGTTGGTAACTAAATATAAGATTTTTTGCAATTTAATTAAAAATTTATGTTACACAAACATTAATTTAATGGATGGTAACAGGGAGGGAATGTGTCTTTCGTTGTGCATGAGAGGAAATAATCATGCGTTCTATGGGCTCCTCGCAGGGGAATGGTGGCATTCGAGGCAGTTACGCTCGAACGCGCGAAGGGCCCTCCCTCCAATAATGCTACACCTACGGTCAATTAACATAATACTAGCAAAAAAGCCCGTGCGTTGCAACGGGAAAAAAATACCGCACTCTCCTAACACAATAACCATGACTCAAGACCCCAATAGGTCCACGTCCTTCATTTCAACATAGCATCTCATCAGTCTTGCCATTTATCCTTCTTCCCACTCTTGTTGACGGACATGCATAGTCATAGATGGTTTCGTTCGTCTCCAATTTGTTTTTGCCGAGTTGTTCCTTTTCTATTTGAATCGGCACCGGTACGAAAGAAAGATGAGTCATGCACTACTGATTAATGTTGCATCCTAAACAACATTTAAAAAATTATTAACATGTGAAATAACATCATATTCAGATTGTACGCATTTAATCAATTTTCATATATAACATTTTAAAATTGGAGTTAGGGTTTAAAAGAAATGAATATTTTTTGAAGCATTTGAATCTGTCCCTAAGCATCATTTAAAAATAATTAACGGGTAACAATAACATCATATTCATATTCTACATATTTTCTAATCAATTTTCATATATAAGATGTTAAAATTGGAGTTACGGTTAAAAGATGTGAATATTAAACAACATTTGAATCTATATAAAAAGAGTTATTTCTAGACGAACAGCAGGTTTATTAACCAAAATCTGAAGGGTTTTTCCGCACAAAGAAAAATGTTTTCTATTCTCACTTAAAATAACCATGGTTTGATTAATCGAAACCTCAAGGGGTTTTCTACAAAACACGAAATATTTTGTTGTTTTCACTTAAATCGGACAGTGGGTTGGTTTCACGGAAGTGCAAGGACTTCTCTGCAAAACATGCGATGACAGACGAATAGAAGCAGTCGGTTTTTTATTATTTGGTAAAGATTTACGGGCTTCTACGATTGTAATCTTGGTTTTTCTTTCTTTCTTCTTCTGTTGTTTCCTTCTTTTTTTTCTCTTCTTCTTTTGTGCTTAGCTCAAGCCTTGTATCTGTTTGTTTAATTTAATTAATAAAAATTGCTTTGGGGAGATTGCCCTACAGTGTAAGAAATAGATTTACGTGCCTACTAGGAAACGAGTTAACCTGGATGCGAGCCCGCGCTGAACTAGAAAAAGGAAAAATAAAGGCCAGTGCTAGGCGCAGGCGCGCCGGTCCAATAGTTGGGCCGGTGCCGACCAAGCTATCCAATGCAGCAAGCTAGAGCCATTCGATGTGCGTGTGAGCCCCTGTGTTTCATACCCTTTCCCTCGTGTCGGCTTTCTCTCTCAGAACACGTGATGGCGAGCGCCGCCGTCGATCGCCCCGCATCCAGCCTTGGACACGCCCCCCGTCGTGGTTGGTCTGCTTGCAACCTCGCCGTTCGCGTCCCTCGCCATGGCCGCCTCGTCTTGCATCTCCTGGCCATGGACGCTTCAACGGCAGCGGCGTCCCTAGCACCGGCCAGCGAGGTTGCAGTGCGCGGTCCCATGGTTGCAGCAACGGGTTGCACAACCCCGTCGTCCTCGCCGACAACGCTCGATGCAAGGGTGGCATCCGTCTGATGCCTCCCTTGCCGTCATCTCCTGGACTCCACTGCTTCACCCACAATAAAGGCGGATGTAGCTTTTGTTGATGCTGGTTCCACTTCCAACTTTCCTAGACGACAGTTCCAGCATCCGCACCCCGTTGTTGCACCTCCGCTAGTAGCCGGTTCCAGCAAAAGAAAAACACCTATCGGGTCGTAGCACCATGCAGCTCGCCATGCCGGATGTTGCAAATTCCCTCACCAATAGTAGCAAAAAAGGATGACGGTTGTAGCAAAAAGGTCGCTGCCGTTGCACCATTGCTTGTGAATGCATCTCCGGTAGTAGTCGGTTCCAGCTTTTTTACCTGCTGATTCGAGCAATTCCAGCAGACGGTTGTAGCTTTCAACAACACTAGTTCCAACTTCCCCCAAGCAAGGTGTGCAGCTTCCAGCGACAATGGTTCCAGCATCTCCCCCTGCCGCTTCCAACAAACCTCATGGCTGCATGTAACATCTGTGTTTGCCGTTCCCAACATCTGGACAGGCAGCTCATAGCTTAGGTTTGCAGCATATCAGTGGGCATGGCGTTGCTGCCTTCGGACGCTCCTTGGTACAAAAATCGTGTCCGGCCATATTCGGGTACGCAAACGTTTTTCAAAAATAAAAGCTATAGTACTGCTATTTACGCAGGGAATGAAAGGCGGCTTGGTTTTTCCATATGGGCTGTGTTGACACGAAATTTCGCCGAAGTAAAATACAAAGCGATATTTATTATCAAAATATGATAAAGTCAAATTATAAAATAGAAATAGCGAGTTGCCAAATAGCTTGAGGAAATAACTGTGGCAAATAGCAATTGCAAAATAAATAAATAAATAAATAAAGAACCGCCTATAGCTGCAAAATTCATTTATCCCATTAAAGTTATAATTCGTACGCACACACGCCACCAGTGGCGACAGTTGGCCGATGCAAACTTAAAATGGTCACGAGGGCACTAATATTGCCAAAATATCGATCATATTCTAAATGTCAGCTTTATCACGTCGATAATGTAAAATATCATCGCAATGCATAAAAAATGTATCACGCTAATGAAATATATACGCGTTGTATTTTATCAGCATATTCATCTCAAATCAGATACGATGCTAGATTTTCAGTTGCATGTAGAAAATAATTAATGCGTGCACCCACACCATATATAAGTTTAATGAGCTGTTAACAGCTAGTTAAGGACTAGCCCGTGCTGCATGCGTGCACAGGCCCACACATTCATTAGAATTAAAGAAAAGCAAAGCTCAGCCCGCATGGTTAGACTAGCCACAATGGGTTAGTCTATGTTACTACCTCTATAATGGATAGTAACATACGTGTGGTAACATGCAACACTTCATTTATTAGGCTATAGACTCATCTTATCTTATATGTGTGATGTTACTCATACTACTAGTAACTACCTATGTTACCGCTTTCATTTCTTTCTTCATTTATTGCTTGCCACATCATCTATTTTATTTAAATATGTGTGATGTTACTACCTATGTTACTCCCACTGTGGATAGTCTTAGAGCAAGTACAATAGAGACTAGTCAGCAGGCTAGAGCATCTTCCGCGTCAGCAAAATTATAGCTGGAGGAGAGAGAAGTGAGAAGAGAGAACCAAGCCGGCGCTTCATCAGTAGCCGAGCGATAGCACAGGAAACGAGGGAATGGAGCCTGTATGCAGCCTATGCGAGAGCTATGGCCGGCATTTAGCTCCTCCCAGCCAATCCTTTGACTTTCCTTTGCCTCTGCACGCATGCATGCATTAAATGTATAGCTAATACTACAGCCATTCTACAATACAAGGTTTTTCAAATACAGGCTATAGATGACATGGCGCTGCTATATAGCCGGCAACAGGCTTTACTAGTATTAACCTTGCTCTTAACCATGTATGCTCGCATTTATTTCTGGATTTCCGGCGATGCGTATTCAGTGGGAGGAGACGTTTCCGTCGACGACGAAGTGCCTACAGTGACTTCGTAAATTTTAACATGATATGCCGGTTCAATCTTTTGGAGATGCTCACAGGGGTAGGATGTGCGTGTGTGCGTTTATAGGGATGAGTGTATGCGTGTGTATATGAACGCTTGCATCTGTACTGTGTTCTAGAAAAAGCATATACATATTGGAATTGCTAGTCAAGCTATGTGGTTGACTCATTTAGGATTAAAGGAAATAAGCCAAAGAAAGGAAAACGCAGCACGCTCCCACGACCCCCACGATCAGCACGATCTCTAGAAGGTGGGCACGTCTCTAAGCTAATCCATGCGCTGCCCCTCCTATAAATACCACCAGGGGGTTGCTCTTGGGGACTCCATTTTTTCGCTCTAGCCTCACATTGCTGCTCTCATCTACATATACACTGAAACTACTACTGTAAAAAAACTACACATACACGCCGCCGCCGCTGCTGCTGCAAGGCCTTCGCCTGGCCAGGAGCCTGAAGAAGGTAGGTGGGAATCATGCTACTCCTCTAATCTTCTTGCTTCTTGGTTGGTCATGATGATACAAACCAAGAAGTCTCTCTGTATCTCTCATCATGTTCATCTTTCTCCTTGATTGATCATTATGATACAAATCAAGGAGCATTCTCCATATAGCCCCATCTTGACATTTTACCTTGGCTGATCATCATGATACAAGCCAAAGTGTGAATATGTTTAAGAGAGGAAAATTTGCCCTTTATTGGTCATTGTGATACAAATAAGGGAGTATTCTCCATATAGCCCATCTTGACATTTCGCCTTGGCTGATCATCATGATACAATCCAAAGTACAAATATGTTTGAGAGCAACAAAAAAAGACTCCTTGGCAGATCATCGTGATACAAATCAAGGAACATACAACATACAATTCCATCTTGACATTTTGCCTTGGCTGATCATCGTGATACAAGCCAAAGTGCGATTATGTCAAAGAGGATAAGTTTTCACTCCTTGGTTGATCATGGCGACCCAAACTAAGGAGGACATATTTTCCCTTCCATTATAGATGAGAGCGACGCAGAAGTAAAGCTCCGGGAAAAATAAATATGAAACATACATAAACCTTGGATGACCATTTACAGAAAATCATAAAATAAATATGTGCCTACAAAATGCACTCATTATTTGTTGCATGCTTGAGTTGCATCACTCATGTACGTCCAAAGCTAGTGCATGAAAAATGTATAAATTGGGTGCTTGCCCAATTATATTTGAAGCCTCTTGTTGGTTACATTGCGGACATACATGCTATGCCACGTTAGTACTAATACAAACAGGAAGGTAGAAATGTTATATACATCTGTCATATAGATGATTAAATGAGCATACGCTGATGCATATAGAATGTGCTAAGTGAAATCTAACGTGTGGACATGAGATAATGAGAATACTAGTTGTCTCGGTTCGCACTTAAATAAAACATGCCCAATAAAATAAAATGAATGCGTGTAGGTTAAGTTAAAAATATAATTCTACATGTCTAAAATATGAAATCTAGAGTGTACAGACTCTATGCAATGTGCATATACTCTCAACTGATGGTTAGAGTATATGCCCGCGACCCATAATTGAAAAACATATTGCAGCCAATTTGCTTTAGTCCTAAAATAAAGAGACTGATTTGCTTAGCTAGGCTCCATGCATGTTTGCGAAAATAGCTAGTGCATGTACTAGAATAGTATCTCACGTTGCTGGTGCTTTAGTAACAGGTCCTGTCATCAAGCGTATTGGATAAAAGGTAACAAGATAACATCACACATATTAGAACCCCCTTATATTAAATTTCCATGCATGCGCAGAGGTCAACATGAATTAAATCACGTGCCCTATCATCTCATGCATGATCATATGTGCATCAATAAAAGATGAGAATGCATGTATTAGGTGGATGCTTTGTTAGTCGACTCATTACTCATTAAAATGAAATTACTTGAAATTGATTAAAATAGCCGCATGGTCATACTAGCATATCTTGGTTAAGTCGACTACACAAGTTAGGTGTCCGATGCAAAAAAAAAAAGAAGAAGCATGCATTGCACTCGTACTCTACGTACTGCTCATAATAGTACAAGAGTAAAAATAATAAATGAACAAGACACATGCTAATTTGAAGAAGATCGAGAATGCTCCCCCGAGCACATTGGCGTCAACGACAGCGAGGATGAGCGATTTTTCTTAATCCTTTTGTAGTAGTCATGTGTTGCAATTCTATGTAATAGGATATGTTAGAATTCTTCGGAGATGTAATTAACAGACCTTTTATATAAATGTAAGAGTTCTGGAAATAAAGTACCTACAATGTTTGATCTTTTTATTTTATGCATTTATGCGCTTAAATATATTCAGTATGTATCAATGACATGGACGCGTGTCTCACGCCCATCATTTTCCCGTCATCAGGCTGCCAATCACAGTATACCGTGCGGTGCCAAAGCAGACGTCATTGGTGGCGTGCCTTGTGCAAGATGGAGGACAAGGAGAAGACGAGTTTCAGTTTTTACATCGTTCTCCTTGCTTTTCTTGATCAAGTACATCCATAGGTTGTGGGTTACCATTGGTGTTCAGCTTGTGTGAAGTCAGGACCCTCTGTAATGTTTAATGGATGTGATATTGAGTTGGCCGTAAGTGGTGCCACTGCTGGCATTTGGTTCAAGTTCGAATTTTGCATCTTTCATCTAGATTTATCCTTTTCTTGATTTGATAAACGCCTATGTGTGCACATGTTGTAGCACGTGCAAAGTATTGTTATAGATTTAATCATCTCGTTAAGTTCAGCATGAAAATCACAAGTTCATGGTTATTAACATGCCAGCATTTAGGTCAATTTGTTAGAATTTTAGTTTTGCCTTCAAAGGCGAATGGTTAAAACTTTCATGATTATAGGAATGGCTGAGGGAATAGTTGGTGTTCAAGAATCAAGTGACAAGTCTATTTTAAACGATGACGAGAATGAGGTGTGGGAGTAGTACATCAAATATGCTAAAGCAAAAGGATTTGGTGTGAGGAGAAGAAGATGACAGTGAGGATAATGGACAATGAAGTACCTTACAGTTTCTTTCTCTCGCTATGGTAATACTCAAGCCCAACTCAAGAAATATGTCTAAACCTTTTTTTTCAAACGGTGGATTTTATTGACTCAAAATGAAGCATCAAGTGGATACGAAACATAATGAGCACACACACCCAGCCTCTGCATATTTAGGATGCACACAACCAACACAACAGAACACATACACACACACAACACACACACACAATGAAAACACGTCGGTAAATAGCAAAGTCATAAAAGACCAAAGCTTTGCCTAAGTGAGAAAAGACCCAAGGCGATCAACACAACGATCGACCAAACTCCAGCAACGGGTATATTTGCACCAACCATTATATGACACCACAAGGACCACGAAGTTCTCCAATGGCAACACCTTCAAGAAGGGAACAACGCTGAAGCGCTGCCATCACCGGATCTAACCACTAGAGGCCAGAATCTAGGTTTTCACCTTAGAGAACAAGTCCAAGCATATCTGAGCAATGCCTTCATCAAGGTCACGACGCAAAGACATCGCCATTTCCAGGTATAACCAACTCGAGTCATACCTAGGTTTTTCACCCCGAAACAAGTCAGAATATGATGTAAAGCTAAAATTAGTATTACTGGTGGTCCTGATGAGAAGCTTTATCTTCCAACACTAATTTTGGATCATATTCACACATTAAGTCCACATAAATCTCGGTTGTTCAAATGCAACAAAAAGCTAAACTTCTATGTCAAACGGAGGCTTGAGCTCAACAGACAGGTCAGAATACGAGTAAACAAGAATTTCAATTATTTTGTTTTCGCAACAGTTGGTCATGCTAACCTAACATTTTGTGAGAAAATTGTCGCAATGTTCTAGAGAAAACAAGAAGGTTAAAACTTCACAGTTGTGATGGTGAAGTGGTTCACGACTATTTTGTCAAAATGCAATCCGAGAACCCAAAGTTCTTTAGTGGCATGGATCTTAATGATGAATCCCAGGTTAGGATTGTTTGTTTGGTCTAATTCTGAAAGTAGAGCGGTGTATGAGTCTTTTCGTGACGTTGTTACTTTTGACACAACATTGAACAAATATGATATTCCTATTTCTTATTTTGTCAGAGTGAATCATCATGGTCAATTAGTGTTGCTAGGATGTACTTTATTATCATATTTATGAAAAAAATAGTTAAGTGACTAATGTGTTTGTGAGTACGCAGGTAAAAGTCCATGTGGATTTGGCTTATCCAAATAATTATGACCCCTAAAAGTTCTGGAACAATTGGTGGAAAATTGGATGGGATTTTAGCATCGCAATCAGGCATGGAACTTGTATCACTGTAGTGCGAAGATGTGGCACAAAAGTGCAAAAACAACATTGTTTGACAGGCAAACATAGTGCAACGCATTTCTATTGGAAGCGGCAAATGCCCTAGTACTGAGTGTTGATGAAACAACTTGAGATGGCTTTAATGTTCTCAATGGATGGCATGGCGGAAGGGGATTTGTAGCACACATGGGGAGGGGGCGCCGACCCTATTTTTCTTTTGGCTTTCGATTTTCAATCCTTTATATCTTTAGAACCACAAGTCCAACTTATGTTCCGTTTGCTTATTCGTGTTTCTTGTAACAAGGGATTTTAAATAAGTTCATTTTGAATATTCCCTCCATTCCCTTATAAAATGCCATTGCATATTTTTACATCTAACTTTGACCATTAATTTACCAATAAAAAGTGAGTTATATGCAACAAAAAGTATGTCACTTGCACATTTCAAAGAACTTTCCGATGATAATTTTTTATGACATATAATCCATGTTTTATTGATCAAAATTATAAGTCAAAGTTTGAACGATGTAGACTTGTATAAGGGAATGGAGGGACTACATTTAACGAGTTTTTAAAACTTCAACAAGTTTGAGTTGCTGAAACTTGGTCCAAGCAACTGACAAAATCACAAGTTTCAGGAACGAAAACTTAAAACTTGGTGTGCCCTCGTGCAGAATCAACCGACTTTGCAGATCGCAAGGCAATCAGGCGACTGGGCACGGCTGTGTAGGTGCGCGTCCCCACACCTGCATGCCACTATGAATTTCCGATGGCATGGCCTCCTTTTATAGTGAGAAATTGCAAGAAAGCAGATTGAGTTTTCTTGTGTTTCATATGTTGTTGAACTATGAAGCACGCACGTGAACCGGGAGCGATCTTTGGCCGGAACCAGGCGGACGCAGACAGCAGCCTGGGCGGGGTTCGATGGCCGCGTCTGGCAGCTGAAACTTGGACGAGAGCCAGCGATCTCCGAGCTGGGCGGCGTGAGATCTGGACGCGCACGGGGATCAATGGTGTCCAGCACGAACCGACTTCGGGCGGCTCGAGCTGAAGAGTTGCTGGAGATGAGATCCAATAGGTGGCGGGCTAGATCGAGGCGAGCAGTGTAACCTCCAGGGACGGCTACACGAACGGGGTGTGGACCAGCAGATTGTCGGGCGTGAGCAGACGGTGTTTTGGCCAGAGACAGCAGCCGAATGTCAGGTGGCGGGGCAGAAGAAAGCAGCGAAAACCGCAGAAGATACCGGGGGCGCAATGGATCGAAGCAAGAGTTTTATACGTGCGAAAAAATTGACCGAGGATCTAATACCATGTGGTGAATATGCAACTTGTATTACATATTACAAGGAGGCAAAATCTAGCATGTATACATGTACAAGAGGATGTCAAAAGGCTAGAATACAAAGGCCAAAGACCATCATTCTATATAACTCTAACACTAACCATGTGAGCAAGTTTGTCGTTTGTTTTCCTAATTATGTTCTGAGAAAAAATATGTGTACTACAAGTAGCAGATTTGTCTTTCTTGTGTTTGACATGTTGTTCCACCGACCAATGGGCATGTTTGTCAAACTTTTACCTAATTTTGCCATGAGAAAACTTGTTATTGAACGATAGCTGATTTATGTTTCTTTGCCGACCACATGTATAAAATCGTTCATTATTATTATATAATTAGGAATAAGTTTTGTTCTGTCCTTCTTTACCTTCAGGCGACCAAATACGCAGTTTCATACATAAAACTTTGCAGTGCATTTAAACAGGGTTACTTCAAATCTAGAAATGCTGGCCATATTTATCTTCGCCGGCTGAGATAAATACGGCTAGTATTTCTGGACAAGAAGCATGCACAAGCAATGTGATGATGATGCGGCATCATATGAGCCAGCACTCACATGGATATTCCACTTCCTGGACTAGAAAGATGAAACTGAGTACAAATGGTTGGTTATTTTAGGGTACCGATGTCCCGTGCATACTGCGTTTTCTTTATCAATATTTGATAGACAAGGGCAGCATGCATGTATGCTAAAATATTCTAATTGTGCACGCCATATATGAGAATATATGATCCACTGTCCAGTATCCACGATGAACACCTTAATTTGAAATAAAACAAGGGATGTGCCATCCTCCATTACCCTTTTCTCTCTTACAAGTATCTGCCCTTGTTAATCCATAGTACGGTTCTCTTTGAACTATTGTTTGGAACAATATTAGTTTCTCCTTGCACCGTGTTAAAGTTGCAGCACCCACTTGGATCAACGCACAACACCGAGGTGGAGATCGTGCCAGGAGGTATAAAGTTGGGTGGGATTTTGGCAGGGAAATCATGCATGGAACTTGCATCACTTTAGTGCGAAGATGTGGCACAAAAGTGCAAAACCAACAATGGTAAAGAGGAAAACATAGTGCAACGCTCACCCTAGTGCCGAGTGTTGATGAAACTACTTGAGATGGGTTTAATGTTCTTAATGGATGTCATAGACTCCTTTCATAGTGAGAAAACTTGTAGCAATTGTGTTTGGTAGAAACTAACTAGCTTTTGGTTGCACGACGCCTCATTTTGCTTTGAACACACTTTTCTTCTAACTAAGCCCCTCAAAATTCCTTTTCTCCAATGATTATATCAAGGCGGGGGGCAGTGCCCCCCCCCCCCCCAACCCCACAACCCCCGACATGCACATATCTCCACTGCATGATACACACAAAAAGTAAATAGATAAGGGCGCCATGCATGTCCATGTGAACCAATTACTTGTACTCTTGCAAGCAAGCAAGTACTAGAGAAAACATGGAGCATTGCATTTCGAGCACATCAATGAAATTGGACAACGAATGCGTGTTTCTTCTGAGAAAGCGTAAGAGAGCACACTCTCTAACATCTTCAAGTCATCAAGCCTCGTATACAAAACTAACTATGAACTGAATGTCGTCCTCTGTTTACTGATGCCATTCTCTTGGTGGTAGATACTCCCTCCGTTCCATGATGAAGCCACCTTAATATGAAATAAAACAAGGGATATACCGTCCTCCATTACACATTTCTCTCTTACAAGTATGTGCCCTTGTTAATCCATAGTATGGCTCTCTTTGAACTATTGTTTGGAACAATATCAGTTGCTCCTTGCACCATGGTAAACTGGCCACACCCATTTGGATCAACGCAGAACAACGGGGTGGAGATCGTGTCAGGAGGTATAAAGTTGGGTGCGATTTTGGCATGAAAATCAGGCATGGAACTTGAATCCCTTTAGTGCAAAGATGTGGCACGAAAGTGCAAAACCAACAATGCTAAAGAGGCAAACATAGTGCAACGCTCTTCAATTGGAAGAGATTGTGTTTGGGAGAAACTAACTAGCTTTTAATTGCACGCCTCCTCATTTTGCCTTGAACACACTTTTCTTCTATCTAAACCCCTAAAAATTATTTTGCTTTAATGAGCAAGGATGGGGGCAGTGCCCCCCCCCCCCCCCCCCCGCCATACACTTCGAGATGCAAATGCAAATGCACTCCTCATCGTCCTAAGCACAACCCTCGGGTTGTACCTGATGGTCAAGTATAGGAAGAGGCCTCCCCACATCTACTACTTGCCATATTCACCGTGTGCAGGAGCGTTTGCATCTGTCTCTGTGTCTCATACAAAGGTAGAGAAAACTTCTCCTCTCTGAATACTTTCTTTTTCTTATGTCCACTAATTTTAAACACGGTGTTCTGCATGCTTTGATGAATTCACGAGCGAATATGCGCATTTTAAGTCTTGGAGAGATGTACAATTTCAAGTTCTGTTGACCCACAATCGTAACCCCTCCCCCTCCTGTTCAAATTGGACAATTATTTTATTTCTATGTTTTTCATAAGCTTTGAAATGGAAAAACCCGAGCGTTATTGTCTCCTTCCCTGACTCCCTTTTACTTTAGCCCTTTCGGCTCATCTAATTTCTTCCTCTTTCAAGAATTTAACCCCACACTTTTCCGCTTCTAATTTGATAACGCATTTTGTCTCGAGGAGGGGTGCTGCTTCACCTTTGATGGCAAGCTCATTGATAAGGCCAATAAGCCTTTTCTCCAACTTTGTAGATCCCATTTGCAGTCTTAGCCCAACACCGCGAAAATTGTTGAAGATGACAAATTTACTGTTATCAGTGCCGAATTGTTTTTTGGAGAAACCAAATTTTCTTGTGCAACTGCCATGGAATTTAGGACGAAATCGGTCATGCAAAAAAAAGCCGTGAGTAACCATCATTTGCCAAATGTCAACATTCTAGCCATTATACACTACCAATACACCAAACAAATAAATGGCCTCTCATCCTCCGATAAGGTAAGCGAACCGAGAAAGCAACAACCCCAAATAGCTGGCCTAAAAAGTACATAGTAGCGTAAGTGCATAACCAAGCGCAAGGCACGTTTGAGGCATCCGACCTAAAATCTAGCCCGAGACCTGGCAAACTGTCTAATTCTCGCCTAAATCGGTGAATTGATTCTGGCCTAAGGCGGTGCATTTTGAGATTCGACAAGTTTTGCCATTTTCTACCTAAATCTGGGTCATTATTAGGCGGATCATGCAAGTGCCTCGCTCGTATGCCTGGCGAGTGCCTTGTTCAATTTGTGGGCTTGGTTGGGCCTTGACTATTTTACAGATGCAACAAGCAGCAGGCCGGATTCGGTTCATTGTATATCGGCTCGTCGTGAGAGTACATCAGAATTCAGTGTTGTCTATGGACTCACACCCTCGAAACTAGTACTCCATTGAAAAGGATGCAAAGACGTCAAAAACTAAAAAAAGTTCAGGCGATTTCTTTCTTTAGTTAAGGAGGAAGAGGAAGTACTATTAGATAGAGGAAAATAAATAATGCTTAATAACTCTGCCTATTTTCTTCGTATTTGGATGCTTTTCTAACCAACTTGTGTGCCTCCACTCTCCTCATTTTTATACCTTGTCAAAGTAATTATTATTTACCCCATCAATATCAACAACAGGAAGGATTTTTAAAAGCCCACACTACTCCCTTGTTTCTCCATTCCCTTTACATACACAATACTATACACTCACCCAATGCATCAGCCAAAATATAAATTCACAAAGAGATGATTTTTTTGGCAAGAAAATCAAATATGTTCGGAATTCAGAAATCCGTTCATGTATGCCCTCAAAATTGAGGATAAATAGTAGATGTTCAGAATTCAAATTTCACTCATGGTACGCTTTATAAAAGCTAACCCATTCCAAATCATCATGCCAAAGAACATGTTTCACAACAAAAATCAAACACAGCTCTTCACCACAATTATTAATATAAGAAGTTAATTGAACATCATGGCAAGCTAACTAAGCTGTTGAATCTAATCGAACATGGCCAGCTTGTGCTACTCGTCACCAGCTCTGCACTCCATCATGATAGCCTCAGTGTTCACCACGCCGTCCTTCTTCCTTAGTGAGATCTAGTTGGTCATGGGTCATCGATGCACCTCTCCTCTAGTGGCTTGTAGAAGAGTAAGATCTTGCAGTCCAAATACATTCAGGCCAGCAAGACAAGAACCGATCAGGCACTCACCGAAACTGATCCACACCACGAGAACAACATCGCATTTAGCAACAACCCAAACTAGCTCAAATTTACAGATACTTATTTACGATTCGACTTTAACAACAATTTCGGTCAAAAATATCCTAACCAATTTCACCCTTATTTATGATATGTTTGTTCTGAGTAATGTCAGAGAAACCCTCTCCCAGTTTATATAGGTTATAACAACAAATGTTTGTGTTTCTCAATTTTTAGTGTAAGAGAGACTTCCATTGATCAACCAGCAAGATTACAATCGGTAGTTACATGGTATATGCACCTGCTCTGAATCTCAGCAACCCAGGTGCCAAACACATTCTGTGACGGAGAGAACACAGCTAATTCATCGGTGGTCTTTTTTTCGAAAAAGGGGAATTATCCCCGTCCTCTGCAGAGTGTGATACAAACAGCCATATATTTTTGATTAGTCTTTCTTTGACCCTAGAAACTCAGCAATCCGAGAAGGATTGCAGAACTCTGTCGATATCTCTACACAGGAAGAAGAGCTTGGATCTTTCCTTGGAAGGGGCCTGAATAACAGCAGAGTTGTCACCTTCAACCACACAAGGATGAAGGATTCCGACAAGATCATGCTCAATGCAAATAAGAAGGCCACAGAGACGGAGGCGAGCTCTTCACAGCCAGCACATTCAGAGAACAAGTTAAATTAATCACAGCGGCGAGATGATAACGAACCACAGCACCAAAGAAAGCATCACCTAAAACTAAAATGAAAGAGGCGTCAAAGCGGTTTCATTTTACCAGTTTCAGCGACAAGGTCTTGAACTATAGCAGCAGGAATAGCGGGGTACTGCAACAAAGATAACGAAGTTGGACCTATCGGGCGCAGAGCTACCATGTAATCAAATATCACCAATGATGTTCTACAGTTAGCAAAATGCTCTTAACAATATGCGATGACACCAGAGTGACCTTTGACGGTGTACTAATTTACCTGACTTAACCCACTGCAACTTATTTGTTCATGGACAACTAGGCAAGAAAAACTTGAGGCTTCATTGTGTCCATTGCATTTGCAATGGTTTAAGGTCCGAAAAATATGGCTAAAAGAATCTGCTTAAAATGCAGATATGGCTCCTGCTTGTTGGTCCTTTGGCATTCTACCGAGAAAGTCTCTTGCCTCGCTTTATAGAAAAACTTGAGGCTTCATTGTGCCCACCACACAAGCATTAATCCGTACAAATGTCTCAAAGTCTAGCCAGAAGGAAAAGGAAAGGAAAATAAAAGGAGGTACGTGCTGGGGCAGCAGCTCAACATCATGCCCAAACAGAACTAAGAAAATACCACAACTAATCAGGCTCCGAGGGAGGAGGAGACAGACGATGTGCCAAGATGTGAAGCCTGGACGCCAACTCCTCTGCGTTAATACGCTCATGCAGTCTGCTAAGAATCTTCCACTTCTGCAAAAAACCACAGAAGTTGTAAATTGCATCAGATAGTCGCCGCAAGATGGTGTGTTCAATAACTAGTTTATTCCTAATAATAGTCCAAAGCGTCCAAGACAGCACACCAAACCCAAGCGGCCAAGCCAATGAAGGCGACTGTCAGTACTAGAGCAAGACTTCAGATACAGCAATATGCAACCGCTTCCCCCTGATTTTTTCCTCGGGAAATTCAAACAGAGTAGCACAAGTGATGATTGTGCAATCACCTTCGACAACATTGAATGACTCCAATGCTTTAGAGTGCTCAATATTGTGCCATCACCTTCGACAACAAAGAACGAACCCTTTTAGCAGCATTAGGCATGAAGAGAAGAATGTATACCACTTTTATTCAGTCAAAAGTCAAAACCTCTACAGCAAAAGAATTGTTGTGTATTGTGTCACAGAGGGAAAATATCTCAAAGCAGCTTACCAGACGTTACCATTTGTGCCTGACAAATCTTGCCTCAACAGCTGCATCTCAGGTGACAAGCATAAACTAACTAGGTCTACCCTTGCAAACAAGCAAGTCCTACGGAAAACAGGGAGAATTGCATTTGGAGCTCGGAGATGAGATTAAACAATGAATGCATGTTTATTTCTGAGAAAGCACAAGAGAACACACTTTCTAACATTGCCAAGTCATCAAGCCTCGTATAAAAAAACTAATTATGACCTGAATGTCGTCCTCTGTTTACTATGCCATTCTCTAGGTGGTAGATAGTAGAAGTTAAGAAGACCATTTTCATACCTGAAAGTGAATGTTTAATCTAGGAAGGTCAATAGAAAGAAGATAACACCAAGTATTTGGAATAGCAACTGAACTGAACTGTAATCCCTCCGTTCCATAATTATTGTCGCAGTTTTATTTGAAATTTGAACTAAAACCACGCCAATAATTATGGAATGGAGGAAGTAGTACTACCTCCATCCCCAAGTAAGTGTCGCTGATTTAGTACAAAGTGCATTTTCATTAGTTTCTTTAAGAACATTTCTTCCCGATCGTGATCTGCCAGCAAAATAATTCAGCTTTCAGCTCATGTCCCTCTATTTTTTATATTGCAACTATGTTCTGCCACATCTCTCCTCTTGTAACGATCTAATCAGCACTCGGGCTTATTGTTTCACTACTTCCTTCTGCATAAACAAAAGGCTTATGACAATATGACATCTTAAATCCTATGGCTAAGTATTACTTTGTTGTGTCACGTGTCTTACTGTCGGTCATTAATAGACCAAAGATACGATAAGCCTTTTGTTTAATAGACTAAAAAGGAAAGAGAATCATGCATTAAATGTAAAGATATCCAAATAAATCAGGGCCATCACTGCATGTTGATTAACCAAAGATACGATATACTACTAGTAGTATCTGTATTCATAATATCAATATTTTCTTTTAAGTTATGTTCATAAATGCCCGTGGTGTAAAGAGCCAGCTGGGGAGTATTTATTTGGATATATTTACATTTAATGCATGATTCTCTTTCCTTTTTAGTGCTCGGTTCGGTGCTTAAATTAGACTTGCGGAGTGCAGTGATCAATCCTCGCAAAAAGCTTTGTATGCTGTACTTGCAAACAAATTAACAAATGCAGACTCTTACCATGCTCTTCTTCCTCACCCTAGCCATGCTCCCGGGCCTCATAGCCAGCACCTCGTCTGTCATCAACACAACATGCTCCAAGATTCCTGACATGTCCTACCACTATTGTGTTGGCGTGCTCTCAGCCGAACCAACAGGTGCCTCCGCCATAGATACGCGTGGGCTGGCCGTCGCCACTGCCAACCTAACCGTTCACAACGTGACGTCCACGTTGCATATGATGGGCGACTTAGTGTTGGAGCTCAACGCTTGCATCGGTTATTATAAGTATATGGTTGATTTGATAGTGGCTGCCGTTGATGACTTGCACAAAGGACGAGATGCTGAACTGATATACGAAAAGTTATATAAGGCCTCATATACGCCCCTAGATTGTGATATTGCATTGTTTGAGGGAGCCGAGAAGAATCCCATGCAGGAAGAGAACTCAGAAAATCAAGCTTTGGCCCGCATAGCGAGTGGCATCGCGTTTCTCATGTGGCATGGACGTTCTTAAAGGATATGTCTGGGTACTTAACTTTGTACTACATCTATCATATGAATAAAGAGATGTCTCCACCCCTTACATGTCGTGTCCCCCTTTCTGTTTTGCTTGTTTAAACATGAGTCGTCTGCAATATGTTGGCCTACTGTTTGTTTAGCACCTCATCGACACATTAAATTTCTATTCCATAAGCAGATCTCAACTGTGGTACAATATAATCATGGATTCATTAGCAGTGAACGGTTTACTCTTGTCCTCCAGAACATGATGAGCACGCGTTTCTTGCCCTGAATATACAAATTCACTGGGTTCTAGTTTTTGTACTATCCTCACAATTCACAACCACAAAAATGGAATTGTTTCCTCCACAAAGATTAACTCCTTATCTGAGAACCAGATCTTCCAAGACTTCTGTTTGCATTGATTGGATACGATTTTGTGTGGTTAATTTTTACTGAATGTAGTAGGATAGTGTGTCGGGAGGTGGAGCCGCGACTCGCTTATGTTTTCCTAGAGCTTGACGGTGTTACGCAGCAGGGTTTGCAATGATCACTATGCCCAACTGTCTTGTCGTGGCCTGCAATCTGTCTGCGAAGATGGCTGGAACCTGGAGGTTGCGAGCCAAAGTCTGAAAG
The DNA here is from genome assembly GCF_002575655.3 of Aegilops tauschii subsp. strangulata. NCBI lineage: Eukaryota > Viridiplantae > Streptophyta > Magnoliopsida > Poales > Poaceae > Aegilops > Aegilops tauschii. The sequence goes on along the minus strand of NC_053039.3, from coordinate 566,442,853 downwards.
AACTCGGGCTTGTCACTAGTTTCCCTCGATTTCATTATGGGCTTCGTGGTGGCGGGCTTCCAGTGCTGTTGTTGCTGGGCAGGATGGGCATTGCGGACGAAGCGATCACTCGTTCGCCATGTTTAATCTAGGAAGGTCAATAGAAAGAAGATAACACAAGTATTTGGAATAGCAACTGAACTCAACTGTAATCCCTCCATTTCATAATTATTGTCACAGATTTATTTGAAATTTGAACTAAAACCACGCCAATAATTATGGAATGGAGGAAGTAGTACTTGCTCCGTCCCAAAATAAGTGTCGCTGATTTAGTACAAAGTTATAGGTAGTATATAATAACTTAGGTTACACATGGCATCCTGAAGCTTGGCTATTGGCTATTGCACACCATCGCTGACAAAACCTATGGCTGGCAACAAAGGACTGCACAAGGGTTTTGGATATCATCTACTCCCTCCGATCCATAATAAGTGTCGTGGTTTTAGTTCAGTGAGCTGCTTTGCCAATGTCTCCTGAGCAAAATGGTGATACACTTGCTAGTACAGTATCCAAAGAGATGCGCGCGGAGTTGTCTCTCACACAGACCGAATACAGTATCCAAGACTCCAAGAGGTTCTGGAAACATTGAACCAAGATTGTTCAGAACAGTAGGTTAATCATACCGTCAGCGTCGTAAGACATGTGGCATCTTGAATTGTGCTTGATCATTTGAAGTTGCGGTTTCCTATTGCCGCCATTGCTACATGCGGCACTGGCAGTCTTAACATCATCGGCGCCATGGACGACGCTTGGCACCAGATCCATACCAGTCAAGACGGTGAAATATTCATCCACAGTTGGATCATATTTGATATGAAACAAGAAAGACAAATGAATCTCTGTCACTTTCATTGATGATCTCTGTACATTATATATCCCTGAAGGGACGCGAACGAATGGACATATCCATTCAGGAGGGAACGAGGAGAGACGCGACAGTTGGAAAAGGCTAACCGCCTGTCGGTTTACAAGGTGGAGATTATCCATAATTAACTATATCTAATTACTTCCTAACACTCCCCCTAATCTTCGCCTTGATTATGTAGAGTCATCATCTTGAAGTGCTCCTCCAAAAACCCCGTGGGAAAAATATGAGGAGATATACATAATATGCCATGGAAAACTCCTTACAAAAACCCCATGGGAAAATAAGGAGAAACCGACATATCTTACTATTTGTATTACTATTGCCTCATTAAAAAACTTTCATGAGAAACTATTTAGGAAAAAGTCATAAAGGAAAAGAGTGCAATACAAAAGATCCGAAGATCTCGAACAGGTTATCGTTCAGGAGTGCACTCCCCCTGAACCTTGCAAATAATAAAGTCACCTCATACCAATTCCATTAATCTTATTTCTGGAATGAAGAACTTGGTAAAAACTTTGTGAATAAATCACAAAAATTATCGCATGACTTCATTTGCAAGATATTCATTTCCCACCTTTCTTCAACTCATGGGGAATAAAATACTTTTAGAGCCATACACATTCTAGTGTTTCTCTTTATAACCTGTCTGCATCTGCATAATACAAACAAACAAAAATTATCTTCATAGATAATGGTGGGTGGTTCCTACCAACCAATCCCACTTGAACTTTCAACAAAGTTCATCATTCCGTGAAGTCACATACATTCATGTGATGCTTCATACAAATCAGCGATTTCAGAATGACTAGTGGATGCAGCACTAAAATATGTCTTCTCGACTTCCTAGAGAAGGTCACACCTTCATTCGAGGAGACAAAAACCAGTCCATGATCTAGGATTATGGGGATCTAATATATACCCAGCATCACAATATCCAACCATGGTCATATCTTGATTTTTTTTCTCATAGAACAAACCAAGATCTACAGTGTCCAAAAGATATCTAAAAATATTCTTCACACCAACCCAACGCCTTTTAATCAGTGATGCATTGTATCTAGCTAATAAATTTACTGCTAATGAAATACCAGGCCTGGTGCAGTTTACTAGATACACCTGTGCTCTCATTGCACCGCGATATGGAAACTCAAGTCCAAATATCTCTTCATCACTGCCATTAGGCCTTAATGGGTCCTTATCTCTAGTAATCCAGAGGTCTCAAAACCATAGTTCTTTAATGGATATGACTTATCCATGTTGAACTTTTAACAATCTTTTGGATAAATGTGGACTGATGAACAAGTATTCCCGAAGGAATACGCTCAATTTCGAAACTCAAGCAATGTTTGGTTTCAACAAATCTTGCATCTTACACTCCGTCTTAAGATGATATGATTGTATCATGTATCTCTTGTGTAGCTCCAATGATACTAGATCATCAACATACACAGAAATTGTACAAAATCCCTCTTTGGATTTCTTGATGAACATACATGAACAATCATCAATGTTTGAGTAACCTTTTTAATAAAGGAACTCACTCAGTCGGTTCTACCACATCATTGCCGACTACTTCAAGCCATAATGACTTCTGAAGCTTTACACAACACATGTTGCGATTCAATTCAGAATTTCCATTCCTTCGGAATTATCATAGAGATATCTGAATCAAGTGACTCATATAGTTATTCAGTCACAACATCCATCAGTTGGATATACAAATTCATTATTCACTGCCAGTGATATGAAATATCGGAACGTTAATCCACTCATAACAGGAGAACATGAATCATCATAAATGATGACAGGTCTCTGCGTGAACCCCTGTGCTACAAGCCTCGCTTCATGTCTCACCGCCTCTTGGTTTTCATTTCTCATGAACAAAACCAACTGTGCTCCTCCAAGCAACACATTGAGAGGAGTGGATATTACTGATCAGGTCAATATCCCCTCTTCTTGAGAGCGAGCGCCTCCTCAATTGTTGCCTTCCTTTGGATCCACCAGAGTGTCCAAGACACTCAGCCATGCATGGACTTAAGTTCTAGATCCAATTCAAGGTCTTTTGCAATTCTTGAGAAGAAATAAATGTCGACATAATGTAGTCTTTATATTATATGATTCTCCTGAATCCATAAACATAGTGGAGATTTCATCAATACCTTTTTGACTCTTCTTGATTTCCCACAACAGTTGAGTCAAGGTCTTCCGATGTCCCAACACCAATATTTGTGTGCACACTCGTGTTAGGTCCCGGATGTGTCCAACATCCTTTAGGTGTCCTTCAACCCTAGGTTGAAACGTCAACATGAAGTTGACCTGCATTTACTGTTTGAGGATTTCTCATTCCCCTCGGAACACTTTTTTAAATTATTGTCCTATGTGTCTAGATTCCTCCCCCTCATCGGTGGCCGAGTGGACCTATGGGTCACATCCACTCTCTTTGACACATTCACTATGGGAACATTTTACTTTGTGACACCTATATACTTAGTAAATGCAATTGGCAGATTATTTGCGATACTTTGCAAATTTAGAAACTTCTGAACCTCTAGTTCAGATTCATTCATACGTGGACCAAGGACTAGATGTCTATTAACATTTCATTCTATTTCCCGGCATTCAATGTGGTTCTTATCTCCCCCTAATGCCGGAAAAATGCCCTCATCAAAATACAAACAGCGTACCGGGCCATAAACAAGTCTCATTTAAGAGACTTTAGGTACTTTACGATTAACGGAGAATTGTACCTCACATAGATCCCCATTTATCTATGAGGGCCCATATATGTACGTTGCGGTGGTGAAATCGGTGCGTATCCAATGCAACCGAATTATCGCAGATGGGAAATACTTGCTAATTTCCACGTACTAACTGCAAGGGGAGACTATATAATATGCAGTTGGTCGAATTTGTATGAACTATGCATTATGTCAAACTGCATGTCCCCAACTAAATGTTGGGAGATTACAATTCAATAGGAGCTATCTTGCTATCAACTTAATCCTCTTGATAAGTGATTCCGCAAGATCATTTTGGGTATGTACACAAAGTACCAATATGCTACATAGTTATGCCTCAGTCTAGGCAGTAATCATCAAATGCTCATGAACTAAATTTCGCAGCATTATCCATTCTGATGGATTTTGTCCCGTGCTAGGATTGATTTGCTCTCAAATTAATGATCTGATCAATCAACTATGTAAAAGCATGGTCCCTTATAATAAGACACACATTGGACCATCTCACCGATGCATCCAAAAGCACTATAAAATATGTGAATATGCCATATAACGGTTGAATTGGATCACATATATATCTCCTATCCAAGGAAATCCAGTGGCCCATCCTCTTTCATGAGATAAGATGGCCTTGCGATCGGTTTCCTAGTTTGCACACATTGTGCATACATAATTCAATGAATTTGGAAAATTCACACCGTTAGATTGTGTCCAATTGAACCATCAATAATTTTCTCATCCTCCCAATACCAGGATGACCAAGGCAATCATGCCATATCTTGAACTTCTCAAGATTCTAGAAAATTATCTTATACGCCAATGCATATCTAATTTAATGTATGTATAATACAATCCACAATATAGAGAAGCATTTACTCTAGGATTTCATTCAAATCCTTTTTGTTGAGTCATGAGTAGGCTTCCAACCTCACTCATTATATGAGTTTCAACATAGAAACCATTGCGGATATCCTTAAAACTCAACAAGGTACGAGTAGAATCTTGATGCATGAATGCATCCATGATTACCATATAGTACCTATAGGGAGTGTAATTGTGGTTTGACCAGAACCAACAATTACCATATCACGACCATAACTTGTCATGACACGTTCATTACTCTTCTCAAGAGTATGATAATACTTTATCTCCCTTAATATTGTGTTAGTAGACCCAATTTCCACTTAACACATTTTCTTCTCAGTTGGGTTATTTCATAGGTTTCTATAGAGTTCAATATACATATAAACTCATATAGATATACATGCATTATATGTCACTAGGGGCGAAGTCCACTAGTATGTCATCGACACTAAGTAGTGGTCCTTCCTTTTGCCGAGCATGCTCCTGGTTACCTGCATTCTGAGGAACATCTCGGAAACTTTCAACCATAGGGAAATAACCATTATGTCCAGTAAGCTTAATACAGGTTCCCATGAGCCTTTTGCCCTTGGCAGTTGGTTGCATGTACTGATCCACCAAATGGTTGGAATATCACGTTTCCTTGTAGTGTGAATCATACAACCACGCCTATAGCAATCTTCAGAGTTGCTAGCCTTGTCATTGTTCTTAAAATGACTTTTGCTCTTTTTAGCTCCATTCTTACTCTGCTTCCCATCACGTCTCCACTTCCTTTCACAATTGACAGAATTCTTCGGTCAAAATCCTCATACAAGGATTGAAAGTGGAGATCATTTCCTCGATGAGATTGGCATCTAAAACTACGCAATTGCAGAATCTCGAACTTTGAGTAGATTTGGTGCCCATCAGAGTTGTATGTTACCACAGACTCAAAGTCGTGGAATCGGACGAATGTCCATTTGCCATACCCTTCATGTATAACCACCACTCTCTATTGATCCCAACAGATCAGGGTGTGAGATGTGAGATGAAGGGTAATGCAACATACTATGCTATATTAGCTATAATAGGAGCCCTCTGAGAATGTGCGGTTATGGTGAAACTGAGATTCAAGCAAACTCAGCAAATTCATTCTGGATATGCTCAACATATCCTGCATGAAATCTTCATGCCCATTAATTTACTCGATAGTAAATTTTCAAGTATCATCAACATATAGCAATTACGTAATTGCCGAATCAATATGTTGATATACTTATGTGCTTTACGACACAGTAATGCACCATAAACAGTTGTAAAGAAAAAACACATAGGTGCAAATATTGCATCGCTCAAAGCTAAAAATAGAAAAGAGAATCAGAAAAAAAAAATTGGTACCGAGTCGAGTACCCAAACCAGTGGCTTAACACCACGTTGTCTGTTTCTCTATCTTCTTTTTCTTTTACCCGTGCGACCTTCCGGCCTAGCCCACCTGATTGTAGCATATTTGAGACGCCTAGTCTCAGGGCTGTGGACGTTCCATGGATTCATATGGGATTAGCATATAAGACGAGAGCTGAATTGCAAAATATTCAAAGAGATAAGGCTGCTCATCCTGTGCGGTTGCCGCTGCCATGACTCGCCCTCGCGCTGCCGCTGCAGTCTGAATCGCCGACGCCGCACCTTTCGCCAGTCTCGTCGTGTCGCGCTGCCGCAGATGCTGTGTGTTCCCGCCGACGCCATGGCGCCGCTAGTAGAGGAATCGTCTGTTGGCCGTGTGGGCTAGTCGCTCCCTCCCGCCGATGATGGCGACGCTAGCCAGGAGAACCCGTGCGTTTCAGGCGCCGCCGTTCCATGCGAGATGCGTCAGGCCAGACGCCGCAGTCGAACGCCGGGAGACGCCACCGCTGCTCTCCTGCACGGAACGCCGCGGTGTGCCGAAGCCATCGTCGTGAGGCCGCCTCCTCGTGCACCTCCGGCCTTTCTCTCTCAGCGGAAAGACACGCGCTGATAACGTGATATGAAACAAGGAAGACAAATGAATCTCTGTCACTTTCATCGATGATCTCTGTACATTATATATCCCTGAAGGGACGCGAACGAATGGACATATCCATTCGGGAGGGAACGAGAAGAGACGCGACGGTTGGAAAAGGCTAACCGCCTGTCGGTTTACAAGGTGGAGATTATCCATAATTAACTATATCTAATTAATTCCTAACAATATTGATTATAGAAGAAGCCCAGGGGATGTGTCCAAGAGTGGAGGAAGAACCTCGCGACGCAGAACCTTCCAGAGCCCAGGTTGACAAGCTGAGGACACTGTATCTCCGTCCATTCTGGAGGTGGCTCCAGCTCCTTCCAAGCCCCTGCCAGCTGTGGCTGCTGGGAGTCCATGCCCATGCCCATGTCCATGGTGGAAAGGTCAGCAGCACCAATTTGCCAGTCGTCGGCGCAGATGCCAAACCAAAGCTTGAGCTCCGGCACATACTGGACCTTGCCTACGAACGGCAGTGTCCAGTCGCCAACTTGGGTCCAGGTGTGTTTGGCCGTGTCCAAGCAGTAGGTGCCCGAACGTTCGGCTGTTTTCTGGCTAAGGAGGTTTATACCCCCGGCCGATATGCAGATGCTGGAGCCGCGCGGAGCACCACGTGCGAGGTGATCACGTGGTCGAGCACCTTGGGGTCACGGACGAACGGCGGCGGCGGGAGGAGCTGGTGCTGCCAGGATCTGCTGGAGGAGGTCAAGGTGGGTCTGCCTGCGGTACACAAAGATCTCGTACTGATGGCTGAGCTGTTTCCGTCACCTCCTGTGACTGTGTCTTCCCTACCGGGACGACCCTCCAACATGTAGATGCTCTCGTCACACGGTCGTCGGCGCCAGGGACGAAGATGGAGACGGGCATGCGCTTGGGCGTGTCAAGGTAGCGGATGTCGTCCACCTGCTTCGTGTCGGCGTCGAAGAGCGAGGTGCGGCCGCACTGGTCGACGCAGAGCACCTTGCGGCCGGCGAGCGGGAAGCATTGGATGCACCAGTAGAGGCTCGAACCCGAGCCTTGGAAGTTGAAGTCTGCGGCGGGAAGCTTGATCATCCGCATATTCTTGGTCTTGCGGTCGTCGGCAGTTGCGGGCGCGGCGTCTCCGTCCAGGGGCAGCACAGGCACCGTCGTGTTGAACAGCTTGTGGCGCGTGAGGTCGATGCGGCGCAGCGATCTGGCTCCGGGGATGCCGTCGTCCACGATCAGGTTCACGAACCGGCGAATCGTCGACTTAGAAGCCATCAAATCGATCGTCTCCTCGGTTCGAGTAATAGCGGCTGCTGCTGCATGGATTTGGACGTACCTAGCTATACATGGTGAGGAACCAAGGAAATGGCATGGCTTTCAATCACAGAGGGCCGGTTAAGATTGAAGAAGATGTAGCAGATCTACAGGCGGCGGCTGGCCTGAGCAGAATGGCGGCGGAGGTGGCCGTGGGGTGGGCGGCGGCGCGTCGCCAGATTGAGGGATCGAGTAAAACCCTGTGGTTGTCGGGCGCCCCTACATTTCGCCTCAGTGAGTCCATCTTCCGACTCGCTTAAGGGGCGGGCTATATGGGCCGGCCCCCCCGCGCGGCAGGCCACAGCCTCTTTTTTCGTTTTCTATTTTCGTTTTTCGCTTTATTTTCGTACTTTTGTTTATACTTTACAATATTATAAATATAAATTACAAAAAAATAAAATATTGAACAAGTATTTAAAAAATGTAAATCAAGCATTTGGAAAAATGTTGAATGTGTATAGAAAAATTGTAGATCATGTATTAAAAAATGATAATTTTTTTACCATGTATATAAAAATATTAAACAAGCATTGGAAAAAAATGAAAAACTATTTGAAAAATGTTAATCAACCATTTAGGAAATTTTAAATGTGTATAAAAAAGTTGAACATTTATTAAAAAATGATGAAATTTTGTTATCATGTATATAAAAATGTTAATCAAGAATTTGAAAAACAAAATTGAACAGCTATTTGAAAAAATGTTAATCAAACATTTGGAGGAATAAGACATAAAATAACTCTTACAATTTATAGGTTAATTGCTTACAAAATGTAGAGAAACAAAAAGAATTATTTTGAAAAAAATGAAAGAGGATAAAACAAGAGGGCGAACATAAAAAGTAAAAATGTTAACATAACAAAAACAAAAGAAAATAAGAACATAAGAGCATCTCCAACAGCAGCCCTATTTTTGGCACGAGACAAGTTTAGATCACGAGAGGGCAAAAAACGGGCTCCAACAGCTGCCCAAACTTATAATTTTTCAACAGAAAAATTGGGCAGTCTAAAAAAGAGGCTTCTCGTGCAGCCAATATAGGGCACTTCTGCTACTGCCCAAAAATGCGAGGATGCATCCGGACTCCCACCTGGCGCCTGTGGTCAGAAACCTTGGATCTTCCGATTGCCTGAAGGCTGTCGCGTGCCATGTCCAGCTCCTTCGACCTGGATACGCTCGTCGTCGCTCCGGCCCTATTTTAGGGCAGTTATTGGAGCAGTTGTGCCCTATTTCGTGCCCAAAAAATGTGTTTTTGTGCCCTATTTGCTGTTGTTGGAGATGGGGCTTCCTCATGCCCAAAAAAAAGCCAGTTTTCGTGCTCATTTTTTTACTACACCAACTTTTTTAGCCCAAAATAGGGCTCTAAAAGGATGAGGTAGTACATATCAGGATGGGCGGCTGCGTCCTTAAGCTAATAAATGGATATGTCCACCCAACTCCTCTCTTCATAGAAATGAACCACAAAAACACACACAAAACGGGCCTATAACCCCAGCGGCATAGGCCTATGCCTAACAGCCGAGAAAAGAAGACAAACAATGTTCCGTGAGACACTTCACTGTCATTTCCTATTTGGCGCCTTTAGTGACTGTCAGCAGGCATTTTGTTAACTAGCACTGCAGGTGCCCTTACTTGGGCCGGCCCATCTAGGGGTGCAGCGGGAAGCCGGGTTTTTTATTCTTTTTCTGATTATGTTTTTCCTTGGACCGGTCTTCTTTGTTTATTCTTTTTACTTTTTCATTTATTATTTTCCTTTTCTTCACTTTTTTATTTTCATTTTTCAAAATGAACGATTTTTCAAAATTCATGAACTTTTTCTTTAAATTTAATCAATTTTTTCCAAAACCCATGTGTTTTTTAAAATTCGTAAAATTTTCAAAATTATGCACTGTTTGTACAAGTGCATGAACTTTTTTAAATCATTTGAATTGTTTTCAATATGACTACCATTTTTGGAAATCATTGAAGTTTTTCAAAAAAATTATTTTTTCTAAATCCCAACCTTTTGTTGAAGTTTGTGAACATTTTTTAACTCATTAATATTTTCATTTTTGGGATTTTTCTTTCTTTTTTTTGAAAAATCAGATTCGTATTTTTTCAAAAGTTAACGGTGAGTGCTAGAAGGGCCAGCCCTTTCCTGCAAGCTAGTGGGCGCTAGATCTCCTAGCCAGTGAATAAGGCCCCGACTAGGAGCTCCCCACTTCACCAGCTGAGAGCGAACAAGCCAACACGCGCTGAATACAAACATTCCCAAGGCGACAACACAGAGTGAGTTTTGATCCAATGGTTATGCTTGTGAATGAAACTAAACTATATCCTAGCGATCTTAGTTTTAGGAATCCAATTAAAAATCTGACTAACTCTATTAAATCGTATTAATATTTACAAGCATTAGATCAATGGATGGTAATAAGGAGGGAACGTGTCTTCCCTTGTGTCCCTGAGAAGGAAGGGGGCGAATTGGAGGGGGACTCCCCCTCCTATGGCCGGCACAAGGGGGAGAAATCTTCCCCCTTGTGGCGCCCCCTCCTCGCTCCTCCAACCTATATATACTTGAGGATTTGGCCCTTAAGAAACATACGTTTTGGAGGCTCCTCTAATTCTAGCTCTAGTTGATCCAATTAGAGCTAGATCTAATCCCCTCTATTCCTCATAATTAGAAGCCCAATGTGGTTATAATCTCCTCCCTCTAATTCTTCGGTGATGATTAGCTCTGGACGGCGAATCGCTGTCAGATCATGAAGACTGTACGCTTGTAAACTGTGAAGAGGTCGTGCGTTCGGTCTTCCGGATCGCTCGTGGACAGTTTGAGGGATCATTCATCGATGGTTCAAGAGACTTCAAGTACGATATACACTGACTCTTCTTCAGCTGCAACTCGGAGTGGGTAACGATCCGATCCAAACAACATCTTCATAGTGTTCCTCCCCTTCCAGATGCACATAGCTTTGTTGTTGTGTGGCAAACATCAATATATAATAAACAAGAGCACCATGCATGCTAAAATATTCTAATTTTGCACGCTACAGATGTGCATATATGCTGCACTATTCAAGATGAAGCCACCTTAATTTGAAATAAAACAAGAGATATACCGTCCTCCATTACACTTTTCTCTCTTAAAAGTATATGCCCTTGTTAATCCATAGTATGGCCCTCTTTGAACTATTGTTTGGAACAATATCAGTTGCTCCTTGCACCATGGTAAACTTGCAACACCCATTTGGACCAACACACAACACCGAGGTGGAGATCGTGTCAGGAGGTATAAAGTTGGGTGGGATTTTGGCATCAAAATCAGGCATGGAACTTGAATCCCTTTAGTGCGAAGATGTGGCACGAAAGTGCAAAACCAACAATCCTAAAGATGCAAACATAGTGCAAGGCTCTTCAATTGGAAGATATTGTGTTCGGGAGAAACTAACTAGCTTTTAATTGCATGCCTCCTCACTTTGCCTCGAACACACTTTTCTTCTATCTAAGCCCCTTAAAATTCTTTTGCTTCAATGATTATAGCAAGGATGGGGCCAGTGCCCCCCCCCTGCCACACACTTTGAGATGCAAATGCAAATGCACTCCTCGTCCTCCTGAGCACAACCCTCGGGTTGTACCTGATGCTCAAGTATAGGAAGAGGCCTCCCCGCATCTACTACTTGCCATGTTCACCGTGTGTAGGAGCATCTGCATCTGCCTGAACATCTCATATAAAGGTAGAAAAAACTTCTGCCCTCCGAATACTTTCTTTTTCTTGTGTTCACTAATTTTAAACACGGTGTTCTGCATGCTTTGATGAATTCATGAGCGAATATGCATATTTTAAGTCTTGGAATTAGAGATGTACAATTTCAAGTTCTGTTGACCCACAATCGTAACCCCCCCCCCTCTTGTTCAAATTGGACAATTATTTTATTTCTATGTTTTCCACAAGCTCTGAAATGGAAAAACACGAGCATTATTGTCTCCCTCCCTGACTCCCTTTACTTTGGCCCTTTGGGCTCATTTAATTTCTTCCTCTTTCAAGAATTTAGCCTTACACTTTTCCGCTTCTAATTTGATAACACATTTTGTCTCGGGGAGGGGTGTTCCTTCAACTTTGATGCCAAGCTCATTGATAAGGCCAAGAAGCCTTTTTCCAACTTTGTAGATCCCATTTGCAGCCTTAGCCCAACACCGCAAAAATTGTCGAAGATGCCAACTTTTCTGTTATTAGTGCCGGAAAATATATGGAGACAACAAATTTTCTTGTGCAACTGCGGTGGAATTTAGGACAAAATCAGCCATGCAAAAAAGTCGTGAGTAACCATCATTTGCCAAATGTCAACATTCTAGCCATTAGCCAGCTCATTTTCCATGAAGCTGGTCAAGCGAGAAACAGGAAGTATCATAGCATACTTGTACACTACCAATACACCAAACAAAAAAATGGCCTCTCATGCTCCAGCGAGGTAAATGAACCGAGAAAGCAACAACCCCAAATAACTAGACTAAAAAGTACATAGTAGCGTAAGTGCATAATAAAGCGAGAGGCACGTTTGAGGCGTCTGACCTAAAATCTAACCCGAGACCTGGCAAACTGTCTAATTCTCTCCTAATCGGTGAATTGATTCTGGCCTAAGGCGGTTCATTCTGAGATTCGACAAGTTTTGCCATTTTCTACCAGATTATCTCTTGAAATTTGTCAACAATTTTGGAATTGCAAATTGTGCATGAAAATTTTATAAACATGAACACTTTTCCAAATTTGTTAATAAATTCCCAAATATTGATGTTTTACACAAAATTCCAAATGACATACTTTTTCAAAAATTTGTCAACATTTCCGAAACACAAACATTTATTTTACTTATGAACAAAAATTCAAAAATGGGAACATTTTTTGAAATTCTGGAACATTTTTATAATTTGTAAAACATATTTGAAAACAAGAACATTTTTCGGTATTCCAAAAATATTATTATAAAATGAATAATAAAGCTAAAAATTGAAAAAATAAGAAAAAGAAAAAATAAGAAAAAATACAATAGAAAAAGTACGCTCAGGCCTTGACCAATCGGGCGACGGCATCGGTTCTGTGGGGTGCCTGTTGGGCCGGCCCAAGCATTCGTCAATTAGAAAAAAATCATTAATTATGAAAAAAGAATGTTTATGAATTTGAAAAACATACGGGCTTTTATAAAACGTTTGTAAAAGTGGAAAAGAGTACCTGGATATGGAAAATAGTTCATGAATTTGAAAAAAGTTTGCGAATTTCAGAAAATGATCATGAATTTAAATGGAAAAAAGTTCGGGTTTGGCGGAAGGTTCTATCTCATGGTACCTTTTTTTGACCTCATTCACATGGGCTAAACTTTTTTCTAGGGCCTTGTATCACCATTCCAAGGCATCATGTCAAGGTTTTGTGATTTCGACAATTCTGCATTTTCAAATAATGTTTGTGCTTTCCAAATTTATTTGCAATTTAGAAAATAATGTTATATTAAATTTTGTTTCTACACAAATACAAAAAATGTTTGTGGAAATTCAAAATAAATTGGTTTCATTTTTTTCATATTTATTGACTTTTGCTTGAAATTTAAAATTTTGTAGTGTTTTTCTAAATATGTTCCTGTTCAAAACTGGGTTCGCTCTTTTTAAAATCTGTTCGAGTTGTGACACTCTAAGAAATTTTGAAAGACACGAACAATTTTTGACATATCTGTACATTTTTTTTAAAATGTGAATGTTTGTACTTTATGGACAAAATTTTAAAAAGCAAACATTTTTCAAAATTTCAAACAAGATTTATTAAGCATGAGCGTTTTCTGAAAAAGATAAAAGAAACAAAAAAGGGAAAATGAAAAAAGAAAAAAAAACTAAAAAGGAATAGTGATAAAAGGACCGATTCAACATTGGATCGGCCCAGCCGCGAACTGAATCAGAAGAAAACAGAAAAAAGAAGTAAATAGGCAAAAGCTTTAGGATGTCCTAGTGTTTAGTGTGGTTCTCCTTAGACCAAAAGGTCTTGACTCCCATTCACGTTGCCTACACTCTTTTTTCTTTTAAAAAAAGTGAAAAACAGCTGAGGGTGCTGCGTATATGTATGCAGGCCACGCATTGGTGTGGATGAAAAGACCATCCTATCCTTTATTATGAAGGGATATAGAGAGATCTCAGCGGTCAATGTATTAGGGGGTGTACTGAAGCAAAAGTATGTTAGAATCTACTCCTACCTAAAAGAAACTTCGTCCGACCCTCCCCTGTTACGTCCTCCGATTCGTCCGACACTCCCCCTCCCGCACGTCCTTCCCTCCTCCCTCACTTGCTATGGGTTTTAGCCCCCAATTAATCGTATTTACTTCGTGCCAAAAAAAATCGGGATTGAGATTCTCCTTTCCGGGTCGGAGGCTTGGAGTAGCCGATCTCCTCGTCCACGCCCCACCTTCCCACGCTGCCGCACTCATATGCATCTGTTCTACCACTTCCGTTCATCTCCCCACAATCGTCCGTCGTCATGCGGACATCCCTTGTGACATACTGTTGATTCAACAAAACTGGAGGCGCCACCTGCCGTACTCGTCGTTCGCCGCCACCGTTGAAGTCGCCTCGGACCTCTCTCTCGTCCAACCTCCATCCTCACTTTTCCTACCATGAGCTGCAATCTCCTTGGTCCTGTTATGGCGGCGGATGATAGACAACGTCTCGGAACGTCCTGCTCGAGCGCGGCAACGACGGCCTAGAAGCAGCCGTGCAACAAGAGCGGCCTCGGGCAAGCGGCTGGCAGAGGCGCTGGAGTGTGCAGCACGTTTCTTGTACCTGCATGTTGCTGTTGGCTTTGGTCACGTGAAGGTATTTTGTCCATCGATTGGTCACGTGAAGGTATTTTGTCCATCGATGGTGTATGTATGTCAGGATTTCCAAATGCATGCCTGATTTTCTGCTCTGTTTATCTGTAAAACTATAACCTAGCATCAGCATTCTTGGACGTCGGCCCATGTTTCACTTGATATGTGTGGCACTGCTGAAAGTCTGAGCCCAAGAAAACTCTACTGCCGCTTCATGATTCTGCTGATTAGTCATATAAAAAGAGTCTTGTGCAGACAAGTATCCTTTTATTATGTTTATAAGTTCATTGCTACCACTTTTACTTCTCGTTTCTGAACATATTGATGTGTGTGTCTGTATGTGTCTTTATAATATGCTATTATAGGATATTTTATTGTTCAGTCACATTCATATTATAGTTCATCCTTGGAAATAGTAGTATCTACTTAATTAATCGGTACTAAGATCTAGTGGCTTTTTGGTAGTTTAATCAGTATCTTGCACTTCTTATAAGGACTCTTTAGGAACTTCTAAATTTTTATTTTGTCCTTAGTTGATGTGTGTTGTGTCTTCAGGAACCAGTTCATGCAAGTTATCATTTGCCCTTACTTCATAAAGACATTACAAAGTATCCATTGAATCCAAAGTTTTTCCATTTTTTGTGTCACACTAGCTTTTCCATTGCAGATATTGAGGTGCTCGTCGAAGCATATCCTTTTTCTTTGTTATTTCATTGTACAATTATTTTCTTTAATCCAGGGTCACCGATCCAGCTATACTCAAGATCCCACATATCCAACTTCTCGTTTGATTAATATAGTTCATATCCAAGGAATACATGTTTCTTTTAGATCATGTTATTTATCATGTCAGTAGTACCAATTCCCTTATTAGTGCATTTGATTAGTACTGTCGGGCTACTTCCAAGAGGGTGTGTTTGGAGATGTCAATGAAAAGGAAGGAACATAGCGTATAGTGGTCCCAGAAGGGTCCAAGAAGATGAATGGAGTCAGTCCTATGTTAGAAAACAGGATGACATTTGGTTGATGCATTCAGATAATTATATGTACCCTGTGGAAAGAAACAGGCTGGAATAGTTTTCAGGTGCACATTGGTCATAGTAGAGGTGGAAGTCAAATGTAATGCCCATGAAGTTGAATTATGACCTTGGTTATCATTTTTTAATACCCCATATTATTTTCTATTCCGTTGCAACGCACATGCATTCTCCTAGTAAGCACAAAAGATGAACCTGATATCTTTTCATTGTTATAATATCAAATGAATTATAACAAGTAACGGCTAGTGCTGGTAGCATTTTTATTAGCCTGCTTAGTGTCGGGTACTTCTAGTGAGGCCAACTAATTAAATTTATAATTAATTGCAAATGTAAAGATCACTAACCAAAAATAACCAGACAACTTCTAAGCAGAGCTACTTGTAGACCAGAGGAAGATAAAACTAATCCTAACTCAAAGATACAAATAGTTCTTAGTGTATTCTCTTTGAAGGCCTACCTACTCCAGAAGGAAGAATGTCAAAAGGAAAATTTGAGAGCTTGCAAGGCAAATTGGCTAAAAGACTAATGCAAGGGGAAAATCACATGGCGCAAGGTGGGAGAGAAGTAATGATAAAAGCAGTAGCATAAGCACTGCCAACCTATGTAATGGGTGTCTATAAGCTGCCCCTTGGCCTTTATGATGATTTAACTAAAATCATTAGGAACTGTTAGTGGGGCTCGGAGAAAGGAAAGAGGAAAACTCATTGGGTTGCCTGGGACATTATGCTGAAACCAAATACTAGAGGAGGAATGGGTTTTAAGGATATGAGAGTGTTCAATCAGGCGCTCTTAGCAAGACAAGCTTGGTTTGTTGAATTGTAGTTGGGCAGTGGCTTTGCCAGGCATGCAGCCTATGTGACTACAATCAAGCTGTTGTTGGTCATGAGGAGAAATTGGTTCTCTGTGTGTTCGTGTTGGCAACAACAAACTATGTTCAACATAGCAGGCAGCTTCGGATGATTTTGGTGTTCTATCCCGATGTTTTGAATTCAGTTATTCTACTAAATTGTGCAGGTTTGGCTAACTAAACTGCTAGATTGTGCTGCTTAGTGCAGTACGCGATTGCAGTTTTGTGAGTTGTCCAACTTAGTTGTTATTTGCTTAATCGACTGATTTTATCGGCAATTGTACAAGTCTAGTAATCCACATGAGGTTCATTTACTCATATTTAATACTAAGCCTAGCATTAACTTAACTAATTTATCATGATATAGTAACAAAATATAATGTACTTACATTGATCGGCAGCGTAGTCGAGAGCCGCTGTGGTGTAGCGCGTGACGAACGAGCTCATCGGTGAGCCAAAGAACGCCACCACCCCCGCTGCCTTGTACCAGCCGCGGGTACTTGGAGAAAGGTGGCCGCACTGTCGCAGGTTCCGCTCCATGAGGTCTACGATCGACAAGGAGCACAACGTCGAAGTGGCAAGCAGAAACAAGTGTGAAGCGCACTCGCAAAGGCTAACTTCTGATGGAGCGGAGTGAATGCCCGTCACTAGGAGGTTTGGGCCGTAGCGGAGCGGAGTTTGAATTTTGCCCATATTGGCTCGCCCTGCCAAAGATGCTTAGGAGGTGCGGGGGGCAATTGCCCCCCCCCTCGCGGGGTATGGATGAATATCGACCTAGGTCACCATTACTATATATGTCTTTTGTGAGCTCGACACATTAAAACTTGTGTCTCCTTGTGATGATATGATCTTCTTCATTCTTTATTGCCTGTCATAAATCTAATAGTTGATGCCTGGGCACATACGCAACACCATAGCTTTGAATCAAAACAAGAATATGGACTAAGGGAATCCCTCACCACGTCTGGGTTGAGCTCGGTCGCCTGAAGTGAGGAAGAAGAAGGAATAGGGAGAGAGGGGAGAGAGAGAGAGCGGCGGTTTGGCTCCCGAGCTCATCTTCTCCCGCATGCATAGTAAAATAAAAAAAATACTCACTTCGTTTTTATTTACTCCGCGTATTAGCTTTATAAGCTTTGACAAAGTCTATAGACAAAAATTAACATATACAATAAAAATCAATACCATCAGATTCATTATTGAATATAATGGTATTGGTTTTTTGGATGTAAGATGTTTTGTGCGTGAGGTCCATGCCAACTTTTAGCATGTTTGGACATCTGAGAAGCTCTCAGTAAAAAAGACAAATTTAGGTTTGTGAAACTGTTTACCGTTCATGTACTTTTTGAACCGATCTTTTTTTCTTGCCGACAACTACTCAGATGTCCGAACGCGTTGAAAATTGGCACAGACCTCGCGCACCACCTGAAATTGGAATAAAAGATGCGTCCAAGTTTAGTTTCATTTACCAGTTATATTTTTGGAGTCAATAGCTTTAGTTAACAGAATTACATTTCTTCATTATACAAGCCGTAAGGAACGATGCAATATAATTCATCCAAAGACATCTTCTCTTAGAGGAACTACAATGTTCAGGCGCCCTCCAGCGACAAGGACTTGAACTAGCAGCAGGCATAATCGGGCATGTAATCAAATATAACAGATGATGTTCTACTGTTAGCAAAGTGCTTGTAAAATATGCAACGACACCAGAGTGACCTTAACGGTGTACTACTAGTTAATGTTTTTTAGGAAGGTGTACTAATTAACCTGACTTAACCCACTGCAACTTGTTGGTTCATGGACAAGTAGGGAAAGAAAATAAAAACCTTGTTGCTCCATTCTGTCCGTTGCAGAGTAAATTAAAAAAACCAGGATTATGGACACAAAATAAAAAAACATCCTTCTTTAAAAAAAAAAACCACACTCATTGTGCAGGCAGTTTGCGAAAATCAATTAGAGCAATTTGAGTGAAAACCTCACGGATGAGTCATGCTGTCAGGTGCCACCATGCTGTTGACCCCGTTTGATCAGCCCCTTGTCTCCCCAATGCCTTCCTTCATCCCGATAGCCACCGCCACCGCCAATGCCTCCGTGCCGCCACCGCCGGTGGAAGAGCCGCCGCCCTGCAGCTCCGCTCCTTCCTCTCCTTCTCCTGTACTCCTCCCAGCCCGAGCCCCCCGCCGTCGATCTCCATGCCGCATGGCCGCCGCTCGTGCCGCGTGACTCGTGGGCTTGTCTCCGCCGGCGGGAGACGAGCTCCGCACTGGGACCCTTCGTCTCCTTGCCGCCTCAAGCGGCGCGGCCACCGGACCTCACTGGCTTCCGGCGACCAGCGTCGTGCGACGTAGCCACGGGCTCGACGCCCGCAGATCTCCGTCGCTGCATATGTGCGCTACCACGGGCTCGGCCACGCCATAGCCTTCTAACCCCACTGCCCGCCAGCGAGCTCATTCCGGGCTTCTTCGATCTGCCTTGTCCAGCTCAGCCACCCACCGGTTAGCCTCACCCACGACCACCTCCGTGCTTTTCGTTGACCGCCGGCAGCCATCAACACCGACCACACCCACGACCACGAGCCCGCAGTGACCCTGCTCAGTACGCTTGTGAGTCCCTTCACACCGGCGACGTCTGCATCATTGGCAAGGACCGAAGCACACAAGGTGCTCGATGAAAAGTAGTACGAGAGAAGATTGTTTCCGTGCACGCTGGGGGGTGGACCCTACAGGCTACAGCCAATTTAACGGCCAGTCAAATGGTGTCAAGTTTTGTTGCCTCATCAGCACTTACACGTGGGACCCATCGGTCAGATTCCAAGTCAAACGTTGTTTATCGTGTGATCACCGTTTTTCACAAAGTGGCAGTACAATGATGGTCGGTTTTTGCAACAAAAAAGTGCTGTGTTTTTTATTTAGGATCCACAATTATGGTGGTCTTTGCAATTTACTCGTCTGTTACGTGCAATGGTTGAAGGTATGAGAGATATGGCTAAACGAATCTGCTTAAAATGCAGATAGGGCTCCTGCTTGTTGGTCCATGGCATTCTTCAGGTACAACAATATGCATAGCCAACTGCCTTGTACTAATCTATCACCAATAGCCTTGTAATGTCAGAGAAAACCTCTCCCGGTCTATATAGGACATGACAAGAAATATTTTTATTTCTCCATTTCCAGGGTAAGAGAAACTTTCCATTGTTCAACCAGAAAGGTAATGATCATTCAATACATTGGACGCACCTGCTATGGATCTCAGCAGCCGAGGCGCCAACAATTAACATACTGTCATCTAAACATGGGCATCCTCCAGGTCGGGCCTGGTTCGGGGGCCTGAAAATCCCAAGCCCGAGCCCGGCCCCTGCTCTTATGTTACTATCATGCGAGAGACCGACCATCTTCGGCGTTCTTTCCGGGACATCAAGTTCATCCATGAGCGACGACAACACAATGGAGAGGCGCACTCCCTTGCCAAGGCAGCTTCCTCTATCTCAACCCGGCGCCATGTGTGGCTTTCTGTTTTGCCCGATGTTATCTATATCCCATGAACATTGCCATTTAACAAAGGGTGCAGTCCTTCAAAAAAAGAGGTTGAACCTAATATAGGCTACCAAACGCATCATGAAAGACTTTTTCTTTGTACGATATATTTTCCAGTTGTACTGAAACAAGTGCAAAACGTTTTGGGACGTTTTCCCTAGCTAGATCACCTTGAGAGCATTCATGCATGTTTCATTTTTATTTATCCATTCAGTCTGTGCAGTAGAAGTGTTCCATCTATCGGACATGTTAACTTCCGTTTCGTAGAGAAGAAGTCAGTCCCTGTGGCTGCATGCACCGTCCATCCAGCACCCAAGTCTCCGACGATGGAGCTCGGTCCAAATCCAATGGTACGTACGGAATGAGTTGGGAAAAAGGAAGGACCAACGACCCGACACCAAGTCCTCCCTATAATATTTTTTTGAGGGAATTCCTCTAATAATTAAGTAAGGACTTTTTCTTCTTTTTTTTGTGGAGTGACTTTTTGTTCTAATACTTTTTTAACTATTTTTCTTTTCTTTTTGGTTTTGAGAAAAGAAGGATCAACACCAATGATAATAAGTCTATAGATAGAAGAAGAGCACGTGACCTTGCTAGCTAGGCCAGCTCCGTCGTGCATGTGGTCGTTCAAAGGCTGAGTGTGCCCGTGTGACGAGTGCCGACTGACCAAGGAAATCTGCCGAGATTCTCCATTCGTTTGGGGTGGGTGGCCATGCATCATGTATGCAAGTGGGTGCATGGCCCTCCTGTCCCCCTACGCTGCTCACGTCGCCCTCGATCGACCCGGACTAGTCTAGCCATGCCGTGTCTGTATGGATGCGCGTATCTCATCAAATCACCAACGTCCTGGTTGAGAATCTCGGTCAGACGCTTCTTGTGCTAGCGAGGAAACTAGCAACGTGCTGGTCTCTCTCCCCGTACCGTACGCAGGCAGGACGAATCACACATCCCCGGCCGGTTGCACGAAAGCAGCAGCCACGTCGTAAGATGGCATGCTCCGTGCATCGGTGCATGCATGCATGCCTGGCCAGCAGCCCAGATTTGTCGACACCTAGCTAGTGACCAAGGCTGACTTGACAACAACAAGCAGCGAAACCCGACTCGAATTAGCCACCTAACCGTACGTACGTTGTGCGAAGCGTAATTCAGATGGTAGGTTTCTTGTGGTGGTGGAAACAATTCATCAAAGTTTAAGTCTTAGACTTGACACTGATATTTGTATTTTTCTATATTTATTTCAGATTTTTTGGGTAATATTTTGATTTAATGGGAGAAAATGTTTGCGTCAATTATGAGACGTTTTTGGGAACTTTGTTAATCGTCTCATGATATTGTGCGGGTTCAATATCTCAGAGATGCTCATACTGATAGGGTGTGTGTACGTGCGTTTTTAAGAATAAACATATGTGCATGTATGTAAGCACCTAGATTGTGCTGTGTTTAAAATGTTCCATACGTTCTTCCCAAGTATAAATAATCTACGGAACAGAGCAAAGGTTCATGCAATGTTTATATTGGTCAAAATTACACGTTCCGATGCAGCTTTTCTGCATTTGTTTTCTCTGCGCATGCACTCTAACACAGTTATCGCCCTTGTGCCACCCGGCGCTCGCTTTTGTTGCGACGAGACATATGTGCTGAGTGCGTTACACTGCACAGTTACACAAAAGTGGTTTGGATAGAAGACGAGTGGCCACATATTGTGGATTCAGATATTGATGATGCTTGTTTGAATATACCACGGAACTATCTGTCGCAGTGGGAGAAGACTCGCACACGATTAAACTTGTCTTTGTGGCGTAAAAAGAAGAAAAATAATTAGCCAGTCCTTCCTTCCTACTCCGTATATACCACGGAACTATTATTGTCGCAGTGGGAGAAGACTCGCACACGATTAAACTTGTCTTTGTGGCGTAAAAAGAAGAAAAATAATTAGCCAGTCCTTCCTTCCTACTCCGTATATACCACGGAACTATTATTGTCGCAGTGGGAGAAGACTCGCACACGATTAAACTTGTCTTTGTGGCGTAAAAAGAAGAAAAATAATTAGCCTGTCCTTACTTCCTATATACCACGGAACTATTATTGTCGCAGTGGGTGAAGACTCGCACACGATTAAACTTGTCTTTCTGGCGTAAAAAGAAGAAAAATAATTAGTCAGTCCTTCCTTCCTATATACATAGAGTGACAAGCTAGGGTAATTAAACAGAAAAGGAGAGCGCATATGCATAAAGATAGACTACTTTCTAAAAGTTACCGAATCCATTAACTTTGGGTGGGGTGAGTGCTATATACATCAATCGGTTGGATTACCCTTCGAGTGTAAATGTTTCTTAATTTTGTCGCATTCCTCTGTCCAATCATTATCACACTCAAGAAAAAGTACCGGGTTCTTATTTACCCCGCATATTAGGTTTGTCTAATTAAAGTCAAACTTTATATACTTTTAACAAGTTTGTAAAATAATATATTAACATACACACCACCAAATCAATACCAGTGAATTCATCATTGCATATATTTTCCCAACATATAAATTTGTTGTTGTAAATGTTCATATCGTTTTCTACAAACTTGGTTACACTTTACTTTGGCCAAACCTAATATGCAGAGTAAATAAAAACAGAGGGTGTATGGTTTAGTTAGTTTTTCTCAGCTGGCTGCATTTGTCACAAAAACTATCTGGACCACTTTTGTGAAGGAAGAATATCATATGGAAGCAAACATTCGGTGGAAACTGGTGAAAACCACGCAAAAACGATGGTTTGAAGTTTCAAGACATCTGAAAAAAAGTGGGATATTAAGAGGGTGATATTCTATTTTCATGCAAAATTGTGTTCAAACACATTACATGATGTGAATTATGAAAACAAAATCAGCATTAAATAGTGCCGAATAGTAACGTCACTAATTTTTTCTTTTTCATAGCTCGCATCCCGTAATTTGTTTTAACTTGAAATTTCACATGACAATAGAACATCATCCTCTCAACCTCCACATTATTTTCAGATTATTTTTTTGGAAACCTTCAAACATGGTTTCCATGAAGTTTTCTTTTGAATGTTGGTTTCCATATGATTTTCTCCCTCTTCTGAATAGCTAGAGACAGTATGTGTCGTCTGCAGGTGGCATATCCTGTTCTTACGATTAAACATACCGAATTGTTGTTCCACCAGGACAATATTATTGTTAGAGGCGCATGCAACATACTACGTGGACATACTGCAAAAGTGGTTGATTGGTTGATGTCAAAAATTAGCTTTGCCGGCCAAATATCTCACAAGCTTGAAAATCGAACAACTAATTAGCTGTCTACAAAATTGCCTTGTCAACCTCTAGTTTTCATTTAGCAGGATTCAGATTCACAAATATTTGTCTGCCCCCCCCCCCCCCCCCCCCCCGCCCGCGCACGTGTGTGTGTGCGTGCAAAATTTTACGCCATTTAACTAGATTTATGGTTAGATTTGGTTAGATTTATGGTTGTCGTAACATGGATGTAAAATTTCTTCAAGTATGAGAACCCATGGTACCGGTACCAACAATATGACCGTTGTTTTTTTACCAACAACGAATATGACACTTAATTATTTAGTTTAGAATAGAAAGAGTTGCACCGAACAAGTATCTATATATTTTCTGCTGGTAAAAAGAAACTTTAGTCATATTGTTGAATAATTAATCGAGCTAGAGAAGCCATGCAAACCACGTTGCAGGCCAACGAAACACGATAGCATCACTAATCAACCATCGTCAAGTGTTGATACAAATCTTAGCCACTAGAATCAGACCATTGATTTCTCTATCCACTTTCCGAGGCAACACATAAAATCTTCTAATCAAAGGACTAATCAAGCAACTATAGTATAGGATATATCTATATATTGTCGTAAACAGTGGACACACATCATTCCTGAAATCCAAAACCATGGAAAAACAAATGTACAATATCTCGTAACCAACTTGCCATTGTTTCGAGTTTTCTTTCTCTACCATTGACAGGTACTGTACTTATGTATACTACAATGAGTTGTATGCCTGCCAGGATGCATTGACACAACTGGTTTTATCATTCAAAAGGTGGCCATCAATAAGTAGTTGGGCTAGCCATGCAAATCACACCACTGCACAAAGAAACATGATAACATCACTCACCAACCAAGTATTTGTCAGGCGCTGACGTGGTGTGATCCTTTGACATTAAAATTAGACCAATTAACTTCACCTCCCACTTTTTGAGACAAGACATAAAATCTGCTAATCAAACATCCAATGAAACAATCAATGTATCATACAATTATATAGCCATTGACATATGGTCATAAGCCGTGGACACACATCACCGCAGCTTGAATCCAAAACCCACAAAAAACACCATCTCAATCACTTTCATGTGGGATGGACTGTACCCCGAGTGTGTTACATGGTTTTACACAAACAGGTTCTGGTAAAAAAAGTGACCATTAATTTTTTGGATGGATACCGTATATTGATACGTCAACACAAAATAGAAGAAAAGCACCAATTCATTTCTCTCGATACAATCGTTGATTGTTTGAATGCGTCACGGAACTATCACAGTGTGAGTATATCCACAAGTGATTTAATTTACTTATTCATGGTGCGGAAAAAGAGCAAAGACAACCAAAAGTCCTTCCCGCAAAAGGAGTTACATGATAGGGAAGTATAGAATCAGTTAGCATATACAGAAAGGAACTTTCTAAAAGTTTCCAAAACCATTAGCTTTGGGTGGGGGTGAGTGTTATGTCAATTTGTTGGGTAGTGCTCCTTATCTAGCTTATAGCTGGCTAATTATTGGTGATTTTCTTTGCCATTTCGTCACATTTGGTGGTTTCTTTAATAAAGATTGACGGGGGAACAATGTTTCAAAAAGATGGAAAAAACTTCATGCAGTGCAGTGCTGGTGGTTGCACGCTTGATAGCCTAATTTCATTTGAATTTTGTATAACTATCTAACTGATCCCCACTAATATATATATATATATATATATATATATATATATATATATATATATATATATATATATATATATATATATATATATATATATATATATATATATATATGCAACTATGGCAGCTCAACATCCAACCATGCATCGAAAATGGCCCACCTCAACATGTAACCATGCATGTAAAAAGCTTAAATGTTTTAATTATATTATGCAAGTTACATTCAATAAATATTTTATAATTATATGATTTTCAA